>NC_056515.1:5470137-5497146 GCF_014905685.2 Nematolebias whitei | reverse complement strand
ACTCATTTTTGATGACCCCTGAGACACAACTGACCACTTCGTCCCTCTGTTGGACCTCAGACTCTTGTTTTGTCTTAATTACACTCAAAGACAACATGACTCCCCAGACGTTGTATTTTACTACAGCAGACTCTTTCCCTCACATTTCTCTGGCCAAACCACCTGATCAGCAGTGGCGTTCTTTGGGTTCCCTAGCACTAAAAGCCCACCAGGCTTCAGACTGGGAACCCCATGACAGCTTTTTCTATTCACCCTCTCTCAACATGTACAGACAAGATTTTTGTCATCTGCTGACTGTACGCCCCACAAAAGAAGTGATTGACAATAACAAATGACTAACAATGTCCACCTTGTCTCAGGACGACCCAGAATTGGCAGCAGTCCCAACATATCTATGGGCACAGACTAAATATGATGTAGGACTCATAAAAGGCCAGGAACCCATTCAAATTACACCTAAATCCTCATATCGACCCAAAATCCCTCAGTACCCCCTAAAACCTGACGCAGAAAGAGGCGTTACTCTTGTTTTTCACTCTTTGCTTAAAGCCGGAGTAATTATTCACTGTCCATCCTCCCCTGTCAGGACTCCTATTTTTCCAGTGAAAAAGATCAGCCTTCAGCCCCCTGATGAATGACGTTTTGTTCAGGACCTTAGGGGAGTGAACTCTGCGGTTCAAGCACGTGCCCCCATTGTTCCAAATCCTTATGTAATTTTGTCACAAATCTCATCAGGCTCCACCCATTTTTCTCTCATTGACCTGGCCAATGCCTTCTTTAGTGTGACCATACATCCAGACAGCCAATTTTGGTTTGCTTTTCAATTTCAAGGAAAGTCTTAAACTTTCACCCGCCTGTGTCAAGGTTACTGTGAGTCACCCACCATTTTCCATCAAGCACTGAATGACAGTTTAGCAGGTTTCTCACTTCCTTCTGATTGCTCATTGTTACAGTACATCGATGAGCTTTTGTTGGCTACACCCTCAGAACAGTCATGTAGAGAGAACACTGTCCGTCTCCTTCAATATTTAGCAGACCAGGGCCACAAGGCCTCTCTGTCTAAGCTGTAGTTTGTGCAAACCACTGTGATGTTTCTGGGCCATCGAATCTCAGCAGCAGGTAGGGAAATTGCAGACAATCGCGTTAAAGCAATAGTGACTCTGCCACTTCCCTAGACAAAGAAACAATGTCCTTTTTAGGATTGTGTGATTATTGCAGGCATTTTATACCTAACTATGCTGAAATGGAGACTCTTCTACGTGTCATCTGTCATGAAAAAGGTTTTCAAATGAGCTCCAAATTAACTTGGTCCCTTGAGGCGTTGTAGGCCTTTGAAGAGCTTAAAATCCAACTGCAACAAGCCCCCACTCTTGGTATTCCAGATCCCACGAGACCTTTCATACAGGCCGTGGATGAGCGAGGTGGCTGTATGACATCCGTATTGCTTCAAAAACATGGTGACAGATTGAAGCCGGTCGCTTTTTTCAGCTAAACTCGACTCTGTCGCCGTAGGACTATCACACCAGCCTCCGTGACATGCCTAACATAGCAATCTAACGTTACAATGTTTTAAACCCAGCAACTCTCTTGCCAACATCTGAAGAAGGCCACCCACATGATTGCATGGCTGAGTTAGAAATAGTCTGCACACCCAGACCTGACTTACAACAACACCCTCTAGACGACTCAGACTGGGACCTGTTTGTTGACGGCTCTGCCTCACGTGACCTAGTGACTGGTCAAATCCAAAGTGGCTACGCCATTGTTACTTTGACACACACTCTTGAAGCCAACTCACTCCCACCATGCTCAGCCCAGGCATGTGAACGCATTGCCCAGACAAGAGCTTGTGTTTTGTCTGAAGGAAAAACTGTAAATATTTACACTGACAGCAGGTACGCATTTGGTGTTGTTCATGATTTTGGAGCACTGTGGAAACACAGATGGTTCCTACGCTCAGATGGACAACCTATATTGAACCACAAGCTTGTAGCTGACCTCTCTTCTATCACTTTACCAACAAAAGTGGCTGTTATTAAATGTGCAGCTCACACGTCAAACACAGACTTTGTGTACAGAGTAAATGCACTTGCTGATGACGCTGCTAAGCCAGCTGCCTGTGCTCAACCACAAACTACTCTCACTCTGACTTCCCCTCCATTTTTCTCTGTCACAGACATGCAGAGATTTGCAACAGCCAGTGAAAAGGCTGAATGGAAGAAACACGGCTGTGTTTTCTCAAACAATATCTGGACCAGTCCAAATGGTAACCCATGTTTGCCTAAACATTTTTTCCCTTCCTTTGCCATGTTGACACATGCTGTGGATCATGTGTCAAAGGAAGGAATGTTAAGACAAATCAATGCTGACTGGTTTACTGTAAATTTGAATGTTTAGACAAATCAATGCTGACTGGTTTACTGTAAATTTTTCAAAAACAGCTGCTTCCCACTGTGACTCCTGTCTCGTGAGTGTGTAACTCACAATGTTTCCAAAACAGTAAAAACATCAGCACCAGGTGTACATAGAACTGTGACAGCATCATTTCAAAATCTGATGATTGATTTTATTGAACTAACACTAGTTCAAAACAAAAAATACTGTCTGGTAATATTGGACATGTTCTCTAAATGGGTTGAAGCTTTTCCAACCAAACATGCCACAGCCCACACAGTGGCAAAAATTCTACTACTGGAGGTGGTCTCAAGATGGGGTATTCCACAACAAATCTCTAGTGATAATGGACCACATTTTGCAAATCAGATTCTTAAAGAAGTATCAACCACACTGAACTTTGATCTGACCAAACGCTGTGCGTACCACCCACAGAGCGGAGGCGCAGTGGAAAGAGAAAATGGGACATTAAAAAACAAACTGACAAAAATCTGTGACGAGACAAAACTCAACTGGGTTACATGCTTACCCATCGCACTGATGTACATGCACATGCGTAGAAGGGCTAAACATAACCTTAGCCCTTTGGAAATCTTGTTTGCAGCCCCACCAAACCTGGGAGTGGGACCCACAACTAACCCGACTAATGACCTGAAACACTGTGGCCATAACATGCTAATCTATTGCATTGAACTAACACATCACTTAAGGTCCCTTAGGTCCCAGGTCCAAGGAGGGCTCCCAGGCCCAGCACAGGAACAATTGCATGCCATAACCCCAGGAGATTTTGTTATGATTAAATCTTTCAGAGGCAGCACGGTGGCGCAACTGGTAGAGCTGCTGCCTCTCAGCGAGAAGGTCCTTGGTTCAAACCCCGGTCCAGGGGCCTTTCTGGGTGGAGTTTGCATGTTCTCTCCGTGCATGCGTGGGTTTTCTCCGGGTACTCCGGTTTCCTCCCACAGACCAAAAACATGCATGTTAGGCTGATCGGTAACTCTAAATTGTCCCTAGGTGTGAGTGAGAGAGTGAATGATTGTTTGTCTCGTTTGTCTCTATGTGGCCCTGTGATGGACTTGCGACCCGTCCAGGGTGTACCCCGCCCCTCGCACAGTGACTGCTGGACATGGGCACCAGCGACCCCCGTGACCCAAAATGGAATAAACGGGTAAAGATAATGGATGGATGGATGGATAAATCTTTCAGAAGGAAAAGGTAGAACTTCCCCAGGTGGACAGGACCGTTCCAGGTGCTGTTAACAACCCACACAGCTGTCAAGGTGGCTGAGCGAGCTACCTGGATCCACACATCCCATGGTAAGCTGTTCAGAGGGACCACGCCACCATCAGAGGGAGGACTGGGAGAGCCGAATCCCCAACAAGCACCTTAGGTTCACCTAAGTTGCCCACTCAGCTCACTCAGTGCCATCGGGCAGCTGAGGCAGCAACTTTTTTGCGTTTAGACGTTGAGTCTAAGTAAGCTAGGACAGCTCACTCGCTAGGTTCCTCCCAAACCTAGGCGAGGCGGCTCACTCACTAGGTGTCAAACCTAGGTGAGGCGGCTCCACCCCCAGGATAACAAACCATCCCCTGGTCCATTGCACCCCACCAACTGCCCCATAAGGAACTCTCCACCCCCCATCAAACTCTCTGCCCCTCTACACCCCACCAACTGCCCCCATACAGAACTCTCCACCCCTCATCAGACTTTTTTACAGGCTTTCCCCCCAGGAAGACCAAAAATGGGCCTGCTGTAACATCCATGGAAAACCACCCTAGCACTGGGTGGGGTAACTGTTCTCACATGTGGGATCATTTTCTTGTGTGAACACTTTTGTTTATTTCCAGGTGAAGGATCATGTGTGAAAACCCCTGGTAAGAAAAGAGAAATACAAAAACTAACATGTAAAGATTGGAAAGTAGGTGTCAAAATTGACTATGAAATGAACACCACCACCTCATTTCAGTTCGACCTATGTGATGTAATTGATTGTGGTTGCTGATGTATACCTTGTATTTGCTCATTGTCCACACGCCTGATCTCGATTGCCCTCACTCCTGGCTGCTTGGCAGAAACCTATGCCCTGTTACATAATAATGTAAATCCGACTCCAATAAGTGTAACCCACCCACCCACCCACCCACCCACTCTTCTGTTTTTGTCCTGACTAACAACATGTAAATATTTTGTTATATTATGTTTTTGCTTTTCACAATTTTGTCATTTTATTTTTATGATTTATTTTACTTTTTGCTTGCTCTCAATTACAGCGGTCTGTCCCCCACAAAAACAGCCTTAGCAAATTTCTAACTGATGTTTATGATAGCCATTTGTTAAACCATACTCCGTATGACACATGTGCCTTGAAGGTTCTGTTAATCAGTGTCTATATCTCATCTGTACATATTTGTGTTATTGTTGTTCCTATGGGAACAAAAGGGAAGAATTGTGAAAATGAAAACATTGATACCAGTTTATTTTGTTCATCAATTTTATTATCACTTTTATTATTCATTTACTTTATATCGATACACTCTGTTAAGCTTATCTGGACTGCAGCAGTTGCACTCCTTCAACATCAGTAGCTATGTTTACATGCGCAGAATTCTTTGACCGGATTGAAATGTGTTCTGTTTGAATAATTCAAATGTATTGTTTACATGGGCACAATCTGTTCATGATGAGCGTTTACATGCAGCGGGCTTTGTTCTGAACAGCAGTACTGACATGCGCAGAGTGGTAAACTCTCCTTAAAAAAAACACCGAAGAAGAAGTTCTACTTCCGGGTGAACGTAAACAAACCTGAGCACCCAAAATGGACCCGCGACAGGTTTTAATGATGGTGGAGACGTTATTGCACTCCCTGACTGAGCTACAGGTAATAGAAATCATTTTGAGCTCTTTAAAAGTTTCTAGTAGAAATGTTGTGTCGCTCACCGACCGGGTTTCGGATCGGCGTAAACCACCCGTTTCGTTCTGATCACAAATTATAACGGATCGTGCCGAATACACAAAAAATAACCCGAACGGAGTGTTTACATGACACACTTTTATTCCGACCGGCCATTTGATCCGGTTACTTATGTCCATGTAAACATACCCACTGTGTGAAACCTTTTTTTTTCTGAGTCTCACAAGCCTGTCAGCACGAAACCCAGCTCCAGAACCAGTCACACTGACCACAAACGTATTGTTTGTTTTTACCCTGATAAGATTGACACTGACCACAAACGTACTGTCTGTTTTTACCCTGATAAGATTGCAAATGAGGTTAACGCCTGTTGTAAAAAACAAGTTCTGTTATGTGTGAAGGTGTGTATAAATGAAGCTGTATTGCTCATGTTTTTTCAGAATACACAGAACTCTTAGGCTGCGTGCTTGTTCATGTGTTTTCTCCTTCTGCAGAAGAAACCAATAAAACTTCGCTTTTTATTTTTGTTGAAGTTCTCAGAGTAAAATTTATTATACAATAGGTTTAGTAAATTCCACAGCAACAACAGCCAGGGGTTTAGGCGAAGGAAGAAGCTTGATACCTGCAGCAGTTGTGAAGTGCTGATCAATGAATTCAGAGTCAGCCCCTGAATCGATAAAAACCTGGATCTGGATGGGATCCCTATCCTCCAGAGAGAGCTTGGCAGGAACGATGAGATATGAGGAGATTGAATGGTTCCGAATCTGACTCAGCAGGCATCTCCTCTCACCTGCTGAGCCTGGCCTTTTAACAGACATCTCGAGATGAAATGTGAATCTTGGCCGCAGTAGAAACAGAGGTGATTACATCGTCTTCGTTCTCGTTCCTCTGGGGTCAGGCGACTGTGGTCAATTTGCATGGGTTCTTCCTGAGGTGGCAGAGAAGGTGGTCCAACAGGTAATGGAACTTTAGGAGGCCTGAACTCACCCATGGTTTTTTGTGGCCTATAGTCTTTCTCCCTGGCTCTTTCTCTCCATCTCAGATCCACCCTGTTGATGAGGTCCTCGAGTTCCAGTAACGTGTTGGGGTACCTCTTAGTTGCCAGGGCGTCCTTGATGTCACCAGAAAGTCCCCGGAAAAAAGCGTCAGATAGAGCCTCCTTGTTCCATTGACTGCCCGTGGCGATGGTGAGGAAGTCAGTAATGTACTCTGTCACTCTGCGGCTGCCCTACTAGATAGAAAAAAGTTGACGCACCGCCTCCCTCTCAGGGAGCACAGCGTCAAAAATTCTACACAGTTCTTTAGAAAAAGTAGCAAAAGAAGAACAGCACCTTGAGTTGCGTTGCCATTCAGAGGTCCCCCAGGTCTTGGCCAGATAACTGCGATATCACGTATGCCACATTGGAACGTTCAGTGGGGAAATAGGACGGCTGTAGCTGAAAATGGATATCGCAATGACTTAAAAATGGCCGACATTGTTCTGGCTCACCTTTAAATAACTCAGATGGTGACAAGCATGGCTCGTGCGTACTGTAGTTTGTGGTCCAGCTGGTATGAGTCCAGAAGTAGGAGCAGGATCCTGTGGTGGTGGATTTTGAGGAGACATGTTTTTAAGCATATTTACAATTCCATTCATGCAATTTTCTAATTTACTAATGGCTCCCTTGACACCAGCTCGCCATTCTGAAACTTGTGGGTGATCCATTATGGCCAGAATATACTGTAATGATTAAGGTTGGATCAGAACCACAAGAATCCAGAGCATTTTAAAAGGTTTATTAAATAAACGAAGAGCTGCCACACTTGGCTGGTGTTGGAAGACAAGGAGCCGGAGCTGGGTCTTGTAAGTCCCAATGGGCCGGAGGCAGAGCGCCGAACAGCGCTGAGACGTCACCGAGGGGCGGTGTGCGTCGGTGGTCTTGGGTGGGCAATCCAGAGGCAGAGTCATGGGCAGAAACAAGGTTGGCAACAGGATCTGATAAAGGCGACAGTACCAAAGAGCAAGGCAAAACTCGGAGTCCAAAAAAAAGCAGGTAAAGGCAGCAAAAAGGCAGATGAGCAGAGGTACAAAAGGGCAAGACAAAAATCAAATGTTGAGGGGCAGGCAGGCGACTGTGAACAGGATCAGGATACAAGAGAGAAACACTGGAAGACTACTCACCAAAGGCTTTAGATATTCTGGCACCAGACTGTGAGGGAGAGAATCTTTTAAGCACCAGATCACAATTGTTTCCCATGAACACTAATGAGCTACAGTGAGAGGAGGTGTGACAGACAGAAAGCTGCAGATAGGAAGCAGAGCTGACAGAAACCAAATGAACATACAGAAAACTAGAACCCAAGCAGTGAAGAGTGTTTTAGCAAAAATTAAAGTGTGCATTGTGACAGTGAGTCTTGGATTGTGCGCATCACTTCCTGAGAGAGGCCCATCTTCTCTAAGTGGATCTGTTCAGCGGCCAGACCCAAAGGTGCTGGCCTATTTCTGGGTGACTCCTGATCGCTCCTCCTACCTGGAGGAGAGCATCGTCCCTCCATGGCAGATTCCACGGTCGACCCGATAACAGACGTTGTAGGTTTGGGAACCATGGGGCGCTCACACGCTCGGGGGCTACAAGAATGGCTGACAGTTCTTCCTCCCTGGACTCGGTTCAGAAACCGTGATATTAGAGGGACCGGAAGAAATGCGTAAAGGAGCATTTTTGGCCAAGGGCTGTGGGCAAAAGTGGTGGGTCATCCCGTGGGCTCAGTGAGAACCATAATTGATACTGGGCATTTTCCCGTGTGGCAAAAAAATCCACTGCTGCTCGGCCGAACCTGCTCCAAATCCGAGAAATCAGCTCGGGATGGAGACTCCAGTCCCCGTGGCGCAGACCGCCCCTGGACATTATGTTTGTTCCTCTGTTTAGGACGCCGGGTATGTACACTGCTCTGATAAAGAGCAGGTTTTTGTGTGCCCAACACAACAGCTGTCTCACAATACATAACAGTTGGGCTGAGCGCATGCCCCCTGCCAGTTTATGTAAGCTGCAGTCACTTTGTTGTCTGTGTGGATCAGAACATGTTGATTCCACAACAGGGGAGCAAAATGCTGAATCACATTCCAAACAGTGCAACATTCCAAAATGTTTATATGAGTTGATGTGTTGGCTGGCCACATCCCCCCCACCATTTGAGACAGGCATGTTCCTCTCCAGCCTGATAGGGACGCGTCTGTAAAAACTGAGACATGTGACGTAGGTCTGCTGATAGGAACTCCCTCTGACAGAGTGAGAGGTTTCTCCCAGTGCTTCAGGTCGGTTCCCACGAAGGGGGGCAAAGAGATCATCCATCTCTCCTGACGTACCGGATCTATATGCAGGTGAGCGAACCATCTCTGAAGGCATCTCATGTAGATTAAGCCCAGCGGAACCACAGCGTGAGCTGACAACATCGTTCCCAAAAGTTTCATGATAGAGACAGCTGTTACTACTCTGCTGGGTTTGATGCGGCAGAGCTAGTCCTTTAGAGCTTCGGCTCTCGTCTGTGATAAACGGGCCCTCATAGTGACTGAGTCTTCTCCCAGTTTATGGCGAAACCCAGGTTTAACAGGTGTGACATCAGCGCTTTGGTTTACGCAGCTGCTTCCTGCCTGGATCGGGTTAGCAGCAGCAGATCGTCCAGATAAAACAGGATTCTCATCCCTACTCTGTGTAGCGGCTGCAGAGCCATCTCCACGAATTTCGAAAACGTGCGTGGTGCGAGGGAATAGCCAAACGGGAGCCTGTTGTACTGGTACTGGGTCCCTTGGAAGGAGAAACGCAGGAACTTTCTGTTTTGGAATGATTGGTATGTGAAAGTAGGCGTCTTTTAGATCTATGGAGGTAAACCAGTCATTCTGGTGAATGTTGTCCAACAGCTGACTGGTTGTCAGCATGTGGAATTGTCTCTCCATGATCGAATTGTTGAATACGGATAAGTCCAAAATGGGTCTCATCCCTCCGGTCCTCTTCGGAACCAGGAAGTAACATGAGTAAAACCCTGTGTTTTCCTCTCTGTTGGGAACCATGGAAATTACATTTTTTATCAGTAATTCCTGAACTTCTGAGTGGAGAGACGAGATCTGTTCTGGAGATGACAGAACCATCTCTATAATCCCTCTGAACGGTGGGGGTTGAGCTGCGAACTTCAGCGTGTAACCTCTGCTGATAAGATGATTCATTCATCTGTCCAGGGAACACACTTGCTGCCACTCTGCGTAACGCTCTGCGAGTGGGCACGCATTTTTGTGTTGTGTCAGATCCTTTACAGACGTTAACCAAGCTAAAGCCTCTACTGCCGTTATATGCTCTGAAGATACTCCTCGAGCAACCCATGGAGAGGCCTCGCAGAAAGGGCTCTGGGAACGCCTCTGTACTGCGCTCAGCTCACATCAGAGTTGATGTGAGCTGACGCGCACTGAGGAGAGGTGTGAGCGCCTTTAAAAATACGACCCCGTTTGAGTGGAGATTGCAGTTGCCTTGGGAAAATGCGTTTGTTCCCGCTGCGGTCAGAAAAATTCAGAACACAACCTGGGCTGAGAGCGAGGTTTTTTTCTGGGCTCGGTTTGCTGAAAAAAAAAAAATCATTTTTAGCTGCTGTGTCAAGCGAGCATTTTGTGTAGTTTCTCGAGCTGCGGTGACTTTTAAAAACCTGTTTTCAGGTTACCGGCTCGATTTGTGTGGAGGATGTGTGAAGAGAAGCCGCTGTGAGATCATTCAATCTGACAGTCAGGCTGGAATCAGACACTTTATTCTCTGAATGATGTTTTCATTTTATTTTAAAACTCATATCATCATTATGCATACACACATCCTCCGCAAGGAGTCATTTCTTGTATCTTCTTCCCGTGAGCCCTACGACTGGTGGTTCTAGGGTGGCACCTGTTGGCGGTCTCTGGGGAAACACTGAGCCGCTGGTTGCCGCAATGAAAAAGAGTGTTCTCTGGCGGGAGGGGCCGGTGGCAGAGCGGGGCGGGAAGACGCTGCTGCAGCTGTGGAGCGTCTCTGCTGCTGTCTCTGGCCACAACAATCTCTCTAGGGCAGGAGGAGGAGTGCGGCTTCAACAGGTGGTGCACAGTCTCCGACACCTCCACAGACTATTTCGACTTGTCAAGCATGGCCTTGAAATTGGCCCAGAACAGTGCATCCATCGTGATGGGGCCCTCCAGCAGATCTTTCTGCAGTTTCTCTGGCAAGGAGGGGGAGTGTCGGAGCCAGGTTGACCTCTGGATCATTGTCATCCAGGCGGCGATGCGAGACAGGCAGACCGCAGAGGAGGCGCACAGGTTGAGGATGACGTGGGGAGGCTGTGGATGAGTGGTTAGAGCAGTTGTCCTCCAATGCAAGAGTTTGGGGTTCGAATCCACCAGCAGTCACATGCTCAAGTGTTCCTGGGCAAGACACTAAACCCCTCATAGCTTCTGATGTGTGTCCCATCAGTGTATGAATGTGATCTAAAGCACTGATTAGTCTCATTAGAATGATTTGTTCAATTAGCTTTGTAGAGATCTAGTGGAGTGCTGTGTGAATGGGTAAATGAGGACGCAGATTGTAGTGTAAAGTGCTTTGAGTATCTTGAAATAAGATAGAAAGGCATTATACAAGTACAGTCCACTTACCATTTACCATTTACGTCAGATGTTTGTAGAGCGAGATCCTCATCTCCTCAGGCAAGTCTGTGTCCTCCAGCCTTTTGGACATGCTGTAGGCCAGCAGGGCGACATTGTTGTTCGCTGCGGCCGCCTGGAAAGCACACTGGTGGGCTCGATTGGAGAGCGACGTCACCATCTGGTCGTGTCTCCCTGGAGGGGCAGGACACTGGTCCAACCTGGACACTTTTGCTCTGAGTGCTTCCACCAGGCTTGGCTCCGGTGGGGTACAGAGGGAAAGTTCCGCTCAGTAAACCCCTCCATTCTGGTGATGGGAGCAAAGGTGGAGACGGGTGCCTTCAGCCTACCAGGTCCGGCTGCAGCCTTGTTCCAGTAGGACGTCACTGCTGAGAAACGAGGCCAGATGGGGTCAGGGTGGCAAGCCTGGGTGGAGCCAAACCTTCCCACTAGATCATCCCATCTGGGCAGGGGAAAGAGAGGGACGGAAATTCCCTTTGTGTCAGCCGCCTCTTGGATTATGCTGGGCAGCTCCAAGAGGAGGACACCGACGGCTGGGAGTGATGTGTTCGCCGATGCGGGGGGGGGGGGGGGGGGGCATCTGCTCCCCCCCCGTTCCAACACTAAGCCCTCCAGAGGGAATGAGCTGCGGGGCTGCTGCTGACGTTACCTTTCCTAGAGGAATCATCCGATTCGCTCCGTGACTCGGTGTCAAAAAAGGTGATGGCATCATCCAGAGAACAGTCCCTGTCACGGAGAGGCATTCCTCGATGTTAGCCTTGAACAAGGCTTCTTGCCTCTGCCTCTCCTCAGGAGGGAGGAGGTCACAGAGATGGCAGGAGGAGGCAAGGTCGGCGTGGCGGGAATCCAGGCATACTTCCCAGATGTTGTGCCGGTCGAAGCTCAGCATGTAGCCGGTCTTGCAGGACGGGCACAGGTGGATGGTGCTGGTGGTGGACATCGTGTTCTTATAGAAAACAGTGCTGGTTGCTTACTGAAGAAAAATGGGAGCCGATTACCCGGTCTCCCCGTAATTTATACGGACCGGGTGAGGCCCACACAGCAGGTGGGCGTGGACTAAAGTTTTCAGTGCTGCGATGCCCGCGACGGGATGAAACCCACCAGCGACAGCCTTAAAGGGCGAAGCCTATACGAAATAGAACAATCGATCATCAATGAATAACAATCAAATGTTATAGGCAAAATGGTTGCTTACTACTCATCGAACCAGCTCAAGGACAACCTGGCCAAACTGGTTAAAAAGACAACTGCCTTTAAGTGCCTTTTGTCCTTTGGATGAAAGATGAAACGTTTCTTGCAAAAAAGAAACTGTCCAATTGACATGATTTAACTTTTTTTGTGATTCCTTTCAGAGTTTCAATAAAATGTATATAATTGTACTTAAAATATCTTTTAACACATTGACAGGATTCAAAGAGTCAATGCCAAAGTTTTAAGCGCAGTTGTTGTGCAATGTATAACAGTTTGTGCTGTTGTTGAGTCAGCTACCACCACACCAAAGTTAAGGTCAATATCTGAAAAACCTACTAAATTATAACCACTTCTGTGTTATCATCTTCATTTCACCTTTGGCTCTGGGCAGTGATCGTTCACTTATTGTAGTTTTGTAGTTGAAACAAACTGAGATTACGTTTGTCAGAATCTTGGATTTTAAAAGGTGACCAGAATATTGTTTTATATATACCTAACCTTGATACTTAACTTTGATGCTCAGTAAGGAAGGAGTGGTGGCGCAGAGGTTAGGGAAGGTGGGCCTGTGATTGGAAGATCGCCGGCTCAACTCCCGGTATAGAAAACATCAAAAATGTTTTAGGTGGTCCCCTCTCTTGGATCAGTTTTGGCCCCCTATTTGGTGTGTCGTGTTCCCCTCCGGTGGTGGGCCCCCCTGCCGCCGGTGCATTGGCGGCTCTCAGCAGCTGGGGCTGGGTGGTGGGGTGTGTGCGGGCCCGCCCTGGTGGCTGCCTGCCAGGGCCTGGGTGCCCTGGCTCTGTTGGGCCTCTGTTGGGGGGTGGTATGACCTCGGGACTCGGTGTCCATAGCTGGATCTACTCTGGAGGTTGCCAGCGGGGCCTGTGGACTCATCGCTACAGCCTCCTGGGATTTCTGCATTGTGGTTGCTGGAGATCGCCCCGGGCTTCCCTTTGCTTCTCTCTCTGGGAGGTGCGGGTGTCCCTGTTGGGGGACTCCTGGAGTTCCGGGCTTGGGGGCCATTGTGTGTCTGTGGTTCTGGTCTTCCCTGTGTTACCATCGTGTCCTGTGGGGACGGGTCTGTGAGTCCCCCCATCCACTATTGAACATTTTTATGGAGAAACCTTATAGTGATAAGCATGCTCACACAGGTGGTTAAATTCAGATGTTTATCAGATACACACTCAGTTGGGATGTGGTGGCCACTAAATATATATTGCATTACCATGTACTGTATAAAATAATTTATAATGATGTTATAAATATCATTATATATGTTGTTTGTTGTTGTGGTTTCTCGGTTTTGTCTTTTTTTTTTTTTTCCGCAGGTCTAGAGGCAGACTTCAATGATGTTGATTTGTCCAAAAAAGTTAAATCTGGTCCTCTGGACATTCAAAAAAACAAAAAACAAAACAAAGCAAAAAAATATAGAAACGTTTCGTCTCTCATCCAAGAGACTTCCTCAGTCTGAGGTGCTGTTTTCAGCTCAGTCTCTTAAATAGCACCTTCTCAGAGTGGATCAACCAGTTTGCTGCTGACAACCAAAACCAGCTGCTCACATGGTCAAGAAGGACCATCAGCCTAACAATGGATCATTAGCACACTGATGGCTGCTTACTATTCACAGGGGGCTGAGTGATACTAGCAATCACAGCATTGTAAGAGGGGGACAGTTGAACCTGGAGGCCTCCACCCCTGTTTAATGATGGACGATTTCTTTTCACAAAGATGGCCTCCTTTACTCCTCTCTCAAACCATCGTTCCTCTCTGTCCAGGATGTGAACATCTTCATCCCTGAAAGAGTGACCGCTGGCCTGGAGATGAGTGTAGACCGCAGAATCCTGGCCTGATGATGTTGATCTTCTGTGCTGGGCCATCCTTTTGGCCAGTGGCTGTTTAGTTTCCCCGATGTAAGACTGATCACAGCCCTCCTGATACTGAACAGCATGTTTTTTTGAATGTCCAGAGGACCAGATTGAACTTTTTTGGATTTTTCTACCTGGATTATTGAGCATGCAACAGGATGTTGATTTGTGTTCTCTTTATCCCTCTCTCTCTCCTCTATTCCTATCTCCTTCTTTACCTTTTAACCCTTCTCTCACTTTTCTGCTTTGTTATCTTCTTTGTTTTTCATCCCCATGTCCATTACATCTGAAACAAGCCCAAAGCAAATTCTAATAAAATTTTATTTATATATCAAGTGGAGCATTAAGGCCAGCCATAATACTCTGCTTGTGAAAGTAAATCTGTTGGGCATCACTTTGACACTCAGACAGTAATTCTAAGTGTCACAATGCCAGACAGGACAAGGGAAAAAAAATAATAAAAAAAATATCAAAAATTTGGGTGGGATAGGTGAAGCACCCACACCTGCCTCCACCCCCATTTGCCCCACTTTGGGCCCTTGAGCAAGGCCCTTAAACCCCACCATGTGCACTGCCAGGTGCCCTAGATAGCAGCTCTCTGCTCCACACAGAGGGCTGTGGTAGCTCGGTGGTCTGTGGTTGTGTCAGGAAGGGCATCCGGCGTAAAAATAATAGACAAGTCTTCCTGCGACTAAGTTTGCTGTGGTGACCCTTGAAGAAGGGAGCAGCCGAAAGAAAAAAAGAAAAAAACAACCTTGATTAAAAACAAATTTAAGCTCTTTTTATCATTTGCATTAAATGTCCACAAGTAAATTTCCCCAAAGTTTAACTCAGGTCCTGGTAGGTGGAGATGATCAGCAGCAGGACTCGTTGGGCAGCGACATGCAGCAACATAGATCTTCTTACGTTGAAAAATTAGTGACAATAAAAAAACAATGTCTCATGCCAAAGTAAATAGGTGTTAAATTATTTGAAATGATTAAATTACCTTAAAAGGTTTGAGTTTGTTTAGATGGCAATTTTATTTCCTCTTTTTTTCCTGTTTTAAGTGAATTTTAGGTCAACTTTTCTTGAAGATTTAATTTGGATTCAAACTGAAATTGTTCTGACTGCTGGCGGATTCAGGTAAGATACTGACTGCACAGATGTATTTCACACAAACCTACGTCAGACAAACAGAACTAAACCTTTACGATTGAGTTGCAGGCAGTAGTATTAGCTAAATAACAATTTTAAAGCAGAGTAAACTCTATGGATTAACCACAGTCCACTTTTTTGTTGAAGCTCTAATTATAATTGGCCTATTCCAGCTCCTTGTCCATCCTAAAACCTTGTCATCTTAATCTCAGCTAATCCTTCTTTGTGTTTTGCAGAAATTAGTTTGTGAACTGGGCTCAATCTAGGTCAATCCTTCAGGCACTTTGTAAGGACTCTGGCAGGGTTTGTGCACGTGTGCGCGTGTGTGAATGTGTGCGACCTTTGTGACATATTTGATGGGAGGTTGCATGAGGGAAGGTTGAAGCAGGGGAGCAGTGGTGGGCACTGAGTTGGGCAAACACCTATTATCGCCGTTTTAATTGAAGATTAGTGGAGGGATTTAGCTGCCGAGGCTGCAGGGAGTCAGACGACAGTGGGTCTCTGAGGGGATGACTTTGTTTTCTCGGCATAAGCCTTCAAATCTGTTATTGTTCAACGTGAAGGAAAAGAATCTAAACAATAAAATTCTGTTAGTTGAGAAGCTGGGAGTAGCCACTCATCTCCTTTCTTCTAGTGAAAATATACAATCAAACATGACAAAATGAAATGGCAGACCATTTCAGTTATGGAGTAAAATGAGTTTGCTCTTTGACAAAGAAGACGCCATATTGTTCCAGAGCATTCTCCCAGCAGGGATGGAAATGGGTCAGATAATAACAAGGAGAATACTACTGACAGCATCAGTCAACATCAGGAGTTCAGAATCATCTGTGACTATGTTATAAAAAGGGAATGCCATGAAACTCTGACTCCTGATGACTACCCTGCCTAAAACAACAAGGAAGCTAATTGGGGATCATAAGCCTTATCTTAGTAGTTGTTTTAAAATCATTCTGGATATACAAAGCTAGCATCTATAGTAAGTTCAAGTAAAACAAATATTATGATCAAGTAGAACTACATCTGTTTTGTCACAATTTTAAAAAGACTGTTTTTTTTTTCTTTCGGGGGGGTGGGTGGGTAATCCAATGATTAACATCTCTCTAACACTTTTTTAATCGTAATTTTTACATGCAAACTAAGATAACAAATCTAAAGTCAACAATAAAGCCCTGTTATGCAGTATTCAGGATAGTATCCAGGCGTGGTCCTAGCCTGAACAACCTCTCTGGCACAACCCCCACCCCTCACCCCCAGCCCTAATCACCAAAATCACCCCTGGAAACATGAACACACTCCGCCGTGACATATCATTTTGATTACCACATACCATCACTGACATACAAAAACATTTCTTTGAATATTTTATTTAAAAAAAATGAAAGTGAGGAAACTACAATAAATAGAGTAAGACACATAAATACCATGAATTTAAAAACATACAGTACAAATACAAAAATAAATACTGTAGAAAAGAAATGTGATTAAAACAAGGCATTTCTAAATTACACCAATAGAAGAACAATTAAGAAAAAAAATGAGGAAATCTGGAGTGGCAGTGAAGTGTGTTAGACAGCAGGACAGTGGTGAGATGTGGTGTAGCAGTGACAGATAGCTTCAAGGTGGAGGTGGGAGTGCATCAAGGATCAGCTCTGAGCCCCTTCTTGTTTGCTCTGGTTATGGACTGACTAACAGATGAGGTTTTTGGATGTGAGCATTTTAGGAATACATTTTGCAGTCTGTTGGATTTCATGTTTTATCTTTTATTATTTTTTGTCAAGCTTGAAATGTCATGTTATACAATGTGTGCACGTGTCATTTTTTAAAGGGTTTCACTACACTTATAGCCCTAAAATCATTTAAATGTTAATCAATTACTTTGCATGAGTATCTACTTTATATATAATCTTACACTAGCTAGAGACAATCTTATAAATTCACATTTTGATACAATTACAAGCTAATCACAACAAGCCAGGGAGCAGGTAAGATACTGACTACACAGGAGAGAGGAGTCTTCTTTCTGTTAACTGAGTAAACATTTGTATGATAGAGTACAGGTAGAATACCTAAAACCCTCAGGTCCTTATGTTAATAACAACTAACATTTAATCGTTTTAATCATTGTTTGACACAGGTTTCAGTTTAGATGAGATGACACAGGTTTAATTTTCACAGTAAATTACAAGAGAATATTACCAAATGTTAGACTAAGCAAGATGGGGGCAGGGTGGCTTCAACTGAACTGAAATACAATTATAATATGATTTATCAATTAAGAACACATAAACATGAGTTAGTTAATAGTTAATAGTTATTAATTATTCCTAGAAAGAAACAATTTTAACACAAATCATTTGGTATCAATAAGGTATAATCAAGTTAACTTGAAACAAACAGAACCAAACAAAGAACCGATTTCAGTGAGCCATAAAACTTCTTATCTGTGGAATGTGGACATTAATGTCCTTGACAGAGCAGAAGAGCACCGTATCCATAACAACCTAGGGTCTAAACCAATCAGAAAACTAGCCTTCTCAAACTTTGATAAAAAACCAGAAACAACAGGTGGGCCGGGAGCATTGCTTGGGAGAACTCATCTGATCAGGTTGGTTCGGTAAATGCTCCTGTATGCATACAGCGTTCTTTTGATTATATGTTCTCTGAATACTTGTAACCCTTTTTCAAATAAATCTTTTGAACTAAGGTGACCGTCTCAGCTGTCTTGAACACGATCTGGCACTAGCCACATCAAGTCTTTCACTTTCTCTGTATGGCATTGATTTGGTCTTCGGTTCTAAAGTTAAAAACCTTGATGTTATTTTTGATCAGGACATGTCTTTTAACACCCATATTAAAATGTTACCAAAACCGTTTTCCTCCACTTGCGTTATATCACTAAAACTAGAAATATCTTGTCCAAAAATGATGCAGAAAAACTGGTTCATGCATTTATCATGTCTAGGCTGAACTATTGCAATGGTTTATTATCTGGATGTTCAAATACTTCTTTAAAAAATCTCCAGTTGATCCAAAATACTGCTGCCAGAGTTTACATGAGAGTTGATAGATTGTATTTCTCCAGTTTTAGCTTCTTTCCCTTGGCTCCCTATCAATTTCAGAATAGAATTCAAAATCTTCCTTTTTACATAAAAAGCTTTCAACAACTTAGCTCCATCTTATATTACAGATCTAAATTGTTCCATATTTTACTAACAGAACACTTTGCTTTCAGACTGAAGGCTTGAGACCCCCACAGACTTGGGCGTACTTCAGTCTGCGGAAGTCCATGCATACTGGATGAGACTTGAAGCGGACGTTCGCAGGGCATGTCCATGCAAATCTCAAACTTTTCATTTAAACATGTCCGCTGTGTGGATGTATTTTACACTAAACACCACAAAACAAGACAGCAATGTCTGCAGAGCCATAGCACCACATTGAACCGCGGTAAAGTTAGTTTTACGATGGACATTCGAGCTCCGTGGCTTCAGCGGGGCGCTGCTCTTTGCTCAACCCAAAACAAGTGACTCGACATCGGCCAGCCGCGTCCAATCTGCCCCGCTCAATCTGCTCGTCTCCGAGGTTCCGAGGAGGGACAGACTGAGCGCGACTGCCCCAAATCAGGCTGCTTGCTTCGGACTGAACAAGAAGTAGACGTTGCTGAAACCACGGAGCTCAAATGTTTACAAAGAAGTTGCTAAACTTCATCATAATTAATGACCAACCACTATCAGTTGTAGAAAACGAAGGATTTCTCAGCTTGATACTTGCAGTCAAGATATAGTTTACCCTCCAGGAGATATTTATCAGTATAACAGTAGACAATCAAAAAAAACCCAAATGATTTGAAAATTATATTAAAAACAAAAACAGCTACATTATAAAGTGACGTAAAATACTAAAAACAGGAACATGTCTATTGGTTTATGTCATGAACTTAGCAGATGTTTGAAGCCATTTAACATTTTATTTAATTTAATTCATTTATTCATTCATTCAAATGAAACAAAATAAAATTAAAAAATCATCAAAAAGAAAATATTGAATGAAAAGAGTGCAGAAAGAAGAAAAAAATTCTTATATCTGCCCCTTATAAAATATAAGACAACTTTAAACAATCACTTAAATTAATCACTTTAATATCCACTTTAAAGCTAGGAATAAAAAAAAAAAACGTTTTGTGTTAGCAGAATTTAATTCTAACTTTAAAACTTATCCAACATTAATAAAACTTACCTCAAGTTGCCTTTTTGGACATGCAGGCATATACAGGTCCTTCTCAAAAAATTAGCATATTGTGATAAAGGTCATTATTTTCCATAATGTAATGATAAAAATTAAACTTTCATATATTTCAGATTCATTGCACACCAACTGAAATATTTCAGGTCTTTAATTGTTTTAAAACTGATGATTATGGCATACAGCCCATAAAAACCCAAAATGCCTGTCCCAAAAAATTAGCATATTTAATCCCACCAATGAAAGACAAGTGTTTTTAATACAAAAAATGCCAACCTTCAAATAATCATGTTCAGTTATGCACTCAATACTTGGTCGGGAATCCTTTTGCATGAATGACTGCTTCAATGCGGCGTGGCTTGGAGGCAATCAGCCTGTGGCACTGCTGAGGTGTTATGGAGGCCCAGGATGCTTCGATAGCGGCCTTAAGCTCATCCAGAGTGTTGGGTCTTGTGTCTCTCAACTTTCTCTTCACAATATCCCACAGGTTCTCTATGGGGTTCAGGTCAGGAGAGTTGGCAGGTCAATTGAGCACAGTAATACCATGGTCAGTAAACCATTTACCAGTGGTTTTTGGCACTGTGAGCAGGTGCCAGGTCGTGCTGAAAAATGAAATCTTCATCTCCATAAAGCTTTTCAGCAGATGGAAGCATGAAGTGCTCCAAAATCTCCTGATAGCTAGCTGCATTGACCCTGCGCTTGATAAAACCCAGTGGAACAACACCAGCAGCTGACATGGCACCCCAATGACTGTGGAAACTTGACACTGGACCTCAACCAATGTGAATTCTGTGTCTCCTCTCTTCCTCCAGACTCTGGGACCTTGATTTCCGAATGACATGCAAAATTTACTGTAATCAGAGAACATAACTTTGGACCACTCAGCAGCAGTCCCAGGCGAGATGCTTCTGACGCAGTCTCTTGTTCAAAAGTGGCTTGACCTGGTGAATGCGGCACCTGTAGCCCATTTCCTGCACAAGCCTGTGCACGGTGGCTCTGGATGTTTCTACTCCAGACTCAGTCCACTGCTTCCACAGGTCCCCCAAGGTCTGGAATCGGCCCTTCTCCACAATCCTCCTCAGGGTCCGGTCACCTCTTCTCGTTGTGCAGCGTTTTCTGCCACACTTTTCCCTTCCCACAGACTTCCCACTGAGGTGCCTTGATACAGCACTCTGGGAACAGCCTATTCGTTCAGCAATTTCTTTCTGTGTCTTACCCTCTTGCTTGAGGGTGTCAATGATGGCCTTCTGGACAGCAGTCAGGTCGGCAGTCTTACCCATGATTGTGGTTTTGAGTAATGAACAAGGCTGGGAGTTTTTAAAAGCCTCAGGAATCTTTTGCAGGTGTTTAGAGTCACGTCGTTGATTCAGATGGTTAGGTTAATAGCTTGTTTAGAGAACCTTTTCATGATATGCTAATTTTTTGGGACAGGCATTTTGGGTTTTCATGAGCTGTATGCCATAATCATCATTATTAAAACAATTAAAGACCTAAAATATTTCAGTTGGTGTGCAATGAATCTGAAATATATAAAAGTTTCCTTTTTATCATTACATTATGGAAAATAATGACCTTTATCACAATATGCTAATTTTTTGAGAAGGACCTGTATTTGTACAAATTGTGCTTGAGAGGAGATTATTACAGCCTCATATAAAATCAATGATGAGCATGATATCGGAACTGGATCGGTATCGGCCGATACTCATTTCTAGGTATCGGGATCGGATCGGAAGTAAAAAAAGTGGATCGGTGCATCCCTGTTTATAATGTCACTCCTACTGGTCACAAAAGGCCCCTCCAGCAAGCCTAAAGTGGTCCATGGGCCACCAGTTGATAACCACAGTTGTAGGAGGTTGTTGCAGCTCCTGACACATTTAATGTAGTGAACGAAGGCGTAAAAATGGATCTTCTGATTGTAAAGGTTGCAGACCCCTGGAGTATGCTGTATGTGGGAATCAGTTGTGTTTGGTGGTGGCTCCTCAGATCGAAGAAGTCCTTTGGATGAAGGACAATCGCAGCTAAAAAAAGAAAAGGTCCAAATGACCTGACTGAACATCGATGGGGTTTATTTGACATTATTTTGGAACTTGCCCACAAATGTCTTTTCTTCAGAGCTTGCCCTTTTCATCCCCCCCCCCCCCCCACCACCAAGTATGACTCATCCCAGAGTTCTCCAGTTTAATATATGTTTAAGCCTCATGTAATCAGTGCTAATGTAATCAGTGCTAACTGTTGAATGAACCACTGGTGAAGTTCATTTTTACTTTGATGTGTTATTGACATCACATAATTTTTGGAAACATATTAAGCTACTGTGAGAAAAAAACAACAATAAGGCTTTAGCCACAACTTTTGTTTCAAGTGTAAATTTCATCAGTTTAACAAGTTACTGATTTAGACTTTGGACAATAAAGGTGAAAGATAATAGAGAAATTTTATATATGACAATAAAGCAATGATTATTGAATGATTATATTTATCCATCCATCCATTATCTTCTGCTTGTTCTGAATTTGAGTCTCGGGGGCAGATGCTTCAGCAAGGAGGCCCAGACTTCTCTTTCCACAGCCACCTCTTTCAGCTCTTCTGGGAGGACTCCAAGGTGTTTCCAGGACAACCGAGACCCATAGTCTTTCCAGCATGTCTTGGGTCTTCCTCGGGGTTTCCTCCCAGTTGGACATACCTGAAGTACCTTCTTAGGGAGGCACCCAGAAAGCATCCTTACCAGATGCCTGAACCACCTTAACATGCTCCTTTCAATGTGGAGGAGTAGCGGTTCTAATCTGAGTCTCTCCTGATTGGGTGAGAGCAGTGTGAACCACAGAGGAGATGGCATCTTCTATAGATCGATTTTCACGGGATGCATACTAGTGAGGATACTTCTCACTCTATCTCTAAGGGAGAGTCCAGCTACCCTGCAGATGAAACTCATTTCAACCACCTGTATCCATGACCATGATCTCATTATTTCAGTCACTATCCAAAGTTTGTGGCCACAGGTGAGGGGTAAGAATGCAGACCGACCAGTAAACAGACAGATTTACTTACAGCTCATATCCCTCTTCACCAGAATGGACCGGTGCAGAGTCCGCAGTGCTACAGATGCTTCAGCAATCCGTCTGTCAATCTCACTCTCCATTCTTCCCTTTCATCCATCCATCCATCCATCCATTTTCTTCCGCTTATCCGGGGTCAGGTTGCGGGGGTAGCAGCTCAAGTAGGGAGGCCCAGACTTCCCTCTCCCCAGCCACTTGGGCCAGCTCCTCCGGGAGAATCACAAGGCATTCCCAGGCCAGCCGAGAAAGATAGTCCCTCCAGTGTGTCCTGGGTCTTCCTCTGGGTCTCCTCCCGATGGGGCGTGTCCGGAACACCTCACAAGGGAGACGTCCAGGAGACATCCTAACCAGATGCCCGAGCCATCTCAACTGGCTCCTCTCGATGTGAAGAAGTAGCAGCTCTACTCTGAGTCCCTCCTGGATGTGTCATGTTCGGCCGTCAGGAGTGTTTGAACCCACGTGCAGGAGGATGACAAGGACGCTCGAGGAATAAATAAAAATATATTTATTTAAACAAAACAAAATCAAAACGCTGACAGGGCAGCTACTCACAAATTAATCGGATGGACGGAACGGAAGGCTGAACACAACACCATAGAAGGACAATCCCGAGACAAAGACAAGACACCAGTGAACTGAATATATACACACACACACCGATTAGGACAATGACAGACACCTGTAGTGATTAACATTATACACAGGTGAGACAGGGGCTGAACACAAGGGAAAACACTGAGTGCTGGAAACATGAGGAAACAGACCAAACCCCCACAGTACCCCCCACTCAAGGGATGGCTCCAGACATCCCAAGGACAAGCTACATCCAACTTGGGTGGGAGGAGGGACAAACCAAGACAGAGAAACACATAGGACCAGAAGAACAAAAAACCGACAGGAAAACCTGGGTAGCTAAACACAAAACCAAATCCAGGAACCCCAACCACAGTCAAGGTGGACGGTCAGGAGACCATCCAGGGCAGGACCAGTATTCAGGGGGACGGCCAGGAAACCATCCACCCCCAGGCCAGCACTCCGGTGGATGGCCAGGGGACCGTCCATCTCTGGGTAGTACAGGCATCCATCTAAGCCCTCCTGGACTCAAGCAGGTGAGGACCTCAGACAGACCAGGGGGCGTACCAGGGGTTGAAGCAGGGATGAAGACCTCTGCAGCCGGGCCGGGGACGAAGACCTCTGCAGCCGGGCCGGGGACGAAGACCTCTGCAGACGGGCCGGGGACGAAGACCTCTGCAGACGGGCCGGGGACGAAGACCTCTGCAGACGGGCCGGGGACGAAGACCTCAGCCGAAGACGACTCGGGAGCATGGACCTCAGGTGAGCCCGGAGCGTGGACCTCAGCCGAAGATGACTCGGGAGCTTGGACCTCAGGTGAACCAAGAGCGAGGACCTCAGCCGAAGACGACTCGGGAGCGTGGACCTCAGGTGAGCCAGGAGCGAGGACCTCAGCTGAAGACGACTCGGGAGCATGGACCTCGAGTGACGAGCCGTGAACCAGATCTGTAGCAGGTGCTGGAGTCAGGACTGCAGCAGGAGAGTCGGGTACCAGGACTACAGTTGGAGAACCAGGAACGGGAACCAGAGACGGGGCTGCAGCTGGAGAACCAGAGACCAGAGACGAGGCTGCAGCAGCAGGTGATGGATCCAGAGCTGCAGCTGGAGAACCAGGAACCAGAGACGGAGCTGCAGCTGGAGAACCAGGAATGGAGACCAGAGAAGGGGCTGCAGCTGGAGAGCAAGGAACAAGGACCAAAGGTGAGAATTCAGGTGATGGAGAGTCCAACTCTCACTGGGAACGAGCCCGACTTACTGCCAGCAATGTAGACCAAGCTCTGACACCGGTCGTACAGGGACCTAACAGCCCGTATCAAAGGGCCTGGTACTCCATACTCCCGGATTACCCCCCACAGGGCTCCCCGAGAGACGCGGTCGAACGCCTTCTCCAAGTCCACAAAGCACATGTAGACTGGTTGTGCAAACGCCCACACACCCTCCAGGACCCTGCTGAGAGTGTAGAGCTGGTCCAGTGTTCCACGACCAAGATGAAAACCGCACTGCTCCTCCTGAATCCGAGGTTCGCCTATCCGACGGACCCTCCTCTCCAGAACCCCTGAATAGACCTTTCCAAGGAGGCTTAAGAGCGTGATCCCCCTGTAGTTGGAACACACTCTACTGTCCTCCTTTTTGAATAGGGGGATCACCACCCCAGTCTGTCAATCCAGGGGAACTGCCTCCAATGTCCACGCAAAATTGCAGAGTTGTGTAAGCCAACACAACCCCACAATATCCAGAGCCTTTAGGAACTCCGGACGAATCTCATCCACCCCGGGGGCCTTGCCACCGAAGAGCTTTTTAACTACCTCGGTGACCTCAGCACCAGAGATTGGAGAGCCCATCCCAAAGTCCCCAGGCTCCGCTTCCTCAGTGGAAGACGTGCCAGTGGGATTGAAGAGGTCTTCAAAGTACTCTGCCCACTGACCCACGAGAACCTTTTAGGTCAGCAGCATATCAATGCCGCTATAAATAGTGTTGGTGGCATACTGCTTTCCCCCCGAGATGCAGGATGGTGGACCAGAATCACCTTGAAGCCATACGGAAGTCGTTCTCCATGGCCTCTCAGAACTCCTCCCATGCCTGGGTTTTTGCCTCAGTGACCACCCAAACCGCATGCCGCTTGGACTGCTGGTACCCATCAGCTGCTTCCGGGGTCCCACAGGCCAAAAAGGCCCAATAGGACTCCTTCTTCAGCCTGACAGCATCCCTCACTGCCGGTGTCCACCACCGGGTTCGAGGGTTACCACCGCTACATGCACCAACAACCTTGCGGCCACAGCTCTGATAAGCCGCCTAAACAATACAGGTGCAGAACATGGCCCACTCAGATTCAATGTCCCCCGCCTCCCCCAGAACGTGTTCGTAGCTCTCCCGGAGGTTGGAGTTAAAGTTCTCTCTCACGGGAGACTCTGCCAGACATTCCCAGCAGACCCACACAATACATTTGGGTCTGCCAGGTCTGACCAGCATCCTCCCCCATCATCGGAGCCGACTCACCACTAGGTAGTGGTCAGTGGACAGCTCCGCCCCTCTCTTCCCCTGAGTGTCCAAGACATGCGGCTACAGATCAGATGAGACGACAACAAAGTCGATCATCAAACTGCGGCCTAGGGTGTCCTGGTGCCAAGAGCACATATGGACACCCTTATGCCTGAATATGGTGTTCATTCTGGACAATCCATGACGAGCACAGAAGTCCAACAACAGAACACCACTCGGATTCAGATCAGGGGGGGCATTCCTCCCAACCACACCCCTCCATATCGCACTGTCATTGCCCACGTGAGCGATGAAGTCCCCCAGTAGAACAAGGGAGCCCTCAGGAGGTGCACTTTTCAGTACCCCCTTTAAGGACTCCAAAAAAGGTGGGTAATCTGAGCTGCTGTTTGGCACATAAGCACAAACAACAGTCAGAACCTGTCTCCCCACATGTAGGTGGCGGGAGGCTACCCTCTCGTTCACCGGGGTGAACCCCAACGTACAGGCACCAAGATGGGGGGCAATAAGTATGCCCACTCCTGCTCGGCGCCTCTCGCCAGGGGCAATTCCAGAGTAAAAGAGTGTCCAACCCCTCTCAAGGAAACTGGTTCCAGAGCCAGAGCCATGCGTTGAGGTGAGTCCAACCATTTCTAGCCAGAACCTCTCAACTTCACACACCAGCTCAGGCTCCTTCCCCACCAGAGAGGTGACATTCCACATCCCAATAGCCAGCTTCTGTAGCCGAGGATCAGACCGCCAGGGTCCCTGCCCTCAGCTACCACCTATTCCACATTGCACCTGACCACTTTGGCCCCTCCCACAGGTGGTGAGCCCATGGGAAGGGGGACCCATGTCTCCTCTTCTTCGGGCTGTACCCGGCTGGGCTCCATGGGTAAAAGTCCGGCCACCAGGCACTCGCCAGTGTGCCCCACCTCCAGGCCCGGCTCCAGAGTGGGGCCCCGGTGACCCATGTCCGGGCGAGGGAACATTGATTCCATTTGTTTTGCTCATCATAAGGGTCTGTTGGTTGCACTTTGTCTGGTCCCTCACCTAGGACCTGTCTGCCTTGGGTGATCCTGCTAGGGGCATGAAGCCCCTGACAGCATAGCTCTTAGAATCATTGGGACACTCAAACCCCTCCACCATGGTAAGGTGGCAGCCCAGTGAACAAAATCCCAAGGGACTTGAACTCCTCCATTTGAGGAAAAACCTCACCTGTTGATTCTCATCCCAACTGCTTCACACTTGGCTGTGAACCACTCCAGTGATAAAGATCATGGCACAATGATGCCAACAGGACTACTAACAGGGTCGGCTGTGGCTGAGTGGTAAGAGCAGTCGTCCTCCAATGCGAGAGTTGGGGGTTCGAATCCACCAGCACTCACATGCTGAAGTGTCCCTTGTCAAGACACTGAACCCCTCATAGCTTCTGATGTGTGTCCCATCAGTGTATGAATGTGATCTAAAGCAGTGATTAGTCTCTTTAGAATGATTTGTTCAATTAGCTTTGTAGAGATC
>NC_056515.1:5463154-5470127 GCF_014905685.2 Nematolebias whitei | reverse complement strand
TGCACAATCTCTTCAGGTCTCTCTTGTAAATGAGTCCTTGAGGTTCACTGGGATTAACCTGTCTAAATAAAGGTTGAATGAATGCATGAAAATCTCAGGCTCCTTCCCTGCCAGAGGAGTTGCATTCAATGTCCCAAGAGCCAGTTTTGGTAATCCAGGGTCAGAGTACCAAGGCCCCTGCCTTCAGCCATTGCCCATGGCATCATGCATCTGACTCGTATGGCTCCTACTGCTTGTGGTCGACCCACAGGAAGGCAAACCCATGTTGCTCGTTCAAGCTGAGCAAATGGAGGGGCTTAGTCCTAATGTGAGTAGTTTGTCCATCAGGGTTTGGGGGATCATGGGGTTGAAGGCAAACGGTAAGTCCACAAAGAGCATATGGACGTAGGAGTCCTTCTGGTCCAAGTGGGTGAGAGCAGTGTGGACCACAGAGGAAATGGCATCTTCTGTAGATCGAATTTCATGGTATGCGTACTGGTAAGGGTCCTCGTTGATGTTGATGATTGTTTTGATGTGGGTCATGACCAGTTTTTGTCGAAGAATTTAGTGATTATCAGGGTGAGGGCTACTGGCCGATAGTCATTCAGACCAGTCACTGTTGAGCTGTTTGGGACTGGGGTGAAGGTGGCAGTCTTCAGGCAGGTAGGAACTGTCTCCAGGGTAAGTGGGGAGTTAAAGATGTCGGCCAGCACCTTGCAGAGCTGATCAACACAGTCTTTCAGCACCTTCCCAGGGATGTTGTCTGTGCCGGTTGCTTTGTGAGGATTAATCCTCCTGAAAGTATTCCTTCCTTCTGCTGAGGTCATGCTGAGAAGCTCTTTGTCAATTGGTGAGGTGAGTCTGGTGCTGGCTGGTCTGTTCAGGTCTTCAAAGTGTGTGTAGAACTTGTTGAGGGCATCAGGCAGAGATCGGTCTTTCGGGCATTGTTCACTCTTGCTTTTATAATCTGTTATCCACTTAATGCCCCTCCACATGCTCTGAGGGTCTTGTTAGGTGAATTGTCCCTGGATCTTCTATGCATATGTGGCCTTGGCCTTCTTAGGGGCTTTTTACACGGCGTGTACTTTGAGTGTATCCGCAGCTTTGTCTCTGAGGTTCTGCTGATCATTTACACGACACCAGTGGCCCCCCTCTTTGAATCCGGAGGTTTCTGAACCCACCTTCCAGAGTGGAGGTTTTTCGCTGACCCCCTGCTGATAATGTAAACATCTCCCGCTGAGGCTTTGTGTTAAACCACATGCGCACATGCACGCATGGACCGAAGCTATATTTCTATCAACATGGCGGCAGATACACTGCTTTCTGAACTACGATTGATGGAATATATTTTTAATCTACGTCAGATTCCAGGTACTATGATCGACATCTGTGTTGGAAGAGACACAATCTGATCCAGTTCTAATATCATTGTTTATAGAATGAGGCACACGCACACGTCGCACTAAACTATAACATAAATGTGCTAAGTAATAAGTTTAACAATAATAAACAGTATTTATCTTAAGTTTGAGATATATAATGAAGCTCTCTGAGCTAAATGAAGCTATCGGGACATTACGTAATTCAAATTATGTGATTAATGCTAAACATATTGCATGCTATTAACGTTGAAAATGAAGACATCAGGTTTAATTTTTATTTTATTTATTTATTCAACACCACAAACTGATAATTAAACTGAACATTGAATGGATTGAATAAAAGAACTGAGGGGAATTTTAAATAAATAGTTCATCCATCATCTCTCTCTTTGACGTCCAGCTGCCGAGCCTCGTTCAGAACCGGTCCGCCTGGTGGAAGACAGCTCCTTCTTCTTTCAGGAAAAAATAAAAACTCAGTTGGTTGTTTTGTAACCGAAGTAAACACAAGCTAACATTATTAAGAACATTTGATTTACCTGCTGTGAACCAGCTACTGATTATCATGGAGTAAAGTCCAACATTGTGACTCGGTTCTGGTCCACTTAGAGACCGGTGTGGAGCTGTTAGATGAAGCGGTCCCGCTTGGCGTCAAATCTGTCGACTCTTATATCCACAATCCAGCCAAAATCCAGCCAGAATCCAGCTTTAATTTGTTGTTAAGATGTTGTTAGCAGAGCTTTTTAGCTCACAGGAAACAGCGTGCCGAGGCAGCACGCATGCACATTAGGTGAAGGTACAAAATTCACAGTGCCATCTAATGACCTGGCATGGTAACTACAGCAGATTTGGGAGGGTGGGGGGGAATCTTGCGGAAGCATGTAAACCCAAAATACGACCGTGTCAACGTGGATCTTTTCCTCTAATTAACATACAAAAAAACCTACGTTTCCCCCCATCGTGTCCGTGTAAATAGGGCCTTAATATCAGCAACCAGCTTTCCTTGTCCTTCTTAGCTCCTGTGAGTTTTCAGACCTGAAGGCAGTGTTCCTGGCTTCCAGCAGGGTGCGAACCTCTGAATTCAGCCAAGGCTTCCTGTTTGGGTAATTCTTAACATATCTGATGGTGGTGACGTTATCAGCACATTTACTAATGTACCCCAGGACTGAGGATGTGTATTGCTGTAGATCTAGTGCCCCCTCATTCAAGCCTCCTGTTCTCACACAAACTGAGTTTTTGTTCAGAGAAAGGGATATTTAAAAATGTTTATGTTTATTAATGAAGAACATTATAGACAACCCTCAGCATCCTCTTCATCAGACTGTCATACAACAACAGAGTGTCTTCAGTCAGATGCTTCTTCAGATCCATTGTAGGACAGACCGCTACAAGAGATCCTTCCTGCCCACAGCCATCAGCATCTATAACAACTCTTTAATGAAACCAGGATGATGAGTTACCACAACATTTAGTTTCCCTCTGGGATTAATAAAGTATTTTAGAATTTTTTTAATTGAATTGAATGTTTCCCAAAGGGGAGGTTTTTAAAAATTTTTGTTTATAGAGGATCGTGTGGACAGTAATTTTGAAGCTATTCATGTTACAGACTATATTGTGCATGCTCATTTATTTGTCCTGGAAACACAAACAAAAATGTAAATGTTTATAACTTTTTTACTGTATCTGTCTCACTTGATCTTGATCCTTTTGTCATCAGACTTTGTTCAAATGGTTAATAAGAAGGTAAACAGTCAACTATGTCAGAGGGAATTTTATATTTTTTTGCAGAACCTAGACAAACTACTTTTTTTCTTCTTTTGATATTTCAGTAATGTGTGCGTTTTTACTATCTAATGTTGCAGGGGTATTACAGCATTTTTGATAGCATGTTTAAACAGAAAAATATGTGTAAACAATGAAAAAAAAACATGTTTTGAAATAAGTTAATTGTGTGCTCTGAGAAAAAAAAGCCTAAATCTTTAAGATTCAGAGTGTGTAACAAAAAAAAAAAAAAATCTCTATATCCAAAAAGTATCTAAATTCTGCTTTTAAGATTGCTCCTTGATGTTCCTTTGAAAGATGGAGTCTTCACAGATTCATGTGCTGCAGGCGTAGAATGAATTAGGGGAACTAAAGTATTTTTGCAGGTGGTTGCAGCATGAAGAAAACCTGTGCACAGAACCCTGAAGCTCCACCCAATAATCCCCAGGAGCCAGAAATTGGAACATTGAAGTGATGTGAGGCAGGGAGACACTGGAATAAATCCTTCATAGGTACTGAATGTGCTGTTTTATTTGGCTAGTTTTACATATTAACTTGTGACAAAGTGCTATCCCTGAAATTCAGTTTCCCAGTAACTAGAAAAACTTGATGGTCCAATTCCTTCATTTTACTTTTTCCCGTATTCATGTGTGGTCCCCCAACTTTCTTCTTTTAAATTTCTGCATTCTGAGAGACTGACCCATTACTCAACTTTCAACTCTTCTTGACTTTTATGTGAGGTCTGCAGCGACAGAAGAAATTCCTCATCCATCAGATTACACACAGAGAGCAGACACAAGCCCACTCCTCCTTTATGACTAATCAGGCCGGACAGTTTTTCCTCCTAAAACAAACAGCTCATCACCAACACAGTTGCTTCTCATTTATAACCAAACTCAACATCCCTGAATGAGACAGTGTTTTTGCACAGTCTTTAAATATTTGCATTTTGATTGTAGTATGTTCCATATCAGAGTATAAAGAAACTTTAAGACTTTTCTAATACATGTTTTATACTGTTTACAAAAAATGAACAAAATAACCAAGGTGTTCACTTGGTTTATTTAACAAAACTTCAAGAAATAGAATAAATAAATATTTTAACATTATATGTTTTCCTTTTCATTCTAATCTAGATCTATGCTGGTGAATATTCTCAGTTATCCAGGACATGATAAATTCAAAAAACGTTCGATACAAAAACAACTGGACATTATTTGTAACAGAAGACGTTTCGCTCCTCATCTGAGGAGCTTTCTCAATTCAATGAGCAGTAAGAGAGAGATTCAGGTTATAAGGCTGAGTGAGATAACACACACACACATATGTAGATTTGATAAGTCACACCTCAACACCTTAACAGTAGGGGTTTCTTAAGGTCTTTGTTACTCTAATTCACAGATGAGACCCCTCTGTTCCCATCAAGTGTGAAAACCGGCTGGGAATCTGTTTTAAAGTTGCATTATAGGTTTTTGAAAGTGGAAATCTGAGGCCTCCTCCTCTGTTAAGAGATGGCTTTTCCTTTTTACATAAATTGCTTCCTTCACCCCCTTCTCAAACCATCTGTGTTCTCGGTCCAAAATGTGCACATTTTGGTCCTCAAAAGAGTGTCCCTTATCTGTGAGGTGGAGGTGAACAGCTGAATCTTGTCCTGTGGAGCTGGCTCTCCTTTGTTGAGGCATGCTTCTGTGAAGAGGCTGTTTAGTTTCCTCAGTGTAGAGGTCTGGACAGTCCTCGCTGCACTGGACCGCATACACTACACCTCTCTGTTTGTGTATGGGTGTTTTGTCCTTAGGGTGGACCAGCCTCTGTCTGAGAGTCCTGCTGGGTTTGAAATGTACTGGGATGTTGTGTTTGTTGAAAATCCTTCAGAATTTCTCTGATACTCCAGCAACATAAGGGATGACAATGTTTTTCCGTCTGTTGTTCTCCTTTTTCTGTTTATTAGTGTGTTTTTAGTGATCACTGCACCATTGCAGCCGTAAGAAACGGAAAATTACCAAAATTAAAACCCACCATTATTTTCAAAAGGGATTTAAAACATTTCTGTGAGCAGGCCTTTTTTCATGACTTAGCCACTTTTGATTGGAATAAAATTTCATTGATAGATGACGTAGAACTTGTACTGGCTTACTTCAACGAGGGTTTTCAAAACATAATCAACACACATGCTCCATATCGTAGATACAGAATAAAGGGAAGTAAAAATCCTTGGTTTTCCACCGAGATACGAAATCTGCTCAAAGAAAGAAATACTACCTGGGCTAAGGCCAGAAAATCAAAAACTGAACATGACTGGCTCAGCTTCTGACAACTTAGGAACAAATGCACAACCCTAATTAGAAATGCAAAATCAAATTACTACCTGGACGCATCCACAAAAAATCTAAATGATCCAAAAAGTTTTTGGCAAACAGTAAAATCAAATTCTGGTCAGACAACCACCACTGATTTACCCAGCTCCATTATGACCAGCTCAGGTATTCTGTCAGACAAATTATCAATTCTAAACTGTTTTAATGAACACTTTATATCCTCTGGCTCCCTGTTCGAATCTACGCATCCTGAAATGTTATCTGCTGACCAAACTGATGAAAATCCACCCCCAACTCCGCATGTGCTAGACAAACAGGTCACAAACCGATTTGACTTTGTATCAATATCTCCCAGTGAGGTTCTAAATGCTCTAAAAACTCTTGACACACGCAAAGCAGCAGGACCTGACAACATAGAACCACTTTTCCTAAAACTAGCTGCAGATTTCATTGCTGAACCACTTTCATGTATTTTCAATCTCAGTCTAAATACAAATACAATACCCAAAATCTGGAAATCGGCTCATGTTCTCCCTCTGCTAAAAGGGGGTGAACCAACTAATGTCAACAACTACAGACCAATTTCTAAATTATGTATTCTTGCTAAACTGTTCGAAAGACTTGTCTGTGATCAGCTAACTGTTTTTCTACAATCAAATAATATTTTATCACAATTCCAGTCAGGATTCAGAAAACAGCACAGTACCGTAACTACAGTTCTCAAAGTATTAAATGACATCATACATGCCCTAGACAGCAAACAATACTGTGTTGCCCTATTTATAGACCTATCCAAGCATTTGATACAGTTGATCACAGACTATTGACTAACATCCTGAAACACTCTGGTCTATCAAAACTAGCAGTCTCCTGGTTCACCAACTATCTAACTGACAGAACACAGTCTGTCCATGTAGCCGGATCTTCCTCTACGTTCCTAGATGTTGTGAAAGGGGTGCCACAGGGTTCTGTCTTGGGTCCCATTCTTTTCTCCTTATATATCAACGATCTATGCAGTGATCTGTCAAACGCTTCCCACCATTATTATGCAGATGACACTATCATTTATTGCTGTTCATCCTCCCTCAGCCAAGCCTTCACCTCTCTTCAAGACGCTTTTAATATTATCCAGTCACGTCTGCAAAAACTTAGACTGGTCCTAAATGCTGATAAAAGCAAGACCATAGTTTTTTCCAACAGAAAGCAGCAACCAGAGAACCCACCTCAAATTGAAACCCAAGAGGGAAAACAAATAGAAATGGTCTCCACCTACAAATATCTAGGTTTCAACATAGACAATAAACTGTCATTTAAAATCCACATCTCCAAAATGGTCACTAAACTCAAATTTAAGCTAGGCTTCTACTTCAGAAATAAATCCTGCTTCTTGTCATGATCTGACTGTTGCGTGTTCGAACCCACGTGCAGGAAGGGAATGAGGCTCCAGTAAATAAGTAAAAACAGTTTATTAATTAAATAAACAAAACAAAATGCTGACGGGGCAGCTAACTTACTTAAAGGAGGACACGAAGGGAGACA
>NC_056515.1:5433552-5458154 GCF_014905685.2 Nematolebias whitei | reverse complement strand
TGTAGTGAGTCACGTGAGGTACGTGTCACTTGTTGTATGACAAATATATGAATTATATATGCATACAATATTCACGAGTTCTTCATTTTTCTGACTGTAAATGCCGTGCATTGAATTTAACAGAAATGTGAACGAGAGACGTTATTTATCTTTGACCCATCAAATGAATGGAATCATTTATTTTCAAAATCAAAGTTTAACATCAAACATTTACATTAATTTGGCAAAATATGAAAATAATAACAGACAGTTTCACAGAAAATGAACTTCAAATCACTCGGCGGTGATTTGAGGACTTTGCTTAAGATATTTCTAAAATATCTGTACTGATTTATGAGAGAGAGGTGGGTTTTAGAGTGAAAGGAGATTATCTTACAGAGAACTGTGTGAGGGAAGTTTAATCTGTTTAACCAGCAATTGCACGCTCCGTCAGATCCTCAGCCCGTCCACGGTACACTTTAGTCGAAGAAGAAGCCTTTACCTGGTTTGACGATAGATCAGCTCAGTAAGCATCCTTCAGACTGTTTCCAGCGCCTCCGTTAAGCACAGCTAAAAATCCTCGGAGAGTCGTGCGTGGTTAGCTCAAAACAGACTTATAATCCCAAACGTCCCTGGTTCTTCATAACTCCAAACTCTTCATAACCGGTTGCATCTCTCAGAACTCTCATTCTCTTGTCAGCTCTCATTCTCCAGAACTCTCAAATGTTGTCAGCTCTCATTCTCTTGGAATTCTGAAAAATCTCGAATTCTTCTCTTCTCTATCTCCAATGAACTGAGAAGTTGCCACATTTTATTTGGGTCGACTTCCTGTTCAATTTAGAGCTTTCTGATTCGTGGAAGGACCAGAAAGAGGAGTGGATTTGTGACGTAAGATGTTATCATAAGTCAAGGATTGTTTACAACATACAGAAAAGATTATTGCAGCAACAGCAGACTTCGTGGAGTCTCACACTTTGTAATCTTTTCAAATAGTAAAACATGACATTTTTCTCGGTAAACATTTTAGTTGACCGAAGACCAACCTTTCACATACTTACGACAGCTTGCTCATTTCAGACAGAAAATCAAGAAAGGCATATTCAGGTGATTTCTTCTCTGAATGAGGAACAAAAATCATTACTTACTGTTTATGTAAAAGCAAAATTAGTAGTTCTTTTCAACCTGTAAAGCATTGAGTGAACTAACACAATTTGATTATCAAAACATTTGTAAGACAGTAATGATTATAGAGGATTGTCTTTTCTGCTTGATTAATTCAAGAAAGAAAGTTCATCAGATGGTTCAGACTTATTCAGATCAATGAAAATAACAGTCTCTGTCCATCTGGTAGATTTGAGGTCATCTGGTTCACTACATGTCTACAGAAGTCTGTCTTATCCGGATGGTTTCAAACTGTTAACATTTATTTATCGTGATAGTAGTTTCTTTTTTCTTGATAAATGTAAATGCTTATTGTCAATTACCCTGTGACGTGTGCTGATGACCACTTGACCAGGTCACCCTTGTGAAAGAGATCTCGATCGCAACGGGCTCTACCTGGTAAAATAAAGGTGATTGATTGATTGTTTTGTAGATTTCCTCGCCGACTTGACAAAAGCCAAGTTAGAATATCCACGTTTGGAGAGCTTCTTGAATGTGTTTCTGTTCCTTTTCCTCCCCTTCCTTCTTCGTGGGGACGCATTCAGCCCGATGCTGTAAAGTTCTGATGACAGAGAGTTTGTGTTCCAGTGGATGGTGGAAGTCAAACAGAAGATACTTGTCTGTGTGGGTTGGTTTTCTGTAAACTTCAATGTTAAGTCTAAAAAAGTTAAATCTGGTCCTCAATGAATGTCCAGAGGACCAGATTTAACTTTTTTAGATTTTTCTACCTGGATTATTGAGCATGCATCAGGATATTCAATGTTAAGGCTGTCCTCTCTTTCCATCTGAACCAAACAGTCCAAAAAAAGGCAGCTTGTTGTCGTTTGTGTCCTCTCTGGTGAGCTTGATGTTGTTATCAATCAAGTTAATGTGTCTGAGCTTGGATTTTGACCCAGGTGTCATCCACATATCGGAACCAATGACTTGGCGTTGTTCCATCATAGGAGTTTAGGACTCTCTGTTCCACTTCCTCCATGTAAAGATTGACAACAATGGGTGACACTGGAGATCCCATGGCACAGCCATGCTTCTGTCTGTAAAAACTGTCATTGAACTTGAAATAAGTGGTGGAGAGGCAGAGATCCAACAGGGTGCAGATCTGGTCCGGGGTGAAGTTGGTCCTGTTGATTAAGTCCTTGTCTTGTAGAAGTTGTTTTCTGATGGTTTCTACTGCTTCAGAGATGGGTATGCAAGTGAAAAGAGAAGTAACATCATACGATACAAGGGTTCCTCCTGGGGTTAGTTTCAAATGTTGAACTTTGTTAGCAAAATCAATGGAGTTCTTTATGTGATGAGGTGTTTTTCCAACAAGAGAAGCTAAAATACAAGCCAGATGTTTAGCAATATTGTATGTCACTGAGTTCATGCTGCTGACGATGGGTCTGAGTGGTGTTCCTTCTTTGTATATTTTTGGAAGTCCATAAAGACAGGGAGTGGCTTCTCCTGGGTACAATCTATAATACAACGATCGATTGTGTAGATGAACAGATGCTGCGAAATATTCATCAATTAAAACGGATTCCTCATTTTTCTGGACTGAATAAAACGTGCATTGAATTTAATGAAATGTAAACGTGAGACGTCATTTATCTTTGACCCATCAAAATGAATGCGGTCATTTATTTACAGAATCAAAGTTTAACATCAAACATTTACATTAATTTGGCAAAATATGAAAATAACAACATAATCAATCAATCAGGAAAACCATACGGCCATGATTTTCCGTTGCTTCACCACAGACATTTATGAAAACTGTACAATTATGATCAATTATCCACACGGCGGTGGATGAGCACTTTACACAGACATTTCTAAAATATCTGGAAGGATTTCTACTTGAGAGAAGAATTTAAAGATGGAAATGAAGTTTAAAGGAAGTAAAAGATGGTATGTGAGGGGAAGTGTTCACCAGAACCGACACTCTCCATCAGAACCCAGCTTTCCTCGGTACGCTTTGGTAGGAAACTTGACTCATTACCTTTCTGAAGATTAATCAGCAGATATGGAGGTCCAGTTAAGGCTACCTGTCCAGCGTCTCCATAGGATGGCTGTGACTCGTCCGAAGTAGTGACGAGATTCCGTCCGACACCAGCTCACATCAGCAATAGCCTTCACATGAGTGGGGTCCTTCAGAAGTTCCACTCAGAGGTGGAGGATATTATAATCCAACTCGGAGGAGCCTTATCATGCTGGACTTCTGTTCTCCCAAACGACTTCTCAGCGCCTCACCGAACTCCTCAGAAGCAGAACCGAACTGCTCAGACTCAGCGCAGAACCGAACTGCTCAGACTCAGCGCAGAACCGAACTGAGAGAACTAGGAAGTACCGGCATTTTAAAGAGCTCTATTTCCGGTATATTTGATCGTCCCTGATTGGTCAATAACAACCAGACAGGGGTGTGGTTTGTGACGTAAGAGGTTACTAGAGCTCAGAAACAGCAAGAATTGTTATGGAACAGATTAAACTGTTCTCAGAGACAGAGAGAGTTTTGTTTTGGCGAGTTTTAGAAACAGGTGCCACCTCCTCCGTTGACGTCTGAGAGGATGTAAACAAGACAGTTGTTCCAACACATGTCTGCTTCGACTCCTGACCTTGGAAAACGCACACTTGCTCATTCAAAGACAGAAATCAGAAAATGCATAAAAATCTGTAACAGACCTTAACATGAATTCTAACTCTGCATAAGCATAAAAAAATCATTACACTGTTTCACAGTTAATAAAATTGATTAGTTCACTGCAACATCTAAAATGGTTTGAACTAAGACACTTTGATTATCAACATTTGTAAAATAGTAATGATAATAAAAAGAGAGTGTTCTTTCACTTGATTTTCAAGAAAGAGAGTCTCAGGATGGGTGTAACTGTATTTCTGGATTCAAATCAATGAAATGACAGTTTCTGTCCATCTGGTCAGTTTTGACATCAGGTTAAGTTCACTACAATTGATTGTTTTCTCCTTTTCAAATTTTTGCAGGTAATCTGTGACTTTCTTTTTATAGGTGCTGGTTGGGTCCCTCTTCAGAGTCTTGTAGGTGTTGCTGTCGCTCAGTAGTGTAGTTATTTTTTCCTGGTAATCAGAAGTGTTGAGGACTATTGTGCATCTTCCTTTGTCAGCTGGTAAAATGGTGATGTTTTGGTCCTGGCTGAGTGATGTTACAGCTTTCCTTTCCTGTGGTGTGAGGTTTGAAGGACGCAGTTACTCCACAGGACAAGATTCAGCTGTTCACCTGCACCTCACAGATAAGGGACACTCTTTTGAGGACCAAAATGTGCACATTTTGGACCGAGAACACAGATGGTTTGAGAGGGGGGTGAAGGAAGCAATTTATGTAAAAAGGAAAAGCCATCTCTTAACAGAGGAGGAGGCCTCAGATTTCCACTTTCAAAAACCTATAATGCAACTTTAAGACAGATTCCCAGCCGGTTTTCACACTTGATGGGAACAGAGGGGTCTCATCTGTGAATTAGAGTAACAAAGACCTTAAGAAAACCCTACTGTTAAGGTGCTGAGGTGTGACTTGTCAAATCTACATATGTGTGTGAGTGTGTTATCTCACTCAGCCTTATAACCTGAATCTCTCACTCTCTGCTCATTGAATTGAGAAAGCTCCTCGGATGAAGAGTTAAAACGTCTTCTGTTACAAATAAAGTCCAGTTGTTTTTGTAACAAAAATGTTTCACAATTTGTTAATGCTCTCAGCATGTCTCTCTCAATGCTCTCTCAGAATGTCTTTGAGCTACCACCACACCTACATTTTAGCTCAATATCTGTAAATATAACAGATTTATTGCTGTTTTAGTGTTTGGCAGTGTTGACTAGCTGGGTTTGCTACCTTAAATTTGATTGACTCCATGAGCATTGCATTTGATAACGGGCAGATGTAGTGAACTAAGCCGCAGGTCAAAATCTGGCCTTGAGGGCCTTCCTGGGACAAGAACTGTATTTCATTGATTTGAGTCCAGAAACACAAAATCAAGTCCATCCAGAAGACTTCCTAAGTGTCCTGCATTGATCAATTGAAAGAACACTCTCTTTTCTATCATCATTACTATTTTACAAATGTTTTGATAATCAAAGTGTGTTTAGTTCAAACCATTTTCAAATGTTGAAGTGAACTACTCATTTTAAATCAACTGTGAAACAGTATTAGTGATTTTTAATCCTCATTCAAAGTAGAAATCAAGTGAGAATGTGTTACAGAGTAATGATTCATCTTCTTGGTCTTCTGTCTGAAATGAGCAAGTTGTGATGTTGGTCAAAGGTCAAGTTTCGGTCAACTGTAAGTTTACTGGAAAGAAATGTCATGTTTAACTTTTACAGAAAGATATTAGAGAATTGACTCCACGAAGTCTGGGTCCTTCAAAAACATTTTCTGTCTGTTCTTAAACAAACTTAATCTTTTTCCTTGACTTTTAATAACCTCTTACATCACTAAAACACACCCCTGTTCGGTCGACCGACCAATCAGCAAGTTCTCAAAATGAACCGGAAACAGAACTCCTTAAAGGGTTCAACACTTCCTAGTTCAAGAAAACGCTGGGAGAACGCTGAGAGAATGCTGTGAGTTAGTTCCGAGAGCAGCAGAGTTCAGAATGCTGGAATTCAGAATGCTGGAGAAAAAGCAACTAAGCTGAACGAGAGAAGTTCAGAGGAATTATGAAGAAGTCTGTTCTGGGATGATCTCACGACTCCGAACGGTTCCCTACTATCCTTACGGAGACGCTGGAGAGCATTTGAAGGCAACTCTACACCGAAGTCGGAATTATCCTCTGCCAAGGTAAAAGAGTCGATCTTCAACCGCAAAGTGTACCGTTGGTTAAGCTGGGTCCAGAAGGAGCGTGTTGTTCTGGTTATAACAGACAAATTCCCTCACCCATCTCTCTCAAGATAAACTTCATTTTCCATCTTTAAACTCTTCTATTTTGCTAGTAATTAATCCAGATATTTTCAGAAATGTCTGTTGTAAAGCTTGAACCCAGATACCATGGCCATATGGTCTCTGAAAGCTTGCTAATTAATTATGTTGTTGTTGAAATCAATTTGCCAAATTAATGTAAATGTTTGATGTTAAACTTTGATTCTGTTAATAAATGACCGCATTCATTTGATGGGTCAAAAAAAATTAACGTCTCACGTTACATTTATTAAATTCAATGCACGATATTATTCAGTCCAGAAAAATGAATGAATCCGTTTAATTTATGGATAATATATCACAGATATATGTTACCCTACATCTGGTGGCCTCGTACGGGTCTCTAACGAGCCCTACATCTGGTGGCCCCGTACGGTTCATGAATGGACTATTATTCGTGTAACAATGGAATTTATCATGTTGGCATGAAATGAGATGTTGCAGATTGTTGCTGTGTGAAACGCAGCGTTGTGGCAGCTGCGATGCTCGAAGAAAAAACAGCAATGTTTGCAACTGTGGTGTTTTGAAGGCTGAAAATAAGGTAAATGGGTTTCGTTTGAAAGCTGAATTTGTACATCTGTTGTGTAACTGAAGCTGGGTTTGTGTTAAAACGCTTTATTCTGTTTAAACTGTGTTCCAGACGTTGGTTCTGGTCCGACTCGGTTCTGATTCGGTTCGAACGAGTCGTGTTTGAAGAAAGAGACGTTTTTAAGAACGGAGCGCCGTCTCCGTGAGCTTTGAGAGTTTATTCGTTACATTTTTAACAGAAAATAGTGCATTTTGAACGTTAATGGACAGAAAGTTGACCGGACTTGTTCACGCTACATGCTAGCACGCTAGCTGAAATAGCGAGCGGCCATTGGCTGAAAACCGCAGTTTAAATGCTCTGATTCGCTGGAGGGACGAGAGACGTGTCTGTCGTCACTTCCTCTGATGTCAGGTCGTAGAACCCACCCCCGTTGCTCTTCTGTCATTGGTAGATTCAGTCACGTGACCCGGAAATGAAGCTCGTCTTCATAGGAAATTTCAATCTGCTGTTTAAAGTTGAAAAACGCTATAAAGTTGGTTCTGATCAGCTGCTCCGTTTCTTTGAAGCCTAATCGCTGAAACTTTGCCACATTTAAGTTTTAAATCCGTCATTAAATGGTGTTTTTTGACCACGCTAGCCGATGCTAATTTTAAGCTAACGGCTAACGACCGGATGTCACCAAAGCCACAGGAAGTCACCGCGACTCCTACTGGTCATCACTAACAGTGTCTGGGTTAAAATAAAATAAGGTTATACTCCCACCTCCTGTTGGAAACTTGAAATCACAGTTTCACTTCGTTTTTAGGATATTTTGGTGAAATTACACGTGTTTTATTACTGACAGACGCATTTTTGAGTTAATAAATGTTCTTCAAGCTGAATTATTACTGTTATCTTGCATTTAAAAAGTGATTAAGGTATTTATGCAAGAAAGGCATTTACCAAGACATTTTTCATTCACTGATAATTCCTCAAACAGAGGTGCAAAATGAAATATTAGAAACTTTTTAAAGATACAGTCCAGATATTCACAGAGTTGATAAAGTTTACTCATTTGCTGAAAAGATAATACACGTTTAATTGCTAGAACACTAAATAAGCGTAATTATATCAGAAAAAGGAAACTTTTCTGATTTGTTTTTACCACCTAAAACACTACATCTTCCTATTTAATTTTTAAATAGAAGATAATGGCAGGAGAAGACGAAAAAGTTGACCTTTTAAACTCCCAAGATGACATCATCTTGGGAGCTTTATATATTTTAACAAATCCAATTATTGGTGAGCAATTAGAACAACTTGATGAAACTCAAAGAGCTGAAGAACTGAAAAGTTTAGCAAAAGGAGCCACGGTTAAAGAGAATAAAAAACTGAGCCATGAACGGTTAGCAAAAATTTCTCTGCTTCTTAAAGAGGAATTGGATCAACAGGTTGAACGAAATGTCGCACTGTCTAGAGCATATGAGAGGAAGCTCTCAGAAAATCAGATGTCGTTACAAGCTCAATCATTTGAGGAGAAGATTAGGGATAAAGAGCTTCAGTACCAAGCTGTGTGTTCAGACAACTGTGTGCTACAACAACAGTTGCAGCTCGCATCAAAAGCTCTGAACGAATGCAGACTGGAAAAAGACGTGTTACTCCTACAGAGCGTGCGTTTACAAAGTGAATGTCAAACATCACAGGAACGCTTAAAAGCCTGTGAGGAGAAACTAGCCGCGGCAACAAATAAAAGTTCTGACGTGGGGCGAGTTTGTCTGGAACTCAAAGAAGATCAAGGTCAGAGTCCAGGCCACCCGCCATCACCTCAGAAAGATTTTGGTGCACCTCTTGCTCTTAATCCCATTCTGCAACCTCCACATGTGTGTAGAGAAACACCTCCACCCTCATCTCGGATGATAGGGACAGACCTGCACCAGTTTGCACTACCAACCATGCAAGAACTTTAACTTAAACTTTGATTCTGTTAATAAATGACCGCATTCATTTGATGGGTCAAAGAAAATTAACGTCTCACGTTACATTTATTAAATTCAATGCACGATATTATTCAGTCCAGAAAAATGAATGAATCCGTTTAATTTATGGATAATATATCACAGATATATGTTACCCTACACAGATAAGAGTCAGAGTTTCTTTATTTGTCATTCACACTACATGTGGTACATGTGGTGGAACAAAATTATGTATTCAAGGTCCCAGTTACATCCAACAACAGTACAAAATGTAAAAGAAAAAAACAGTAATAAAATCTAAGATATGAACTAAGAAAAACCTTAACTACAAATACACTAAGCACTAGTAGTATAACAATAATATGCCAAACAGCAGCACAAACATGTGTCTGTGAGCAAGTACGAATGAGTACAAATGAACATAGCAGCATGAACTATATCAGCAGCATTATGTGATTTATCACAGTGATTATTGTAACGAACCACCTAACGGTTGGACCAAAATCACCATACAAAAAGTTAAAATTACATTATTTTTATTTTCAAGGTGAAGTATAGCAGATTGGACCGGTTCTGGTACTGGTACTGGTTCTGGTTTTGGGTTCTGGTTCTGGATCAGGAACGAGTCCATGAGACAGAGATCGGTTAGTGGTCGTGCAGGAGATGATGGAGAGCAAAAGACAGAATGAGGAGGACCACTAACCGTCTCAGATGAGTTTGAAGGTTCTGGAGACTGACAAGGTCCAAAACAATCCGGATTGCTGCAGGAGAGGCTGAGTCCGGGAGGGGCTGCAACCGGCCGCAGCAACAGGTGGGTGGTGAGTCCATTGAGCGAAGAGACGTGGTCACACAAGCCAGGATCCAAAACTGGAGAGCAGAAAACAGGAGGTACCGGAGGAGAAGACGAGGAGGCGTTGTCGTGCAGGCGAAGGTCAGAACCGAAAGCAGAAGACGTAATAATCCAAAGGGTCGGGCGAGAGACGATGTCCAGGTGAGTCGTGGGTCCATGAGCCGGGAGGTCAAGTCAAGAGGGGAGAACAAGAACCAGGAGTAGGACAGGAACAAGGAGACAGGTAAACTATAACAAGGGGACACAAAGGCTATGGGGAAACAAGGCAGGATCATAAACGCGAGGTATTTACTTGCAGTGAACTGTTTTCAACTACCGGGCACCGAAGAAGAGAAAGAGTACAGCTTTTAAAGGGTGAGAGACACAGGTGAAGCCAGTTGAGTTCAATCAGCTGCTGCTGGCTGCAGTGAAGACAAAACGAAACAACCGTGACTTCACCCTCAACCAGCATGCAAAGAAGACAAACTAAAACTCACGTAGATTAAACATTACCAGACCGGACAGAATAAATGAAACTCACAGAAAAGATCTATAGCAAACTTTAAAGAGTGATCAGGGTGACAGAAAATATAGTCTATGGAACGTGATTCATGACAGATTATCCTGGTTAGGGATTCATGAGTCTAACAGCCTCAGAGTAGAAGCTGTTCCTCAGTCTAGTGGTTCTACACTTAATGCTCCTCAACCTCCTGCCTGAGGGGAGCAGGGCCAAAAGCGTCTGTGCTGGGTGAGTGGGGTCCTTCATGATGCAGGTGATGGAGTTAATTCTAACATTTCTTGCCAAAGTTTTAAACAACTTTGCTGGGCAATGTGTAGTACCTACTTGGAATATTTTTGAGGATGACTTTTAACTGTTATCACACAAATATTTTGTGAAACTGACTGAGTTATAGCTATTATTGTGTTGACTAGGGCTAATAAGCTGTGGCCGCCATCTTAAATTGATTGTCTCTGAAAAGTTAACAAATGTACAGCCAATGATTACTTTTCACTAAAATTCATCCAGTGCTTCATGAGATGCATTCTCACAGACAAAAAGATGCACACAGACACACTGGCAGTTACATGATTGCCTGAATTTCATGGCAGCAAGCAAAAACATGGCAGTTATTTAGGTGCAGATGAGTGGTGGTGGTCAGCAAACCTCTTATTTTGGACTACCGTATGTTGGAGAGCAGCCTTGGCTTGATGCAAGATACATTGGCATCGCCGGAAGTGATGATGGACAATGTATGGGAACACCACCTCAGAGAAATAACACCTCAGCTCAAACAAACAAAAAGAGTTCACCTCATCTCAAACAAACATCATTCCTGTGTTTTGTGTTTGAAACTGTAAAAATAAGATTAATCTATTCCCTTTGGAATGAACAGACATTGTTTTAGAAATATTCAGCTCAGCTCACAAACTTCTTAGTTGACACTAATGTTAATGTAATAAAAAAACTGTCACTGTGTTAACCTCACTGTCAATATGAACTCATTTCCCATGAAACTGACAGATCGTTTTAGTGAGAGCTTTTGGTTCAACTGACCTCGAAGTTTTTGAAACATTCAAACTCGATATTTTGATTTTTTTCATTCATTCAACCTTTATTTAGACAGGTAAATCCCATTGAGCCTCGAGGACTCATTTACAAGAGAGACCTGATTTCAACAAAGAATGATGACAACAATGGACAACAGCGACAACAATAAACAGTTATAAAAAGTCATACAATTTTTATTTTTTTTTTAACAAATAGGATGGCTAAAAAAAAGAAAAGTAACAAAAAACAGCTAGAAAACTAAAAACAGGAACATGTCTGCATTGGTCCCTGCCAGGAGTCCAAAAAGATTCTTAAAGCCACTTAGAGAGGTCAAGGTCGAGAGCTTCAAATTTTTTTGTAAGATATTCCAGAAAACAGGAGCAGAGTAGGAGAAGGCACTTTTGCCAAGTTCAGTCCTCACTGAGGGAACACTGCAGGTAATAATGTCCTGAGAGCGCACGCTGTAGCTGCGCTCACACATGTAGGAGGAGATGTATGAAGGCAGCAGACCAAGAAGTGATTTAAAGATGAAAATGTAGCAGTGAGAGAGTCTGCGTGAAGTTAATGATGTCCAGTTAACCAGTGAATACAGGGTGCAGTGGTGGGTACGATAATCACAGCCAGTTATGAATCTTAGTGCACCATGATAGACAGCATCCAACATCTGCAGGGTTCTTGTAGGAGCGTTCATGTAAATAATGTCACCGTAATCAATTGAGGGAAGGAAGGTCACAGATACAAAGCGTTTTCTAGCATTCAGGGTTAGACAGGATCTGTTACTGAAAAAGAAACCCAGTTTAACTTTCAGTTTCTTTACCAAATTTTTCACATGGAGCTTAAAAGAGAGATGCGAGTCGACCAAGATACCCAAATATTTATAGGAATCAACAAACTCAATTGGGACACCATTTGAGGATGAAATCAGAGGAAGAACTGCTGGGACCAACTTCCTATTTGATAAAAGCATCCCTTTGGTTTTGTTGGCATTTAGGACAAGTGGAACAAATCTGTCTGGATGATGTCAAATGCAGATTTCAAAAGCTGGAAAGCCTTATCAACTGTTTTAGCTCGACAATAAACAACTGTGTCATCAGCATAGAAATGTGTAGATGCATCAGGAATGGTTTTACCTACATTACGTATGTAGGTTGTAAAGAGGGTGTGTCCTAAGACTGAGCCTTGCGGTACACCATTGTTGATTGTTAAATACCTGGAGGCAGTACCATTATGTTGAACACATTGCCTCCGATCTGAGAGATAGAGAACAAACCAATGGTGTGTTCTGAGAAACCAATTTTTGAGAGCTTATGACACAAGATGTTATGATCCACAGTGTCAAAAGCTTTAGACAGGTCTAAGAAAAGTGCAGCACAATAATCCTTAGCATCCAGTGCTTCAACAACATCATTAAGAACCTTCCGCGAAGCAGTCGTTGTGATGTGTTGTTTCCTGAAACAAGATTGATGGGGAGGTAAGATGTTAAATGAGTTCAGGTAATTTTTGATTTGAGAGTTTATCAGTTTTTCTAGAACCTTGGCTAAAATGCAGAGTTTAGAGATAGGCCAATAGTTGTTCAGTGAGGTGGGGTCACCTCCTTTCAGTAAAGGAAGAACAAAGGCTGTTTTCCAAGCATCTGGAATGGAGTTTTGGCTTATGGAGAGATTGAAGGTGTGGGTCACAGGGACTGCAGTGATATGAGCAGCCAGCCTTAAGAAATAAGGTGGAAGTTCATCTGGACCTGCAGATTTTTTAGGATCAAGATCGTTTAACAATTTTTTTTTTACCTCACTGACTGAGAACGGAGAAAAAGAGAAGGTGTGATTAACTGAGGATTGACTTGTAGGAGGGATTTGAATTGCAGAAGTTTGATTATTAAGTGAAGTGGCTGAATTTCCATTAGTAACTGTGTCAAATAAAGAACTAGAAGCAACAAAATGTTTGTTGAAACAGTTCAGGATCTCGTGCTTATTTGACACAGGAACAGAGTTAACGAGAAGTTGTGATGGGAGGTCAGATGATTGGGGGATGCCTGAGAGAGATTTGATGGTTTTCCAGAATCTGTTAGGATCATTTAGCTTTTTGGAGGTCTGAGATAAGAAATAGTTGCATTTTGCTGCTTTGATGGCAGTTGTGCATTTATTTCTCATCTGTCGAAAACTCAACCAATCAGTGTCTGAGTCAGATTTTCTCGCTGCAGCCCAAAGATGGTCTCTCCGGTGTAGGAGGTCAGTTTGCTCTGGAGTTAACCAGGGGCTGTCTCGTCCCTTTATTCTGAACTGACGAAAAGGAGCATGTTTGTTCACAAAATAAATGAAACTATTATGAAAATAGTTCCAAGCGGAGTTCACGTCATCAATTAATAGAATACGATGCCAGTCAAAGTGAGATAGATCCCAGAGGAATGACTTCACAAAAATGTTTCAGATCCCTTATTTGAAATAATCTGGGCTTAGAAGGTGGACGTATTATTAAACTTCTCATAGATATTTCTCTGTGAATTGCTGTCACACAATGATCACTCAAAATGTTAGCGAATACACCTGTACCAGGGAATTTGTAAGGCATATTTGTTAGAAACCGGTCTAAGATGGAGGATTTTTCAGGACGGTTTTTATTTGGTCTAGTGGGAGAGTCAATGAGTTGGATTAGATTGAGAGACAATTGCCCAACTGCAGTTTGAGTTGGGCTGAGGGGGGCTCCGGCCCCCCTGTGAAGATGGATGGATGCGCCAATAAGAAACAGAAGCTGGGTCCAGAACCAACAGACAGAAACAGATCATTTGCAGCAAATAGCAGAGCAAGCTGCCAGAAAGTCCTCCTGAAATTAAAGTCATGGTCCTAGCTTGTTTCAGGTCAACAGGGGATAACACCGTGATCCGGAATAAAAATAATTATTATTCAAGTGAGTTTGGATGGAGGCCTGCAACAACTCCAATGCAAACTCCAAACTTTTCTTGAGCACCACGCAGCGCTGCTCCTCCGCTTCTCTGCATGTCATCTCCGCACCCCACAGCATGAGGGGCACCCCCGGGGAAAAACGAGACTGACCGGAGAAGCTGAGGCTTAAGTCGTCACTGGTCCGGTCCGGTTCTGCTCCAGTCTGTCTCCGGCGCTCCACAGCACGAGAGGCGAAGAGGTTCAAGTTGTCCCTGGCCCGGTTCTGCTCCTGTCTAGTTTTGGCTGTGCTTCAAAGCATCAGAGTGTCTCCTCCAGGCAAACACAGCAATTCCATGGAGGTGGACAGTTCTTTGTTAAAAGTATCCGGCTGCTCACCGAGGCTGAGATTGGCTCTGTTAAAGACGAAGTCCCCCACAGCCAACTTGATTCGGTTCTGGTCCAGTTCGGGGGACACATGTACACTTCCCCCACACCAATGAAGACACCATGAGGGCCAGTCCAGCAGAAAACCAGCGAAATACCACCTGGCGATTCTTGTTGGAACCAGGTAGAACCACAAAGGTCCAGATGAGAAGTTCGTTGGGGTCCAGAGAGAGAGAGAAAAAACACCGGACCTTTGTGCGATGACTCCCCAGCTCAAGGGGTCACCTGGCCGGCAGGGTGTGCTCAGAGTGATCGTGGGGTGGGAGCGGCTGGTCCTGGACCAAAATATATTTTTGGACGGTCCTGTCCAGCTCTCTGAGTCACTGAACACCGAATTCAGTTGGAAGGGGGACCAACTTTAGTCCGGTTCGAAAAACGGGTCAGTTTGATGATAAAAGACTGCAGAGAAGCCGGAGGGAGCTGCCGTCCATCAGCTTACCGGAAGTGATTAATATCTTCCTTTATCAAAAAGGAGTATTTCTCCCAGACTCGTTCCCATGAAGATAACACCATAAGAACCCTTTGTTTAATGACATTCCTTTTCAGAAGATGGACAGCGACACCTTTGGTGAAACATTACTTGTTATTAATTCAAAGATGTAATTTCTGTTTTATTCCATACCTGGATGTTTATTCATGAACATGTGTGTTTTAAGTAATCTTTCTTTAAGATAATACATTTGTCTTATTTTCTCTTTTAAAATGAAAACTTTTAAGGCAGAGAAAAGGGACTTTAGATTTTATAAAAAAACAAAGCCAAGAGTTAGGACCACCTCTTCCTAGAGGTGGACCTTCATCTCTGTAACACACAGACAGTAAGCTTTTCTTCTAAGAAAACTTCTGGAGAAAACAAATGCTTTGAAGAGACGCTCCGAAGCAACACGTTTCTACACAGAGAACTGGAGAGTGAAGAAACCCAGCTTAACCAGAACCAGGCATTAACCTGAGAGCTGTTTATCAGGCAACCATCACACCACAGCTGACTCCCATATAGAACCTCATCTCTTTAAATTGACAGGTGATTTTTTGAAGAGACTTCAGCCTCTCAGTTAACTGGAATATCTGAAGTTGGTACCATTTTAGGCAGCTGTCGGAACCATGCTCTGACCATCTCATCCTGGTAGGAGAGAGACTTTTCAATGCCTGGTGAACCTACATCATGACTTATCAGACAAACTTGGCTCACCTTAGACACAATTTTTAACTACTTCACAAACAGAAACCAGTCCTAAGCCTGCCTTTTAAGTTTCACTGATTTGAATAATCAATTAGACCTTTGATGCAAAGCTATTTGTTATTCAGTTAACATTTGTCACGCATAATTTTCATCATATATAATCAGCATCTCATTATTTTTACAATATTATTAATGGTCCACCCGTGTAAGGCTTATTAAAGAGCGTTCTTTGAAATAATACACACAGAAAAATAACTTTCCACGCTGGTTTGCTGAGTGTTTGAGCATAAAACTGTTAAAGCTGCGTTTCTCTGTGCTTTGTCTGCGCCGAGCTATTTCTCTATTTGCATCTGTGTGTCTCCGTTTGAAAAGGTGGGGGCTGTCCATCTCACACCGCATTCTTCTCCTTTCCATCTAAACTTGAACAAATTATTATTGTATTTCTTGCACTTATGAGAGAATTATAGAGGTATAATTCAGCTCTAAAAAGTGTCAGAGTTGCTCTGAATTGTACAAGTTATTTTACTGAACTCCTGAATAAATATTTTACATGCAATTTTATAACCAAATGAATACAACTGGATGTAACTCAATGGTTTAAAGATTTGATCAATTCAGTTTTCAAAATTTTAATCCAAATATTTTAATTTTAAGCTGAAAGAAACAATCAAATCTAAACTATTGCTGTGGACTTCCTGTTAGCATTAGCATAGCTAACTAATTGCTAACGCCCCGTATAATGACACTTTAAATGGTAAAAAGTCCAAATCTGATTTATTAAGGCAAACTGACAGAGTCACATTTTTATAGTGAAAATTTGATGGCGAAAAATCCGTTTTTAAACCATTCAAAATTGCATTTTGGATTGGTGATAGCAGCTAAGCTGATAAGCTAAGCTAACAGGCCGACCCTGGCTAAAAGCGACGCTTCGTCCATCCAAATCTGTGCAAATGCCGTCATGCTCAAAAGCTGATCGCTTTTAAAGTTCTGTTTTCTCTGCAAAAAAGAAGCTGAGAATTTGTTTACTGCTTTTATTAAATGCTTTGCTGACAAATGCTAATAGTTCCAACCCGAACGTCCACCATTTGAACAGAACTTGTAACCGAAAAGACGTCAAAGCCCCGCCTCTTCCCTTAAAGATACACGCCTCTCATCCAAACAGTGGTCAAAGAAGGTATTACACTGAAATTAAACTGCAATTTATTGGAGTTTAAACCTTAATAAAGCGTACTATTTTAATTAAACACCGTAAACAGGTAAAATTAAATTTAAGCATTTCTGGATAACACATTTTAAACAAATTAACCAACATTTCTTCCTAAATTTGTCAATTTTAGTTTTATAAATTCAAATAAGCTGAAAAACTTAGACATATAATAAAAAAAAATTCTTGTTCAAAGAAACTTAATTCACTTTAAATTGAAACACTCAGTTTAAGCTATTCATTCTAAATGATTTTATCATACATTGGACATGTTTTTAAGTTCTCAGAGCTGATTAAATTAATGTAATATCTGTTGATATTAAAAGATTGTTTATTAAGTTAGCTGTAATTTTAAAGGTTGAAGCAACCAGGCTCCTTTTAATAATTAAATGCTTTATTAGAAACAACTTTTCATCAATAAAAGGTAAACCAACACCAAAACCAGTTAACCCCTCAGAAGTAAACACATTTTAAAGTTAAGACCTAACTTTAATTTTCTTTTGCTTAAATGTGTAAATAAATAAAAAGACACAAAATGACTTTCAGCTCTAAATAAAATTACAGTATCTCTTCTTTTCCTGATCCACTTGAACCAGACACCAATTTAAACTTGATAACACAGTTTGAACAAAAAGAAACTCCTCCTCTGACATGTCAGTATGATCCATCCATCCATCCATTATCTTTACCCACTTATTCCATTTTGGGTCACGGGGGTCGCCGGTGCCCATGTCCAGCAATCATCTTGAGGGGGGTGTACACCCTGGACAGGTCACAAGTCCATCACAGGGCCACATAGAGACAAACGAGACAAACAACCATTCACTCTCTCACCCACACCTAGGGACAATTTAGAGTTGCCAATCAGCCTAACATGCATGTTTTTGGTCTGTGGGAGGAAACCGGAGCACCCGGAGAAAACCCACGCATGCACGGAGAGAACATGCAAACTCCACCCAGAAAGGCCCCTGGACCGGGGTTTGAACCAAGGACCTGCTCGCTGAGAGGCAGCAGCTCTACCAGTTGCGCCACCGTGCTGCCTGTCAGTATGATCCCATACTTTCTAACAAACAACATTTACAAACTCAAGTGTTTAACGCTGAAAGAAGGCTTAACCTTCTCAACCAAGAATATCTCAGAATGCAAAGATATTATGATGATTTACAACAGAAGTTGACTGACACACAAAATCAACTTTCTTATGAAATCAAAACTAAATTAGAGATGCATAAAACTGTAAATAAATCATATGAAAACAATGAGCTTATCCTTCAACAAAATAACTTTTGCCTGTGTAGATGAACAGATGCTGGGATGTATTCATCATTTAACGCGAGTTCCTCATTTTTCTGGACTGAATAAAACGTGCATTGAATTTAAGGAAATGCAAACGTGAGACGTCATTTATATTTGACCCATCAAAATGAATGCGGTCATTTATTTACAGAATCAAATTTAACATCAACATTTACATTAATTTGGCAAATTATGAAAATAACAATAAAGCAATCAATCAGGAAAAATCATACGGCCATGATTTTTCCGTTGCTGCACCACAGACATTTATAAAACTGTACAACTATGATCTTTTGCCCACATGAATGTGGGTGAGCATTTTACACAGACATTTCTAAATATCTGGAAGAATTTCTACTTGATAGAAAAGTTTAAAGATGGGAAGAAGTTTAGAGGGAGTTAAGATTGAATGGGAGGGGAGGAATGTTCGCCAGAACCGACACTCTCCATCAGAAGCCCAGCTCGCCTCGGTACGCTTGGTAGGAAACTTGACCCATTACCTCTCTGATGATAATCAGCAGATATGGTGTTCCGTTAACGCTACCGGTCCAGCGTCTCCTTAGAATGGCTGTTGCCCGTCAGAAGTAGTGGCGAGGCTCTGTTCGACACACATTCACCTCAGTGGAAAATGTTATAATCCCATGGAACTCGGAAGAGCTTCGTTGTCATGTCAGGAACTCCCACAGAACTCTTGAAGTCTGACAACTCTCCAACTCTGTAACTCCGTGAGTCTCTGAGTCCCTGTGAGTCTCTGTGAGTCCGTGAGCATACCTGTGAGTCCGTGTAGACCAGGAAGTACTGACATTTTAAAGGCTCTTTCCCGGTTCACTTTTTGGGATTTTTCATTGGTCAGAAACGACCAGAAGGGGTGTGTTTTTGTGACGTAAGGGGTTAGAGACAGCGAGAATTGTTATGAGACAGCTCAGAAATGTTCTCACAGACCGAGAGGGTTCTGTTTTGGCGTGCCTAAGACACAGGTGCAAAACATCTCTATTTACGTCTGAGAGGATTCTAAAACATGACAGTTTTAACATAACAACTTGTTTTTCGTTTGACTGTAACCTTGTAAACGCACACACTTGCTCATTCAAAAGACAGAAAATCAAGAAATGCTTATTCAGGTGATTTCTTCTCTGAATGAGGAATAAAAATCATTACTTACTGTTTATGTAAAATAAAAATGAGTAGTTCTTTTCAACCTGTAAAGCATTGAGTGAACTAACACAACTTGATTATCAAAACATTTGTAAGACAGTAATGATTATAAAAAGAGAGTGTTCTTTTCACTTGAATCTTCAAGAAAGAAAGTCTCAGGATGGGTGAACCTGTATCTATGTATTCAAATACATGAAATGACAGCTTCTGTCCCACAAGGTTCTAAAGGTCAAGAGTTTTGACCTTAGACTGGGTTTCGACGTAGGCTTAGTCCACTACACCTGACTCATTTAAAACCCAAAGATGAGAAAATCCAATTTTTACAGAACCAATTGTCTGAAGCAAATGATCCACCCAACTTGAGGTTACGACCTCCTCCTGGCATTAATGTCAGATCTTTCAATAAAGGCCTAAACATACCACCTCCAGTAAGTAATCTCATTTCACAGAATTACTTATCCAGATCTGATGATCAGGAACAAAATGGTGAGTATCCCTGGACTTTCGAGTCTTCCACTGAGGTAAACAGATGTTAAGCTCCAAACACACTTGGAGTGGTCAGACTGAACCCCTCACCACCACTAATGTGAACTCAGGCTCAGTCTGAACTAACAAACAAAGATCTGGACATGATTACTAAACACATTCAAAATGTTGACCCTCACACAGGTACTGATGTAAAATTGTACCGTGATGATGCGGAATATTACTTCAGCCGGGTCCCACATGCAACTGTCGAGGACCAAATTTACCTTATCAAAATCACTTCTAATACTGAAGTCAAAAGGTTTATCGATGGACAGACATCTCACGTCAGATCTGATTTCGCTCTCTTGCGCCAAGCTATAGAGAAAGAGTTCTCTGACTTTGCTTCTTCATCAGGAGAATGATTATGCATTGAACATCAAACAAGGAAGAGATGAACACCCACAGGCTTACTACCACCGGTTGTTCAACGCTTACTTTGGGTCACAGAATTACCCCAACATGGAAGAACAACTTAACTTTAAAACACTCTTCGTCCAGAATCTCCATGAGTCAATTACCAGATTACTTGGCATTTCTGCCGACCCACAAATCATCATCATCCTTCAGCTAAGAGAGTTAGCCTGCAGGGCTTTTCAAAAGCTGAACCAATTTAGGCCAGCGGAACCCAAAAATGTTTTTGCTGTGAGCACAATACCCTCAACTTTGGGACTTAACAGGGTAAGTGTGGACACTGACTCAACTAGAGCTGCACCCCTCTTTCCCAAAACTGCAGAGAACCCATCTTATTTTCGGCCTAAGACACCTTACCAAAGAAAAGGTCCCGGTAAATACCAAAGTTCTTGGAAACATCTTCAGGGGGGTAAAGATTCTCCTAATCAGACCCACAACTTTCAGGATCGTCACTCTCGACCTGAAAGAAAACCACCTTCAGTACGTCAGAAACATTCTGAAAAGTACAAAGGCTCACCAAAGACTAAAAAGGGTACGTCTACTAACTTGACTCCTAAAGAACTTGAGATAATTAAACGTTTTCTTCATAAAACGCACCAAGACAATGACATCAAAGGTGCTGACCTTCTGTCAGTGACCTCTCTGGCCAACCAACTGTTAGACCAACAAGCTGCAGATTTAGAACTTCAACCTGCAACCGCAGATTGTAACTCTATTTCTGACAATGTTCCTTCTCTAGAACAACATACTGACTACTCACACCATAGATATCATATAATCACTAGATCCCTCATTGGCTGCTGCGGCGCAGGATTTTCGGCCGCCATCTTGGAACAGTCGTCCTTATTTGGTTAAAGCAGAAGATGTTTCAGCACTTCGCAGCTTATTTCTGTTCTAATTGACGGACTGTTGACGTCAGGTCTCGGGGGAAAACTTTTCACAAGTAAGATGAACATATTATTGTTAGTATTTTGTGAATAGAATATTACTGTACTGTATTTATGTCCACCAGATGATGTGATGTTCAGTGTAACACGGTGTTCAGCTGCAATGAAGCTAACTGAGATCTGATGACAGGAATATTTTTATAACGAGCGTACTCACTATTTCAGCAGCTTTGGTTCATCAACAGATATGCATCAAAACTGGAGTTTTGTTTAAGTTCTAGGATATTAAAAAAAATAAAACTAGGGAGAATATAGGGAACAGAAAATAAGATTGACCTCCTCTGTACAATATCCTGATACATGCTCATACATACATGCTGATACATGAACTTTGCAGTTGCACCAAGTAGAACTCCTCTGGTGGAGATGATCACAGCCACAGAATCAGCCATCCGCAACAACAAAATGAAAGAGGGTGAAGCAGAACAGCTCAGAATCAAAGTTTCATCCTGCCTCAGCAATGCCAAACCACCACCTTCCAAAATCAGTAGAGAGGAGAGGGATGCACTCACCACTCAAGGACAAAAACATCATCATTCTCCCAGCAGACAAAGGAAGGTGAACAGTGATTTTGAACTAGAAAGACTATCATGAGAAAGTTTTGACACTCCTTAGTGACTTAACCACTTATGAACCTCTGAAAAGAGATCCAGGAAGTGGTTACAAGAAGAAGTTAATAGATTGCCTGAAAAATTTGGAGCAGGACAAAGCTATTGACCGTATTCTGTACCACAGACTGTACCCAGGGGAGGCCACACCTAGTCTGTATGGTTTACCTAAAATCCACAAACAAGGTGTACCTTTAAGACCTATTGTTAGCATGATTAACTCTGTCACTTACAATGTTTCCAAATATCTGGCATCTGTACTCATCCCTTTAGTTGGCAGCTCAGAACACCACATACAGAACACCATGGAATTTGTGGATAAGGTGAGGGATGTCCCCCTCCCTGGGCTGCCACATTACCGTGGTGGAGGGGTTTGAGTGTCCCAATGATCCTAGGAGCTATGCTGTCAGGGGTTTTATGCCCCTAGTAGGGTCACTCATGGCAGACAGGTCCTAGGTGAGGGACCAGACAAAGTGCAGCCCAAAGACCCCGATGATGAGACAAATAAATGGACCTAGTGTTCCCTTGCCCGGATGTGGGTCACTGGGGCCCCACTCTGGAGCCAGGCCTGGAGATGGGGCACGCGGGTGAGCGCCTGGTGGCCGGGCTTTTACCCATGGAGCTCGGCCGGGCACAGCCCGAAGAGGAGATGTGGGTCCCCCTTCCCATGGGCTCACCACCTGTGGGAGGGGCCAAAGGGGTCGGGTGCAACGTGGGATGGCTGGTGGCCGAGGGCGGGGACCCTGGCGGTCTGATCCTCAGCTACAGAAGCTGGCTATTGGGACGTGGAATGTCACCTCACTGGTGGGGAAGGAGCCTGAGCTGGTGTGTGAGGCTGAGAGGTTCCGGTTAGAAATAGTCGGACTCACCTCTACGCATGGCTCGGGCTCTGGAACCAGTTTCCTTGAGAGGGGCTGGACACTCTTCCACTCTGGAGTTGCCCCTGGTGAGAGGCGCCGAGCAGGCGTGGGCGTACTTATTGCCCCCCAACTTGGTGCCTGTGTATTGGGGTTCACCCCAGTGAATGAGAGGGTGGCCTCCCTCCGCCTACGTGTGGGGGGATGGGTTCTGACTGTCATTTGTGCTTATGCACCAAACGGCAGTTCAGATTATCCACCCTTTCTGGAGTCCTTGGAGGGGGTACTTGAAAGTGCACTTCCTGGGGACTCCCTTGTTCTGCTGGGGGACTTCAATGCACATGTGGGCAATGACAGTGAGACCTGGAGGGGTGTGGTTGGGAGGAACGGCCCCCTGATCTGAAACAGAGTGGTGTTCTGTTGTTGGACTTCTGTGCTCGTCATGGATTGTCAATAACGAACACCTTGTTCAAGCATAAGGGTGTCCATATGTGCTCTTGGCACCAGGACACCCTAGGCCGCAGTTCGATGATCGACTTTGTCATCGTCTAATCTGATCTGCAGCCACATGTCTTGGACACTCGTGTGAAGAGAGGGGCGGAGCTGTCAACTGATCACTACCTGGTGGTGATTTGGCTCTGATGGTGGGGGAGGATGCCGGTCAGACCTGGAAGACCCAAACGTATTGTGAGGGTTTGCTGGGAACGTCTGGCAGAGTTTTCATGTGAGACGGAGTTTCAACTCCCACCTCCGGGAGAACTTTGAACATGTTCTGAGGGAGGTGGGGGACATTGAGTCTGAGTGGACCATGTTTCGTGCCTCTATTGTCGAGGCGGCTTACCGGAGCTGCGGCCGCAAGGTTGTTGGTGCCTGTCGCGGCGGCAACCCTCGAACCCGATGGTGGACACTGTCGGTGAGGGATGCTGTCAGGCTGAAGAAAGAGTCTTATTGGGCCTTTTTGGTCTGTGGGACCCCGGAAGCAGCTGATGGGTACCGGCAGTCCAAGCGACATGCGGCTCGGGTGGTCGCTGAGGCAAAAACTCGGGCATGGGAGAAGTTCGTCGGAGAGGCCATGGAGAACGACTTCCGCACGGCTTCGAGGCGATTCTGGTCCACCATCCGGCGTCTCAGGGGCGGAAAGCGGTACGCCACCAACACTGTTTATAGTGGGAGTGGTGTGCTACTGACTTCAACTCGGGATGTTGTGGGTCGGTGGGCGGAATACTTTGAAGGCCTCCTCAATCCCACTGGCACGTCTTCCACTGAGGAAGCGGAGCCTGGGGACTCTGGGTCGGGCCCTCCAATCTCTGGTGCTGAGGTCACCGAGGTGGTTAAAAAGCTCCTCGGTGGCAGGGCCCCAGGGGTGGATGAGATTCGCCCAGAGTTCCTTAAGGCTCTGGATGTTGTCAGAGTCAGAGTCAGAGTTTCTTTATTGTCATTTGCACCTCATGTGGTACATGTGGTGGAGCGAAATTATGTACACAGGGTCCCAGTTACATCCAACAATAAAATGTATAAGAAAAACAGTAATAACATCTAAGATATGAACTAAGAAAAACATCAACTAAATATACACTAAGCACTCATAACATAAAACATTGAACTTCAGCACAAACATGAACATGAGTCTGTGAGCAGATGTGCACGCATGAACACATCAACATTAAAACAGATCAGCAGCAACATGAAACAGATCAGCAGCAACATGATATGGTTTTTCACAGGCCAGCGGAAACTGTCAGTATGATGGGACCTGCATCTGGAGGTGTAGATGTCTGTGATGGTGGGGAGGCTGATTCCAACAGGTCCTTCTCAAAAAATTAGCATATTGTGATAAAGGTCATAATTTTCCATAATGTAATGATAAAAATTAAACTTTCATATATTTCAGATTCATTGCACACCAACTGAAATATTTCAGGTCTTTAATTGTTTTAATACTGATGATTATGGCATACAGCTCATGAAAACCCAAAATGCCTGTCCCAAAAAATTAGCATATTTCATCCCACCAATGAAAGACAAGTGTTTTTAATACAAAAAACGCCAACCTTCAAATAATCATGTTCAGTTATGCACTCAATACTTGGTCGGGAATACTTTTGCATGAATTCAATGCGGCGTGGCATGGAGGCAATCAGCCTGTGGCACTGCGGAGGTGTTATGGAGGCCCAGG
>NC_056515.1:5412256-5418552 GCF_014905685.2 Nematolebias whitei | reverse complement strand
GGAGGCTGCAGCAGGAGGCGAGGGAACCTTGGAGGCTGCAGCAGGAGACGAGGGAAACTTGGAGGCTGCAGCAGGAGAGGAGGGAAACTTGGAGGATGCTGCTGCTGTCGGAGAGGCCTGGGGAGATGCTGCTGCTGTCGACGGAGAGGCCTGTGGAGATGCTGCTGCTGTTGATGGAGAGGCCTGTGGAGATGCTGCAGCAGACGACGGAGAGGCCTGTGGCTCTGCAGCAGACGACGGAGAGGCCTGTGGCTCTGCAGCAGACGACGGAGAGGCCTGTGGCTCTGCAGCAGACGACATGGAGGACCATGGAGGTGAATCCTCAGTGGTAGTGGAGAGCGCCAACCCCTCTGGAGACTTGGAGAGCGCCGACCCCTCTGGAGACTTGGAGAGCGCTGACCCCTCTGGAGACTTGGAGAGCGCCGACCCCTCTGGAGACTTGGAGAGCGCCGACCCCTCTGGAGACTTGGAGAGCGCCGACCCCTCTGGAGACTTGGAGAGCTGAGGAGGGTCTGCCGAGACCCCCTCAGAATAGGAGAGCTGAGGAGCGTCTGCTGGGACCCCCTCGGAATAGGAGAGATGAGGAGCGTCTGTCGGGACCCCCTCGGAATAGGAGAGCTGAGGAGCGTCTGCCGGGACCTCCTCGGAATAGGAGAGATGAGGACCCACCACAGGGGCTGCATGCAGCGTGGAGTCCACCTCAGGGATGGCTGAAACAGGAGTCTTTAGAGTCTGTAACTCAGTTAATAAAAAATCATATTCGGGGAGCAAAGAAAGACCTGGGATAGAAAGTAAAAAATCTTCCATCTGGGACAAAACTAAATCAAAGGAGGACGGGTTTCTTTTAGCAGAATTAAATAGTTCGAGAATGGTCTGATTAATATGAAAAATATCTTCAGGGGAAAATGAATGAAAAAAGGGAATGTCTCTGTATGAGTGGGTGTGGTGACGGGTACCGCCCCCACTGGAAACCTGGAAGGTGAGGCGGCGGGACACGCCCCCACGGAGTCAAAAAGAATACTCTCCGGAGGTACGGCCAGGCTGGGTCGAACAGCCGCGGCGCGGAATGGCGGTGAGAGGCCGATTCTGCCCCCACCAGGAACCTGGAAGGTGAGGCGACGGAACCCGCCCCTGTAACGTCAACCAGACCAGACTCACTGAACCGAACAGGAGTGGACCGGAGCTCCCGCGGGACGCTGGATCTTGCCCCCACCGGAAACCTGGGAGGTGAGGCGGCGGACCCCGCTCCCACAAAAACACCGGAACCAGCTCTGAAGTTCTGCTCGGCCGACGAGACCGGGCCGGTCACCGCAGACTGCCTCCGGAACCGTCTTCTGCCACTACGGCGGCGGTGGGACGATGGAAGGACAGGGATGGAGTGGAGCTCGTCCATCATGGCACGAGGAGGGAAAAAAGAAAAAAGGTGAGTGTTGCCGAGTGAGAACCCTGCCCGCTGGGTTCTGTTCTGGTCGGGTCGTACTGTTAGGATTTGTGTCAGGAGCGAACCCAGAGTGCAGAACAGGGACTCAACTCGGCAGAGTTACAAAAAATAGGAATTTAATGATAAATAAAAGTACAAAATAAACAAGCTGACGGGGCAGCAAAACTTACATGAACATAGGAAGGAGGCACGGGGAACTCAGGAGACACGAGAGACACGGGGAACTCGCGGAACCAGGAAGACTCAGGGAAAGACTCAGGAGACCCAACGAAGAGTACCCAACGAAGACGACCCGACGACAAACAAGACAGAACGGACGACTTAAATACAGGGACAAGACGAGACGAGATAACAAACAGCTGGGACGAGACACAGGTGGCACTAATAGCACTAACGAGGGAGCACAAGGGAAACAGACACAAACTGGGCCACTAAAAGTACCATCCTTACAGCACATTCTCACGCATCCGCATGCTACAGCCTGTCCATATGACCTTTCACAACCAACTGATAAAACAATCTCAGTTGGACCTGCATTGTCTGATAAAGACATTATTAAGTGTCAATCTCTGGATCCAGCTATCAAAAGGATGATTCACAACCTAACTGATCCAGACCAAGTCACTCCCTCCTCAGAGGAATTTGACTCAATCCCTGACCTTCGTACATTCCTTAAGGTACGACCTTTCCTGAAAATGTTCAAGTGCATGTTAGTATTTGCTCCTGAGCCAACAACTTCACCTTCATTCATGGTGCCTCATGACCACAGGGGGTGATGCTGGCACATGCCCTTGAAGCTCCATCTTCAAGACACAAAAGCGCCAAAGCAACACTCAGAGCATTAAGACAGGTTTCTTACTGGCCAGGAATGCACAAAGATGTAAACAGCTACATCAGAGACTACATGATCTGTTGCCAGCTCCAACCTGCAAGAGCTCCACATCAATCTACTGGCATCTCTTCATTTATGATGATGAATGGTCGACAAACGACACTTCCTTTACACACATACTGCAAACCTGGTGAAAACACCAACCACCAGTACATAAAAGATTGGAATAAACAACTGAGAAATACCTTCACCTTTAATCAAAAACATCTTAACAAGATGACCACTGGATCAAGCTAAGAAGCAAAAAAATTAACTGTCGAAAAGATAACAACCCACGAGTGGGGGGAAATCTACTTCTGGTTGTCGTCGTTGGGATTGTTCTTTTTTATGCTCACACTCAGCTGATCAATGTGTTAAGTTTTTTTTTAATATCCATTCAACACTCACCACGTGAGTGATCCAATTTTAGTAAACAAAATTGTTATACAAAATGAACTAAGCTTCCAAATTTTTGTTTACTTATTTTTACAACAAAATATCTTAGTGTATACTTTATTTTTCTTCAACATTTAATCATTAGCCTACACACCCTTTTGTCTACATACCCATATACAAAAGAAGAGGCATTAGATTATTTTATTCTTACTCTAGAACACTTTGAACAATTTATTTTGTCAATGAAGTTGACATTAGATTTGATTGCATATAGATTTATATTTAAGATTCAATTACATGAACAAAGCACTTAGACACTTAATTTAGATGGTCACCAGAAATCACCAGATGGGTACCATTCTATTACATCCTATAATCCAGATGATCACAATGCATCATCATGCTGCATAATCCAAATGGTCCAGTCCATCATCCAGATGACATCACTGCATCTCCTGAAGATCCCACTCATTGTTCCAGAGAGTGACCACCTCTCTAGAACCATGCCTTCCAGAAGACCACTTGGTCTTCACATGGAATACCCTTGAGTTTCCTTTCCCTTTCTGTGGAATTATTGCTTTGAACTCAAATGGAATACCTTTGCCTTTTCTGTTTCACGTTGTGGAAATGGACTGTACTTATATAGCGCCTTTCTATCTAATCAAGATACTCAAAGTTCTTTACACTACAATCTGTTTGAATTTACTCATTCATACAACACTCTGCTAGATCTCTACAAAGCTAATTGAACAAATAATTCTAAAGAGACTAATCAGTGCTTTATCACATTCATACGCCGATGGGACACACATCAGAGGTGATGAGGGGTTCAGTGTCTTGCCCATGGACACTTCGGCATGTGACTGCTGTTGGATTCAAAACCCCAACTTTTGCATTGGAGGACAACTGCTCTAACCATTCAGCCACAGCCACCCTTTGAACACACTTGGAGTTAATCCTTTTGAACACACTGGGAATAACCTAGAACACTGACCTTTTCCCTATCTGGAATTATTCCTTCTGACTTCATATGGGATAACTTTGTTTTCCTTCCATGGAATTATAGACTTTGACTTTTGGGAATCTACTACAATGTTCTTGGAACATTCCTGAGGTGTGGACGATGAGTTTTTCGATTCAAAACCATCGGGGTTGAAAATCGAAAAGTGGGGGATATGTAAGGGAATACCACCTCAGAAAAAGAACACCTCAGCTCAAACAAACAAAGAGTTCACCTCATCTCAAACAAACATCATTCCTGTGTTTTGTGTTTGAAACTTAAAAAATAAGATTAATCTATTCCTTTTGGAATGAACAGATATATATTTTTTACAAATATTCAACTCAGCTCACAAACTTCTTAGTTGACACTAATGTTAATGTAATAAAAAAAACCTGTCACTGTGTTAACCTAACTGTCAATATGAACTCATTTCCCATGAAACGGACAGATCGTTTTAATGTGTGTCTTTCTTCCAGGGTTGCACTATATTTATAGAAAATGTTTGCTAATTCTAACTAGTTGACCTTTAAATATAATCTCATATTAGCTAAGGATAATTTTACAAGTTCACATTTGATATATTACAAGCAATCAAATCATGCCAGATAGCAGACTGATTAACATAAATAAAGCTAGAACACATTTCTTTAATTTAGACAATATAGTTTGACTAAATAAGATCCCTCAGGATCTCTCTTAATAATAATCATTAACATTTAATCATTGTTGAGTACAGGGTCGGTTTAGCTGAGAGGACACAGGGTTAATTGTCACAGTAAGCTACAACAGCAAAAGTATAAAAAGGATCAAATAAGAACACGCAAACATGAGTTAGATAACAATTAATAGTTATTAATTATTCCTAGAATATTCCTAGAAATAAACAACTTTAACTCAAATCATTTGGTATCACTAAGGTATAATCACGTTAAACAAACAGCTAAAATGAACGATTTCAGTGAGGCAGAACTTCTTATCTGAAATGTAGATATTAACGTCCTTGAGAGGGCGGGCTAGAGTCGTAACCCTAGCAACAGAAGCTAAACCAATCAGAAAGCTAGCCTTCTCAAACTGTGATAAAAGGCCGGAAATGACACACGCCCACCGAGCATTTCCGGGAGGCGCACACCGAGACGGTTCGTTCTTTAATGCTCCATTTATATGCATATATCTTATTAATGTAATTGTTTGTCTCTGAATATCTGTAACCCATGTTTTGTCAAATAAATCTTTTATACCGAGGGCGACGTCTCAGCTGTTTTGAACACGACGTGGTAGCCAGCCACGACACCTTCCAGATCGAAGGCGAAACGTTTCAGCACAAAAAAAGAAACTGTCCAGATGACCTGACGGAAAAATGTTGGATTTTATACCTGGGTTATTGAGCATGGACTTTGTTGTTTTCAACAAATTTGACAAGACTGTCAGCAAAGAAGAGGGCCGGCAATGGAGGAGGGGCATACCAAAGAGACCATCTTATCACAAGCAGAACTGGTTTGTTCCACTTTGGAGTAAGCTGTTGGGGGAAGAATCAGTTTTGTTTTGTGTTTCCTTGACTGATGAAGCCTTCCGGATCAAAGGTAAAATGTTTCAGCACAAAAAAGAAACTGTCCAGATGACCTGACTGAAAAATGTTGGATTTTATACCTGGATTATTGAGCATGGACTTTGTTGTTTTCAACCAGTTTGACAAGACTGTCAACAAAGAAGAGGTCCGGCAATGGAGGAGGGGCATACCAAAGAGACCATCTTATCACAAGCAGAACTGGATTGTTCCACTTTCGAGTAAGCTGTTGGAGGGAGAATCAGTTTTGTTGTGCGTTTCCTTGACTGATGAAGCCTTCCGGATCGAAGGTGAAACATTTCAGCACAAAAAAGAAACTGTCCAGATGACCTGACTGAAAAATGTTGGTATTTATGGTGATGTTATTTAGACCTCTGTAATCAATGCATGGTCTCAAAGTGGTATTTTCTTCTTCACAAAGAAGAATCCTGGCCCTACTAGTGATGTAGAGGGACATATAATGCCAGAGTCGAGGGGTTCCTTAATGTCGTCCCTCATAGATTCTCTCTCAGGACCGTAGATGTACAAATGGCTAGAAGGTAGCGAGGCTCTAGGAAGAAGGTCAATGGAGCAATCATATGGACGATGAGGAAGCAAGGACTAAGTTCTTTGTTTACTAAACATAGGGTCTAAGTCATGATAAATAGAAGGAATACCAATTACTTCCTCGTTAAGGTTGTCAACCTTGGGGAGGTTATAGATGGTAGCACGTAAACAACATTTTAAACAGCAATCACTCCATTCTCAACTCTTCCAAGCTCCCAGTTAATGTTTGGGTTGTGTCTTTTCAATCAAGTGTAGCCCAGAATTAATTGTGTGTTGGGTGATTCAAGAACAAAGAAATTGTTTCTTTTGTGGTGGTTGCTTGAAATGATAAAATTTAACCCCTCAGTTCTTGACAGGACTTGTCCCAAGATGTTGCCTGTAACACCTGCCACAGATAATGGAGGAATATCTTGAGTAGCGATGGATAATGTCATAAGCTCAGGATACCCAGATAGTACGAGACCCGGAAACGACG
>NC_056515.1:5384785-5412246 GCF_014905685.2 Nematolebias whitei | reverse complement strand
GGTGATTGGCGGCCATCTTGGGGCTGCAGCAAGAACTACTCTTACAGATAATTCTTTAACCAAGTCCATGCTGATCAAATTTTGCTCAGCGCCTGAATCTTCCTACACTGAAACAGGGAGACTGTTCTGTTCAACTTCTATTATAGTGATTAAAGTGAGTCTACAGGTAGGAGAGAGATCGGACGTCCCCACCACTATCTCTCTCTTTACTGGTAGTAACTTTCGTTTCTTAGAAATGAACATTGAATTAAATAATGTTCTGGATTGCCACAATATATACATAAGTTTGAGTTTTTGCATCTCTGTCTCTCCTCTGGAGATAGATGGGTATGGCCCACTTACGAGCAGCTGAGCCACCGGACCAATAGGCAATAAAGGAAACCGAGGAACAAAGTCTCTCTGGGGCTTGGAATTTAATGGAGTGTATTAGTATGCACTGTGCTCACCTACCGATGTTGTGAACCCGGAAGTAGGGAACCTCTGGGAGTTGTAATTTCTCTCTCTTAGGCACTCTCAGAAGTGTTCGGCTATGAAAATAGCAAGATTTATGAGTTCATCCAAGCCGCTAGGTTTGTCACGGCAAACAATCTGGTCCTTAATAATATATGACAAGGAATGTAGGAATGTACCTTGTAATGTGTGTTCACTCCAACTGGTCTGGGCAGCAATGACGTGGAACTCAAGTGTGTGTTTCGATACTGGTCATCGACCTTGACGTAATCCCAGAAGTCGCTTTACGGCATTGGACTCCTGCATTGGCCAGTCAAATATTCTGCAAAATTCCCTCAAGAAAGCATTGTATGAAACAGAGTCCAGATCATGAGATAACAGGAAGGAGTTAGCCCACCTGAGTGTTTTGCCCTTTAGTTGACTGACGAAGTATGTGATCTTAGAAATGCTGGATGTGTACAGTAGGGGAGCTCCCTTGAATGCTAATTTACACTGGAGAAGAAAGCATCCACAATGCTCAGGGTCTCCGGAAAAGAACTCAGAGTGTTTAACAATTATTTGTTGAGTCATGGGATTACTCCTGAGGATGAGGGACAACAGGCACTGTAAAAGGTTGAAATCTTTGATTAATTGAAAAAAACAACTCCTAGTTCTTGCATGTTGAACTGAGTGGTTTGCTGCTGAGACAAGAGGTGCTGGAACATGCTCTTTAGCTTATTGATTCACCCCTCCTGAGAAGCCAGTGGAGTCTGCTCACCCCCGGTCTTGTTCTGGGTCTTTTGATTTGGCTGGACCATTTCTGTAATGATCTCAGGGAACCCAGATTGTTACAAGACCCAGAAAGAGACAAGACTCCACAAGGTAAAGATTTAACAGTGTTTATTATATACAAATGAATATATTTACAAGTGGTCCTCTGCAATCCCTGAGGAGCAAGGATAAGGTCAGATGGGTTTGGAGTTAAGGGTTCAATCTTGCAATTGATATTTTTGATTTATCTTACATGTTGGATATCCTGATGCATGCTCAATAATCCAGGTAGAAAAATCCAAAAAAAGTTCAATCTGGTCCTCTGGACATTCAAAAAAACCAAAAAACAAAACAAAGCAAAAAAATATAGAAACGTTTTGTCTCTCATCCAAGAGACTTCCTCAGTCTGAGGTGCTGTTTTCAGCTCAGTCTCTTAAATAGCATCTTCTCAGAGTGGATCAACCAGTTTGCTGCTGACAACCAAAACCAGCTGATCACATGCTCAAGAAGGACCATCAGCCTAACAATGGATCATTAGCACATTGATGGCTGTTTACCATACCATACCATACCAATTTATTTATAAAGCACTTTAAACAGTGACAAAGCACACCAATGTGCTGTACAGGGACAAACAGAACAAGCACATAGCAACAGATTACATAACAGGACACCAAAAAGTAGAAACCAACAAAGACAATAATGGATAACAACAACAACCACAACATGACCAACACAGTGTGATGCACACAGACTCAGCACAGATCACACAGTGCAGAAAGCCAGGGAATAAAAGTGTGTTTTTAAGCGAGATTTAAAAACTGTGAGGGAGGGGGCCTGTCTAACGAGCAGAGGTAACTCATTCCAAAGACTTGGGCCTGCTACAGAGAAGGCCCTGTCACCTCTGCGCTTGAGACGCTGGGACTGTTAGGAGCAACTAGTCTGCTGAGCTGAGAGAACGTAGTGGGACATATGGCTGGAGCAGATCAGTAAGATAGGAGGGGGCAGAGCTGTTTAGTGATTTATAGACATACAAGAGTATTTTGAATTTGATTCGAAGGTGAACCGGAAGCCAGTGTAGGGAGGCCAAAACAGGAGTAATGTGCTCTCTTTTGCTTGTGCTGGTCAAAAACCGGGCTGCTGCATTTTGGACCAGTTCGAGTCTAGCTATGGAGGTCTGACTGATACCAAAAAGGAGTGAGTTGCAATAGTTGAGCCTGGATGTAATGAATGCATGAATTACTGTCTCCAGGTTATTTTTGGACAATATGGGCTTCAGCTTAGACAGTCGCCTCAGCTGGAAAAAGCAGGATTTAACAATCATATTTACATGATTGTTGAGTTTCAGAGAAGGGTCAAGTATCACTCCTAGATTAGTGACTCTTTGTTTCACTAACGGTGACAGAACGGATAGGTCGATGCAGTGGTTGGTGATTGTGTCATTGGGAGGAAACAGCATAACTTCAGATTTCTTCTCGTTGAAACTCAAGAAATTTAAAGCCATCCAATCTCTGATGTCAGCCAGGCAGTCCAGTAACGGCTGAATAGAGCGAGTACCGTTGAGTCTGAGGGGGAAGTAGATTTGGCAGTCGTCGGCATAGAAATGGAAAGGTATGTTGTGTTTGCTGAAAATAGCACCTAGTGGCAGCAGGTATAAAGAAAATAAAAGAGGACCAAGGATGGAACCTTGCGGTACCCCCCATTTAAGCGCTGCCGAGGCTGAACTAAAATCTTTGATGGAGACACAAAAGGACCTGTCAGCGAGGTAAGATCTAAACCATTCGAGGGCTGACCCAGTGATGCCCACCCACTGCTCTAACCTCGCAATGAGGATCTCGTGGTCGATTGTATCAAAGGCAGATGTGAGGTCCAGTAAGAGAAGGAGCACAGAATCACCAGCGTCTGTGAATAGGAGAATGTCGTTAAAAACCTTGAGAAGAGCAGTTTCAGTGCTGTGGAGAGGTTTAAAGCCAGACTGGAATAGCTCTAAGATGGCATTATCCTCTAGAAAGCATTTCAGCTGGGACTCCACTATTTTTTCCAGCAGTTTAGCGACAAATGGGAGTCTGGAGACAGGCCGGAAGTTGGACATGACTGAGGGGTCAAGGCTAGGTTTTTTCAGGAGAGGTTGGACAGCAGCATGTTTAAAAGTTATTGGCACAACACCTGAGGCTAAGCTGCTGTTCACAATGCCAAGAACAGGAGGGCCCAGAACAGGAAGAAGCTCCTTCAGGAGTCGAGGGGGGACAACGTCAAAAGGGGAGCCAGATGGCTTCATGCCGCACATGACCTGCTCCAGGGAAGACAGAGAGATGGGCTCGAAGTGGTCAAGAACAGCAACACAATGAGATGGGATGGACGGATCATGAGCAGGTGGAGAAATGAGTGCCCAGGTGTTTGCAACTTTTTCAGAAAAGAAATGGAGGAAGTTTTCACACAGCTCAGTTGAAGCTTCTAGAGGTGAAGGTTCACTGAGGTGTAGAACTGAGTTCAGGGTGGAAAAAAAGGGCTCGGGGGTTGTGGGAGTTTGAGGCAATTAACGCAGAAAAGAACTTCGATTTGGCGGCTTTAACTGCCTTCTGATAATGACACCAACTCTCCTTTAGGGTTTGAAAAGAAACCTGCAGCCTGTCTTTCCTCCACCTGCGTTCTGCTCTCCTACACTGCTGTCTAACGGCTTGAGTGATGTCATTAAGCCATGGTACTGATAAAAGTTTTGTTTTCCTGGTTTTAACGGGAGCAACACGGTCCAGAATATTTAAGCAAACAGAGTTAAGCTGAGAGGTTAGCTCCTCAGTGGAGAGAGACACTGAGAGCTGATCGATCCTCTCAGAGCTAAAAGCTTCAATAAAACGTGCAGCAGTGAAACGGTTAATGGCGCGTGAAGTACGTGCCGAATCACATGACTTAGCAGTAGGACAAGGCGGGATGATATCAAACAAGACAGTTTACTGTTCACAGAGGGCTGAGTGATACTAGCAATCACAGCATTGTAAGAGGGGGACAGTTGAACCCGGAGGCCTCCACCCCTGTTTAATGATGGACGATTTCTTTTCACAAAGATGGCCTCCTTTACTCCTCTTTCAAACCATCGTTCCTCTCTGTCCAGGATGTGAACATCTTCATCCTTGAAAGAGTGACCGCTGGCCTAAAGATGAGTGTAGACTGCAGAATCCTGGCCTGATGATGTTGATCTTCTGTGCTGGGCCATCCTTTTGGCCAGTGGCTGTTTAGTTTCCCCGATGTAAGACTGATCACAGCCCTCCTGACACTGAACAGCATACACAATATTACTCTGTTTGTGCCGGGGGACTGGATCTTTGGGATGAACCAGTCTTTGCCGTAATGTATTTTGGGGTTTAAAAGCCATTGGGACGTTATGTTTAGAAAATAAACGTCTCAGTTTCTCTGATACTCCCTCAACATACGGAATGACCACTGGTCTGGGTTCCTCCTTTTCACCTGATGGCTGACTGGAGACCTGTTTGGGTTTCTTCTCTGCTTTCAGGAAGGCCCAGTTAGGATATCCACATTGCTCTAGAGCCTGTTTTGTGTAGGATTTCTCCTTCTGCCTGGCTCCCGAGTTAGTGGGGATGCTGTCTGCTCTGTGATACAGAGTCATGATGACTCCTAACTTGTGCTCCAAAGGGTGATGGGAGTCAAATTGCAAATACTGGTCTGTGTGGGTGGGTTTGCGGTACACCTCGGTTTGCAAATGTCCTCTATCAGAGACTGAGACCTCACAGTCCAAGAGAGCCAACTTGCCATTTTTTACATCTTCTCGTGTGAACTTGATGTATTTATCCACAGTGTTGATGTGGTCAGTGAAATGTTGGACTTCCTGAGATTTACTTTTAACCCAGGTGTCATCAACATACCAGAACCAATGACTTGGTGGTGTCCCTGAAAAGGATGTCAAGGCTCTCTTTTCTACCTCCTCCATGTACAGGTTGGCAACAATAAGAGAAACTGGAGACCCCATAGCACACCCATGTTTCTGCCTATAATATTGCTCCCCATATGTGAAGTAGGTTGACTGCAGGCACAGTTTCAAGAGTTAGTAAATTATTTTATGATGCAGAAAACAGACAAACAAAAAATACACAAGTAAAAAAATGCAAATATTTAAAACATGGTGTTTTAAATTTAGCTGAAAAATGCCAGAATATTAAACAAGATTTGTTTTTTTACTGTTAAGAAGACAAAAAAACATAATATTTATTTGTTTTAAAATATGTTTTAAAGTTTACAATTTCATTCATATACTTTGTAATTGTACAAGTAAAAAAAAAAAAAAAAACAGAATTCTCCAAGTGCACACGTGGGATTTCTCACACAAACCAAAAACATACCATACCATACCATACCAATTTATTTAAAACAGCAACAAGGCCAACCAAAGTGCTGTACAAAAGAAAACAAACATGCACAGCGGACAGGAAAACATAAAATAGAAATACAGATACAAATAGCAGCGGAAGCTAACTAAAATGGCCAGCAGAGTAGAGAACAGACCAGACCAAAACAAATCACAACGTGTTAAAGGCAAGAGAATAGAAGTGGGTCTTCAAGCGAGACTTAAAGACTGAGAGTGTGGGAGCTTGCCGGACACTCAGTGGCAACTCATTCCACAGTCGTGGACCTGCAACAGAGAAAGCCCTGTCACCTCTGAGCTTGCGACGGGTTTCTGGGACTGAGAGAAGCATCTGGTCTGCTGACCTCAGAGAGCGCGGTGGGACATATGGCTGCAGAAGATCAGTGAGATAGGATGGGGCAGAACTGTTCAGTGATTTAAAAACATACATGATAATTTTGAATTGGATCCGAAGGTGAATGGGTAGCCAGTGCAGGGAGGCCAAAACTGGCGTGATGTGCTCTCTATAGCCTGTACCAGTTAAAAATCGGGCTGCAGCATTTTGGACCAGTTGTAGACGAGCAATGGAGGACTGACTGATTCCAAACAGAAGTGAATTGCAGTAATCAAGCCTAGATGTTATGAAGGCGTGGATCACTGTCTCAAGGTTCTTTTTGGAGAGTATAGGCTTCAGCTTAGACAGCCGTCTCAGCTGAAAAAAACAGGATTTGACCATCATTTTTACGTGACTGTTGAGTTTTAAGGACGGGTCCATTATCACCCCCAGATTAGTGACCTTTTGTTTCTCTAGTGGGGCTAGAGAGAAAAGGTCAATGTCATGGTTCATGAGTGAGCCACTGGGATGGAACAGCATGACTTCAGACTTCTTCTCATTGAAGCTTAAGAAGTTTAAAGCCATCCAGTCCCGGATGTCAGCCAGGCAGTCAAGAAGAGGCTGAATAGAGTGTGTGCCTCTGTGCCTCAGGGGGAAGTAAATTTGGCAATCATCGGCGTAGAAATGAAAGGGTATGTTGTGTTTGCGGAAGATAGCACCTAGTGGCAGCAGGTATAAAGAAAAGAGAAGGGGACCAAGGATGGACCCCTGTGGTACCCCCCACTGGAGCGCTGTCGATGCCGAACTAAAATCTTTGATATTGACACAGAAGGTTCTGTCAGAGAGGTAGGACCCAAACCATTTAAGGGCTGACCCTGTGATGCCCACCCACTGCTCCAGTCTAGAAATGAGGATCTTGTGGTCGATGGTGTCAAAAGCAGATGTAAGGTCCAATAGGACAAGCAGCACAGAATCACCTGCATCTGTGGATATGAAAATGTCATTAAAAACCTTCAGTAGAGCAGTTTCAGTGCTATGGAGAGATTTGAATCCAGATTGGAATAACTCTAGGATAGCGTGATCCCCCAAAAACTGTTTCAACTGAGACTCCACAATTTTTTCCAGTAGTTTAGAGGTGAATGGGAGTCTGGAGACAGGCCAGAAGTTGGACATGACTGAGGGGTCAAGGTTAGGTTTTTTCAGGAGGGGCTGGACAGCAGCATGTTTAAAAGTCTTTGGCACCACACCTGAGGATAAACTGCTATTCAGAATAGCGAGAATAAAAGGACCCAGGGTAGGAAAAACTTCCTTTATTAGTCGAGAGGGGACCACATCAAAGGGGGAACCAGATGGCTTCATGCTGCACATTACCTGCTCCAGCGAAGACAGAGAGATGGGCTCGAAGTGGTCAAACACAGCCACACACTGAGATGGGATGGACATGTCATGAGCTGGCAGAGAAATGAGTGCCCGGGTGTTTGTCACTTTTTCTAAAAAGAAATGGAGGAAGTTTTCACACAGCTCAGTTGAGGCTTCCAGAGGTGAAGGCTCACTGAGGTGTAGAACTGAGTTCAGGGTGGAGAAAAGAACTCGGGGGTTGTGGGAGTTGGAGACAATTAAATCAGAGAAGAATTTACATTTGGCAGCTTTAACGGTTTTCTGATAGTGACGCCAACTCTCCCTTAACATTTGAAAAGAAACCTGCAGCATGTCCTTCCTTCACCTTCGTTCAGCTCTTCGACACTGCTGCCTAACGGCTCGTGTGACGTCATTCAGCCAAGGCTCTGATTTAAGTTTTGTTTTTCTGGTTTTAAGGGGAGCAACACGGTCCAGATCATCTAAACAGGCAGAGTTGAACTGAGAGGTTAGCTCCTCAGTGGTAAGAGACACCGGGAACTGTTCGATCCTCTCAGAATTAAAACCTTCATTAAAACGAGCAGCAGTGAAACGGTTAATGGGACGCGTACGTGCAGGAACGCAGGTCTTAGCCGTAGGACAAGGGGGAGTGAAGTCAAACAATACAGGCATGTGATCTGAAAAAACATTGTCACCGATTTTCAAATTAGAAACAGAGACATCGCGTGTTAAAACGAGGTCCAGCGTGTGACCGTGTTCCTGGGTGGGACCGCTCACCTGCTGAGCTAAGCCAAAAGAGTCCAATAAATCTAGAAAGTCCTTCACTAAGGGCTTCTCCTGACAACACACATGCAAATTAAAGTCACCAATAAGCAAAAAGTGAGTGTATCTTTGTGTGATATCAGCCAAAAAGTCAGATAATTCATTTATGAAGTCCTTAGAACGAGGTGGGCGATAGACGAGTGCACACAGAACCGTAGGACTTTGTCCGAGTTCAAAGACGCTCAGCTCAAAGCTGGTGCGGGACACTGGGATGGACAACTGTTTACAGGCCAAGTTTGCTTTAAAAACTGTTAATAATCCCCCCCTTCGCCGACCTGATGGCCGCGGGGCATTGAAACACAGACAGTCCGGGGGTAGTAGTTCCACCAAGGAGCTGGACTCACCATCAGAAATCCAAGATTCCGTGACGAACAGAAAATCCAACTCCAGATCTTTAAAAAAGTCATTAATCAACGCAAGGTCTGTTTCCAACAAGATGTTTATCCTCAAACACATCCTGATATGGTCCAACACAGGCACAGCCGTGGAGGGAGACGCGCGCGCCAGCGGGCGCAGGTTATGAAGAACGGCTCCTCCAGGTCTGCTGGTGCGGCACACAGGTAAACAACTCCAGGTGTTTACATGGACTGAGCGCGCGGGCAGCTGGCCAGCAGCCGGGCCCCGGGAGCACCACGGGTCAGAGAGGAGATGATCAGATCCAGAGCGAGTCCTGATAGAATAATCCACACTTTGCCTCAGTTTCACCAAAATCCCTGCACGCTTCCCACGACGTCTGCAACATTTCCTCCATGGAGAAAGGCCAGGGTCACGCAGAAGGAATGCAGGAATCTCAGATAGGACCGGTGGAGGAGAGTGCTGGCCGCTGTTCAAAAACTCCGCAGGAATTTCAGCAAATGTATGGAGCTCCAAAAGTGCCCGACGATCATACTGAAAATATGACTCGGCACACTGCACAAACCATTGTAAAAATAACAAAAATAAAATACAAGCAGAGAGCGAGAGACGGGCAGCCCTACACACCGGTGCCATCTTGGAAATCCTCCTTGGAAAACATATGTTAAGTTGACTGGCAAATTGCCTGTGAGTGCAGGCGTGAATGGTTGCTTGTTTTTATGTGTAATAATTTCACATTAAAAAATAACTAACAAAATGTATTAGTTCAAAATACATTTGAAAAAAGCAAGAAAATGCTATTATCGTATTTTTTGCCATATAGGTCACACGTTTTTGCATAAATTTGCAAGTCCTGCGACTTATACACCGAAGCGAGTAATATACGCTTTGTTCCCCATATTTATAACTCCATTTTTGGCTGATATATGACAATTTCATTCATTCTGACATGGAAAATATTGAACACTACCATTTTCAGCTGCTAGAAGGCCCTTGACCAATATGGCAAGCCAAGCGTCTCATTAATAGGTAAAAGTGGTTATTAATGAGACACTTGGCTTGCCATAGTTGCCACCTTCGTCTTCCTCGGGAACTCCTAGAGCAAACGTCAAATCAGCTGCATTTCGCCTGGGTGGCGAAATGCAGCTGATTTGACCTTCAAAGTGCGTTTATTAAAGAGAAGTTAGACTGACACACCTTTGATATAATTTCGAGTAAACAAATAATTGTTTTTAAGTGTTAATCTTATTAGATTCTTGTTAAAGTCCTCCCGTGCACGCTCCTGCGACTGCCATTTGGCAGCCAATCAATTTTTTGCACAACATCGGTTTGCGTTTCCAGGTTGTCAGCAGTGATGCATAACAAACGTGACGTATAATAGATGTGACTTATACGGAGAAGTGACTTATTTATGTTTTTTTTTTCACTTTATTAGACATAAATGGCCTGATGCGACTTATACGGCAGTGCAACGTGTATGGTGGCAAGTACGGTAAGAGCTTTAAAATGTAAAGCCTAGCTTTCCTTGAAGGAACACATAATGCTTTGCATGTAAAACCTTAAATAAAGATATTTTATTATCATTTTAGAGTGTGTGTTGATGATGATTCTTACCATGACACATTTTAGCTCAAATTTTTTGACATGCCTGACATATTTCTGTTTTAGTTTTATCAGTACTCAACTGGCTGTGAACTGGGATGTCTCCAAAACTAATTAGTTGTTGTACATTCAACGATGAGAGGTTTTTAAAAACTCATTCATAGAAAAGTATGTTAACTGACAAATAAAAAAAGCACACAGACATAGGTAAAAAAAAAACATTATTGCCTTTTTTCTGTCAGTTTTATAACAAATATACCAGATCTTCTCTCTACTTGCCTCACTGTAGTTTATCCCTCTGCCTGCCATCAATGGACTCCCACCCCCACCCCCCAGCTCACTGTTGGTGCTTCTTTCCATTGTCAGTCTCTTTTGTTTGAGGACCATGAATATTTAAAAATCAAATTCCACATTTGCTTCGGAGGTCTGAGGCCATCTGTCTAACTAACCAAATTCAGAACATTTTGTTACAAAATTGTGTTTATTTTATGAGAAAAAAAGTAAAAGCTATTGGCCCCTAGATTTTCAAAAAAACAGATATTCCTCAAACATCCCAAAGACTAGTTGATTGAATAGTAAGTTGTACTTTATCCATTATCTGAGGTCTCCCACAGCTTTTGACATTAACATCTCTGTCAATTTTAGATTTTAATCTTTTAATTTAAAAACCTAAAAAAAACACCTGTGTTGTTCAGGAGCATTTGTGTGCATACGTGTGCACAACATGTTTGAATTTTGATCGTTTACATTCACTTGTTAAATTGTCTTTTATTTGCTTTGTTTTTTCTCATTCAACAACCAGCTGAACATGAATCTTCCTCTCATCTGTTCTCATTCTGCAATCAGTTTGTCCAGTGGTCTTACTCTGTTTTTCTCATGTTTAGTACCAGATCCTCATGTTAGTTCCAGTTTATTGCTCCCCCATTTCTGCTATTTACTGTACTTTTGTTTTTGCTTCTATGCTGCCTTTATCGTTTATTGTTTGTTGGATTAATAAACTGCAGCACGGTGGCGCAACTGGTAGAGCTGCTGCCTCTCAGCGAGCAGGTCCCTGGTTCAAACCCTGGTCCAGGGGCCTTCTGGGTGGAGTTTGCATGTTCTCTCCATGCATGCGTGGGTTTTCTCCGGGTGCTCCGGTTTCCTCCCACAGACCAAAAACATGCATGTTAGGCTGATTGGTAACTCTAAATTGTCCCTAGGTGTGAGTGAGAGAGTGAATGGTTGTTTGTCTCGTTTGTCTCTATGTGGCCCTGTGATGGACTTGCGACCTGTCCAGGGTGTACCCCGCCCCTCGCACAGTGATTGCTGGACATGGGCACCAGCGACCCCCGTGACCCAAAATGGAATAAACGGGTAAAGAAAATGGATGGATGGATTAATAAACTTAGCTGGATCTTGCTTACCTGCCTGCCATACATACAGGTACTTGCCTGTACCTTTGGGTACATAACTAACACAAACTGATAAAGATAGCTTCGGGTGGGGTTTTTGCCAACGAGTGGGCAACAGAAACAGTATAAAGGATGCTTGTGACGACTGAGACAACTTTGTTTTGATTTGGCGCTATATAAATAAACTGAATTGAATTGAACTGAATTGATGTCATGCCCAATTGGTCTATTACATCCTGTATGGATATGCCAGCCTGATCTGTATGATCAACCTGTGACTGCAGGTTTTCTACAAATACTGTGCTTTCCTTTCACTACACAAAAATGTGTCTGATTAAATTACTGTCATTTAAATATGTCCACATGATTTTGTGTGTACCAAATCGCACCTACACCTCATACCAAGCAGTTATTTCTTATACCAATAGGGTACTAATTTGTTATCATTTCACACCCATGCATGTATTCCTATACACAGGAAGTGCAGCAGTATAAGTTTTATGTCCCTGCATAGAATGAAACTATTATTTGTTTCATTGTCAACATTGCCTACTCATACTAAAATCACACTGTGGTGTACTGTTTTCTTTGTAACAAATATTGATGATGAAAAAATGCTAGTTAGAAACAGGAAGTACTTACACACTCACAACATTTACCTGCTCTACACCTTTGTATAATGACTGAGTGAAAACAAACATGCCAGGTGATGGATGGATATGATGTGTATAAATTTGTATTAATACATTTTGTGTATTTTTGCAGCAAAACCAGAAACCTTTCCATCTCCTATAATCTACTTGTTTTTATTTTAAACACACTTCAAGGCATAAACTGGGTAAAGCTGGGCACCTGTGGCGAACACCTTCATGTGATGGTGAGGATCTCAATTTGTTCAGGGTGTTTATTCCCTGTGCTCAAAACATTTCTCACAACAGTGCAGACCATACTTTTTTCTGTGAGTCACATGGGTTTTATTTAGCAGTCTGTTTGCTCTTGTTGTTGCTGTTTCCTTTGCATGACAGTGGAATTTGAACTGGCCTAACTGTAAATGGGTTTTTGTTCATCAGAACACACTGTCCACACAGACACCTGCCAGTGTGCTTCAGGCCAATGGCTTTTCCCATGATGGAAATTTGAGCAGTCTCATCTAATGCAGATCAGCTCGTGTGTCTGCAGCTAAGCGGATCACAGGTTACACTTTAATCTCACTAGTTAACACAGCCAGGTAATTGTTTCCCTTCCTCCTCCTCCTCCCCATCTGTGCTACATTTCCACACAAAAATCCCAACAAACCCATTGCTATTCAGAAGAAGGCGTTTAATTTGCCCCGGAGCCAACTTTCTTTTCTAGCGTGTGTACACAGTAATGAGATTTCCACTGCATTTTCACAAGCTTTGAACCCATTCTAACCACATTTGAATACAGAGAAATTGCTGCAATTCCCCAGAAATAAAACTTTATGGTGAATAACAATAAGCTCAGTTGGTTTTGCATCATTTTGCTCTGCCTGGGACTCAAGCCTTTGAGAAAAGACAGTAACATATCGGCTTGTTTTCTCATTACTGCTGGTCCTCTGCTGGGAAGGAATAATTGGATAAAATGACTCACACTACAGCACCGTGGGCACAGAAGCTTATTTGTTGTTTATATGGCTTGTTTGGTCTTGAAAATATTACTAACCTCTCTAAGTAAAGAAAAAAAAGATATGTTAATGTGACAAATCAATCATCATTCTTTAAACAGCAGCCAAAAGTAGAAAAAGATTAGTAGAAAGCACGAGTTAAATGGAATTATTCTGAAAAGTTTGCAAAAATGCTTGATAGTATCTGGACATCACAACGGCACAGCGTCCACTCATTCATCAAACTGTCGGCTGAGGCAAAGATGGTGCAGCTGGGTCGAAGGTCTGCATGAAAAGATAAACATGTAATCAGTATTCCAGCTAATGCAGAGCCAAGAGACAGAAATTAGTTCCCAGTTTGAACATATCAGTAATTCCTGAGCTGAAGCAGGTTTACAAAAACATTTGATATAACGTTAGACCAGAAATTTAGAGTTTGCACAATTTTTCGAACAGCTAAACAAGCTAAGTTAAACATTGCTTTGTAGAGTGTGTAGTGAACTAAGCCTCAGGTCAAAATCTGGCCCTGAGGGCCTTCCTGGGACAAGAACTGTTATTTCATTGATTTGAGTCCAGAAACACAAATTAAGTTCATCCAGAGACTTTCTAATTGTATCCTGCACTGATCAATTGAAAGAACACTCTCTTTTTTATTATCATTACTATTTTTCAATATCTTGATAATCAAAAGTGTGTTTAGTTCAAACCATTTTAAATGTTGAAGTGAACTACTCATTTTAAATCAACTGTGCAACAGTATTAATGATTTTTAATTCTCATTCAAAGTAGAAATCAAGTTAATGTCTGTTACAAGAGTAATGATGCATTTTTGATTCTCTGTCTGAAATGAGAAGGAGTAAGTCGGTCAAAAGTCGGAGACAAACGCAAACAAGTTTATTGGAACGAACTGTCATGTTTTTAAATCCTCTCAGACGTAAATAGAGAAGCTGGCACCTGTTTCCTCCCATCTCGCCTAAACATTTCTCTGTCTGTTTCAAAAACATTTTTCTGTCTGTTCCAAAACATCTCACTGTTTTTCTGACTTCTAGTGACCTCTTACGTCACTAAAACCACACCCCTGATTGGCTCTTTCAGCCAATCAGGACTTCCCAAATGAACCGGAAACAGAACCCTTTAAATGTCGACACTTCCTAGTTCCAAGCAGTGCAGTTCAGTTCGGAGAGCAAAACCGAACATAAAAGTTGCTGGAGAGAACAAGAAGTTACAGACATGATCCGAAGTTCTTCCGAGTCTCGTGGGGATTATGGAATCTTCCACATCTGAGTGGAACCTCTGACGGACTCACAGCTCATGTGAGTCCACCCGTGAGGTGAGCGTGGTGTTGAACGAAGTACCGTCACTACTTCGGACGATTCTCAGCTGTTCCTACGGAGACGCTGGAAAGGTAGCGTTAAATGGAACTCCGTACCAGTGGAGACATCTTCTACAAGGTAAAGAGTCGATTTTCACTACCGAAGTGTACCGAGGTGGAGCTGGGTTCGGATGGAGGGTGCCGTTCTTCGTCGACACATTTTCCCTCACACATCTTTTCTCTTCATTTAAACTCCCTCATTTCCCATCTTTAAAACTCTTCTATCTTCTATCAGTGAGATACCATGGCCGTATGGTTTCTCATTGTAAAGCTCATTAATTAAAATGTGTTATTGCGTACAATCAGAATAATCATGTGTACAATGTTTGATGTTAAATTTTGATTCTGTTAATAAATGACCACATTCATTTTGATGGGTCAAAGAAACTTAACGTCTCACGTCACTGATTAAACCATCTCCCACACAGTATCTCTATCACATATCTGTCAAGTAGCTCGAAAAAGAGAGAACCCGTTTAAAGTAAGTATAATATCAGGTACTTGAACTAGTCCAGATATTATAACGTGTAGTGGAGCTCCGAAGCTAAACGAAGCTAACCGACCTATCTCACTACAAGTGTACAAATTTATTGCATCGTTAGCAAAATTAAAGTAAAGCTGTGATTATTATGTGTAAGAATAACAACAATAACAAGACAATAATCGATCTCATTCATTTAACTTAAGGTAGAAATACTGTACATACCAAGTGTTTTTGCTGTCACATAGTTTATCCGCTGATGAGATGGATTAGGTCAACAAAGAGGACAGTCACTGTGTGGCCCAAGGATGTAGACTCTGTGCTCCAGGACTGTTTTCAGTGCATAGATTGGCAGGTCTTCAGAGAGGCGGCTACATATGACGGAGACATGAACCTGGAGTAATACACCTCCTCTTTTCTTGACTTCAACGCCAAGTGTGCTGATGCTGTCATCACTACCAGGACAGTAACCTGTTATCCATATCAGAAACCCTGGCTGAATGCTGAGGTGAGAGCTCTGCTGAAAGCTAGGGATGCTGCATTCACAACAGGTGAGGCATCAGCACTTCAAGAGGTGAGGAAAAGACTGACTGCAGGCATTGCAAGGGCAAAAGCCACGTACGCTCAGAAAATTCAGGGTCACTTCATCACCAACGACCTCTGGCACATGTGGAAGGGCATCAAGTGCATTATGAACTATGACATCAGGGATGCACAATGCCCAAGGAACCCCTCATTGCCAGATGCACTCAATAAGTTCTATGCTTGCTTTGAGGATCCTACCCCCACCAGCACCAGACAAATACCACCACCTGGCAACATGCCTCTCTGTGTGTGACCACAGCAGATGAGCTGCAGGCCACTCACTGTAGCTCACTGTCAATGGCATTTGTCCCCACCAGCTTTAAGTCTGCCACTATTGTCCCTGTGCCCAAGTGTTCCACAGTGAAAGGCCTGAATGACTACCGACCTATAGCCTTAACATCGATAGTCATGAAGTGCTTTGAGAGGCTAGTCATGACCCACATCAAGGACTCCATCGACATCACTGCGGACCCACATCTGTATGCCTACATAAGGAACTGCTCCATTGCTGATGCCATCTCATCGGTGGTCCACACAGCCTTCACCCTCCCGGAGAGAATTTTTTTTACATCCGTCTGCTCTTTCTGGTTTTCTCCTTGGCCTCCAATACCATCATCCCACAGACCCTGGTGCAGAATCTCTCTTTTCTTGGACTGAGTCCCACACTGGGACCTGGATTCTGGACTTCCTGACCAACAGACCTCAGACTGTCAGGATCCACAACATCGTCTCCTCCTCAGCGCTGGCTCATCCCAGGGCTGCATGCTGAGTGCCCTCTGATGACATATGACTGCTCGGCTAGACACCCCAGCTGTCATATAGTGAAGTTTGCGGATGACACAGCAGTAGTGGGACGCATCACAAACAATGATGAGTCCAAATACAGAGAGGAGGTGTAACATCTGGTGCAGTGGTGCAGAGACAATAATCTCTGCATCAATAATAAGAAAACCAAGGAGATGGCAGTGTATTTCAGAAGGAACAAGGATCCTCTTCATCCCCTACACATTAGAGGAGCAGCTGTGGAGGTGGTCTCCTGCTACAGGTACCTGGGGGTGCATATATCCAGTGACCTCACCTGGAGAGCCAACACCTCTTGTCTGGTCAAGAAGGCCAACCAGCATCTCTACTTCTTCAGGAAGCTGTGGAGAGCTGGAGTTGGGAGCTCTGTCCTGATGAGCTTCTATCACTGTGTGGTGGAGAGCATTCTCTGCACCTGCATCACCGTGGGGCACGACAGCTGCACTGCTGCTGAGAGGATGGCTCTGCAGAGGGTGGTTAAGGCTGCACAGAAGACTATGGGGAGCAGCCTTCCCACTACCTCGAATCTCTACACTTCACAATGCAGGGGGAGGGTGGTCAGCATCATGAAGGACTCCACTCATACTGCACAAAGTCTCTTTCAGTCCCTCCCCTCAAGCAGGCGGCTGAGGAGCAATCAGAGCAAGACCACCAGGCTCAGAAACAGTTTTTTCCCTGCAGCTGTCAGACTGCTGAACTCGAGCTGCACTTAATTCAGCTTCACATTCTTACATTTTTTTTAACTTTATTATATATATATATATATATATATATATATATATATACATATATATATATATATATATATATATATATATATATATATATTATATTGTATTATATTATATTATATTTTCTTTACTGTAAGGCTTCTTGATCTGGGACCTGAGTCCGAATTTCGTAGTGTAAAACATGCAAATGTGAGCTGGTATGAGAATAAAAAATCCTTTAATCCTTTAAGGCTTACATCATGCATTTGAACTTTTCTGTTTCCTTCAGTTCATTGTTGAGATTGGTTTTGTACAAATGCAATGTTGGCTAACACAGATTATCTATCTTAAGTTTTAAACTTTTGTCAAACACTGGGAACAAACACTTATGCTGCCTGAAATGTCAAGTCTGTACTTTGTTTTTCTGTCACGATAGTTAGCAAAAAGGAAAAAAGCATGAGCGTTCTTTGAGACGCCATTTTTAAGTGAAATCAAAACATTTGTGTTGCATTACGGCTGTTTACACTACAACAACGGTTTTCTGTAACATCAGTTGTATTTAATCCATGTCTCAGTGAGACCTGGAAATGCTCAGCATCTGTGTGAAATCACACACACACACACACACACACACACGCACACACACACACACACACACACACACACACACACACTATGGACAGCAGCAATCAATTTTTTTTTTTTTTACTTGCGGGAAAAGATGAACAACTGTAACAATAGTGGACAGCAGAGTGCTGTTTGTGCTGCTCTCTTGTTTTAATTGTCAGAGTTTCTGACACAAAGCCCGGGGCATGGGGACCCCTGTGTTATGACTCGGGGAACACAGAGTGGTACGAGATCCGGAAACGAGACAAGACTCGGGGATACAAAAGAACAGTGTTTATTATTTACAGTGTCTTCTAATATTTACAGGCTGGAGCTCTGGGGAAAAAGGGAACGGTCAGGAAGGTCTTGTTGTAGAAGTGAATTATTAGATATCGATCCAGAGTTCTCTTTTTTACAGTGTTGGACGAGGTGGTGAGGCATGGTCTGAATCCAAAACTGGACTTCAGAGATGGTGAACCAAGCAGGCGAGGTGGACCAGGCATTCAAGTGGCTGGAGGGCAAGGCACGAGGAACAGGGAACTGAACCGCGGGAGAACCAGGACTGGACAGGATCCAAGGAGGCTGGAGAACTGCAGGCACAAAAAACAAGGTAAGGATCTCTTGTGTGAAACACTAACACTGACCAGAAAAATAGAATACCATTGATGGCGAATGCTCCGGCGAAGAGTAGCATCTGACTGAAGCCTTATGTAAAGCAGGACCTCATCAGGTAGTTGACCGACAGCTAATGGTGATTAGTGGCCATCTTGGAGAGAGAAAAACTGCAGTCGGTGGTACTGTCACACCCTGGATGCTCCAGAAGTGCTTCTTGTTACAACTCTAGTGTTATTTATATTTATAGACCGCTGAAGTCCTTCCTTTTTGTGACCAGGGCCTAGTTTTGTGTGTACAGCTTGCAAAAACCGTTTTATGGGAGGCACACATTATTTTGTTGCTTACTCCCACCTACATCACAACTGTCTTGGCCTGCTTTGTACACTTCTTGGCAGCCACCATTTGTAAATTTACTGGAGTACACTTTTAAAACAACAATAGACACATTTGGACCATCCACCCATCCATCCATCCATCCATCCATTCAATTCAATTCAAAAATACTTTATTAATCCCAGAGGGAAATTATTTGTTGTTGTAACTTGTTATCCTCATTTCATTAAAAGATGTTATAAATACTGATGGCTGTAGGCAGGAAGGATCTCTTGTAAAGGTCCATCCCACAGTGGATCCTAAGAAACTGGCTGCAGATGCCGTCCGATCCGTCCACCCAGACTGGGCTAGCCTCTCGTTTCCCCTCGGGCTGTAGGACCGCCCAAATGCTGTGCAGAACTCCTCCCAGAGCGATGGCCACTCCTCCCAGCAGACTGCCGAGCTCCTCGTCGCTGTGGACAGCCAACTGTAGGTGCTGAGGGACGATCCTGTCCTTCTGCTGCCATGAGCCGTGTTTCTGCTGGTTCCAGGATCTCAGTGGTCAGGCACTCGAGCACAGATGGCAGGTAGATGAGAATGCATCCATAGAACATCCTTTCAACTCACTTGAGATTTGGGACTGTATCCATCCATCCATCCATCTATCCATCCTCTTGACGCACTCTTCAGGTCATGGGGGTCACTGGTGTTCATGTTCAGCAGTCACTGTGTGAGAGGCGGGAGACAAGCTGGACAGGTCTCCAGTCCATCACAGGGACACATAGAGACAAACAACCATTCATTCTCTTACTCACAGCTAGGGACAATTTACAAATCAGTCTAACACATATGCTTTTGGTCTTTGGGAGGAGAAAACCCACACGGAGAGAACATGCAAACTCCACCCACAAAGACCCCCAGCCGGGATTCAATCCAGCAACCTTCTCGCTGAAAAGTGGCAACTCTAACAACTGTTTCATTGTGCCACCCATATTTGGACCAGTTTTAAAAATAATCATTACAATGTATTTATAATCAAGGTGGGTTTTAGACCTAGACATGTTTTGCTGTCAAAGGGGAACTCCTGTGCAGATATCAAAGCACAGCTGTAGCACTCCAATATCATGGGAACTACCATAAACTGCAAATGTTTTGAGATAGGTTCAAGAGACATGTGACAACACTGCAACAATTTTGAAAGAAAAAAAATGTTGCATACATTATTTTAGACGTGTTCAAAATTCCTGTGAGCAGAATGTGAGTCTCTGTGACTTTTGCAGGGAACTCGAAAAGCCCTGTGAACATTTCAAGTAATTTTAGAGAAGTACTTGTGAATTCTGTTCTCAGACTAGTACCAGACAGCTGCAACCCAATATAATAAGGGCTCTAGCAAAATAAAATATTTGAATAAAACTATTTCTAAAAATAATTGGGATGGTAAATCACCTTCAAAGACCAAATTGCTTATGTGCCTTAGCTCTCTCTAATAAATGTGACTGGGTAAAACTTGCCTGCAGATTAACACAAAGGTAACCAATGACTGAATGGCTGTCTTGTATGCAAAGTCTCATTTGTTTCAGAACCTTTAACAACTGATTTGATAGCAATGATTACCCTGCTGTTCAGGACCCCATCTGTCAAAATCAGTCACATATTTTTTGGAAAGAAGCTGTGATTGGCCTCTAGAGTTAATCAAACCTACATGGTTAATCCCAATAATCCTTTGAATAGATGCCCTGCATGATGCTATACACAGCACACCTCTAATGAGATGGATACAAACATGTATGTTATATGGAAGGAACATTTCTTACTGAGGCTGCATGCATATGTTTTAGCAAGAAAAATAATACTATAATAGAATACCATACAAATTTGGTAATTTTCTCTGAAATCTGATTAGCTAGTTTAACACTTCAATTCTGTTTTCAAGAGACAAACATCCTTGTTAGTTCTGGCATCAGATGCCAATTAAACTGAGAAGGTTAAAGTGATTCTTCTTCTTTTTTTTTTTGTCGCAGTCCCGAGTGTTTTTTCACATTATTTTTTTGACACCCCTCTTCCTTTTAACCTCAACAACCTTTTGGCTTTGCTGCAGTTGGTGTCCCCCACTGGGGCCTACTATCTACTTGTTAGCTCCCGGTTGGTTGCCCATTTGGAGGGCTGCAGGGAGCAACAAAGAGGGTGGGCGAGTGGGAGTTGGTAAACTGTAGCAGTTTTTAAAGCAACTCTGGAAAAATAGATGTGTCTTAATTTAGGTGTAAATATAATTTTTCTCCTTTTTTGGTCCATTTATGTCTGTAACAAGGTGGACTAATCCACCAGTCCATCCAGTCCATTTACCATTCAAAGTTCAACAAACATATTCAACTACGGAGATCTCTGTTGTTGTTTTTGTTGTAAAATGTCATATGCATATATAATGTGGCTGAGTTAACTACTGGTCAAGTGTAGTTCAAACTCCTCTGGCAGTGTGAATGCAAACACGTGTTTCTAAATGCTCCATAGTGGGACTAATGGTCCTTATAATGACCCATCTGCCTGATTCGTCCCACAAACTATATTGTAATTTCCACCGTACTTGTCGCACCGCAGTGTAAGTAGCATCAGTCAAAATATGTCTAAACAAGTGAAAAAATCCAAAAATATATTGCTTCGCTGTATACGTCGCATCTATTATGTGTCACCACTGATGCGTCACGTTTGTTATGTGTCACCGCTGACAACCCAAAAATGTGTGCTGAACCCGTAAATGTGAGCCCGTGATGTGTCAAAAATCAATTAGCTGCCAAATGGTGGCCGCGGGACTGTGCAAGGGAGGACTTTAACAAGAATTTAACAAGATTAACACTTAAAAACAATTATTTGTTTGCTCCAAATTATAGTAAAGGTGTGTCTCAGTCTAACTTTTGCTTAATAAATGCACTTTGATGGTCAAATCTGCTGCCTTTCAAAAGCCGATTCGCTTAAGTGTGCACACGCAAAGGGATGAGCCACTGTTCATTTTTTTTTCCAAAATTTAACAGGATAAAAACCTAAAAACAATTATTTGTTTGCTCAACTTTATAGTAAAGGTGTGTCTCAGTATAATGTTTGCTTAATAAAAGGACTTTTATGGTCAAATCAGCTGCATTTCAAAAGTATACGCTGCCTCAGTGCTCCAAGAGCATGCAAAGGGAGGGAAAAAAGAAGGAGGAACACTGAATGTTTATTTGAAATTTAACAAGAAGAGCAAATAAAACAATTATTTGTTTGCTCAGAATTATAGCAAAGGTGTGTCTCAGTTGAACTTTTACTTAATAAATGCACTTTAATGGTCAAATTAGCTGCATTTCGCCAGGGCGGTGCAGCAAAATGAAGCTGAGGTTGCTCCATGCAGCAAGCAGAACAAAGGTTGGGGGATATGGCAAGCTGATTGTGTCATTAATAGCTGGTGAAGATTCTCAGTCATTCAGGACATCATAAATTTAAAAAAGTTCAAGACAAAAACAATAATGTATCAAGTATAATAAAGTCCAGCTGTTTTTGTCTTGAACTTTTTTGAATTTGTAATTATAGCCATGTTTACCTATTACATGGTACAACGGCATGCCTTACTGCTATTACTACTCCACCATCTAGTGGCTGAAAGTGGTACCGCTCAATTTTTTTTTCAGTCAGAATGAATGAAAACAGTCATATCTCAGCCAAAAATTGGTTTATTAATATGGGAAAAAAAATCCATAAATATGTCACTTCGTCCTATAAGTCACAGGGCATGCAAATTATGCAACAACAAAAAAACGTGACTTATATGCCAAAAAATACGGTATATATATATATATATATATATATATATATATATATATATATATATATATATATATATATATGTAGATGAACAGATGCTCAGATATATTCATCAATTAACGCGGATTCCTCATTTTTCTGAACTGAATAAAACGTGCATTGAATTTAATGAAATGCAAACGTGAAACGTCATTTATATTTGACCCATCAAAATGAATGCGGTCATTTATTTACAGAATCAAAGTTTAACATCAAACATTTACATTAATTTGGCAAATTATGAAAATAACAACATAAGCAATCAATCAGGAAAAATCATACGGCCATGATTTTTCCGTTGCTTCACCACAGACATTTATGAAAACTGTACAATTATGATCTTTTACCCACACGGCGGTGGATGAGCACTTTACACAGACATTTCTAAATATCTGGAAGAATTTCTACTTGAGAGAGGAGTTTAAAGATGGGAAAGAAGTTTAAAGAAGAGTAAAAGATGGGGTTTGAGGGAGTGTGAACAGAACGGCACTCTCCGGGCTTTCTTCAGCTTTTCCTTCCAGTACACTTAGGTGGTGAAATCGACTCTTTTACCTGGAGATGTCTCAGGCGAGATTCCGTTTAACGCACCCTTCAGCGTCTCCGTAGGATGCTGTTACTCGTCCGGAGTAATGGCGAGACTCTGTTTTCCCACAGCTCACCTCAGTGAAAAATGTTATAATCCCATGAAACTCGGAAGAGCTCTGTTGTCATGTCAGGATCTTCCCGGCTCCCAGAACTGGGCTTCTCCGCACAGAACTGAACAGAACTGTGTATCCAACAGAAACCTCACCAAACCGTCACAGAACTGATTAGACCAGGAAGTACCGACATTTTAAAGAGCTGTTTTCCCGGTTCATCTGGGAGTATTCCCATTGGCCAGAACCGACCAGACGGGGTGTGTTTTGTGACGTAAAAGGTTAGAATGCAGCAAGAATTGTTATGGAAAGATCAGAAATGTTCTCACAGACAGAGAGAGTTTTGTTTTGGCGAGTTTAAGAAACAGGTGCCAAAACCCCCTGTTGACGTCTGAGAGGATATAAACAGGACAGTTGTTCCAACGCATGTCTGCTTCACTCCTGACCCTGGAAACGTACACTTGCTCATTCAAAGGCAGAAATCAGAAAATGCATAAAAATCTGTAACAGACCTCAACATGAATTCTAACTTTGCATGAGAATTAAAAATCATTACACAGTTAATAAAATTGATTAGTTCACTGCAACATCTAAAATGGTTTGAACTAAGACACTTTGATTATCAACATTTGTAAAATAGTAATGATAATAAAAAGAGAGTGTTCTTTCACTTGATTATCAAGAAAGAGAGTCTCAGGATGGGTGAACCTGTATCTCTGGATTCAAATCAATGAAATGACAGTTTCTGTCCCACAAGGTTCTTAAGGTCAAGGGTTTTGACCTTAGGCTTAGTCGTGACACCAGATTAAGTTCACTACAGTCCCCCCTTTGGAAATCATCACCTGTCCATGGGGATGAATTCCAACTATGAACTTACGCCTTCGATTGTCCTTGAAGCTTGATGTAATCCAGCAAAGAAACAAGAGTCAAAAGTAATCCAGCAAGGAAAACGAAAGTCAAAAGTAATCCAGCAAGGAAAACAAAAGTCAAGGTAATTCCACAATGTTCTCGGTAATTCCATTGTGTTGATTATAATTCCATATCGTCTCGATAATTCCATTGTAGCAATGCTTTAACCCCTTGAAAACAGAGTCTGTAATCCACTGGAAAAAGTCATATAATCCACAACGGTAAATCCACAACGATTGGAAGTGTTGATTAATCAGCATACAGAGGGGTACCCTTGGATTGAACTTGAAGATGCGGCCACTGGATGAAGAGCGGAGACCAACGTCAGGATTGCAGGTCGCCTCCAGCGAAGGTCGTCTCCAGTGGCGTCCAGCCTGTGCCGTTCTGGTTCAATGTGTCATGCAATTATGTGGTTTAAGGTGGGCTTATGAAGGGGATTTTACATAAGGCCTTAAACTATATGCACCTGGTGTGTAAGCTATTATGGTTGGGAACAGCTACAACTACCAGTTAAGGGGTGGAGCATGCTGAAAAGGGGTAACTACAGGGGTTTATACCTATAGAAAAGGGTTCCAAACTATTTTTCCATTTCTAACTTGGCTTAAGTTAGCTTTACATGGCAAAATATAGTTTGGATCAAATGTCTGTTGTCTTTTAGACGAACGACTTGAGATTGGGTGTTTGGTTTCCCCATAAATGTTTTGGAAGTCTATGGCGAGACTTATCAAAAAGAATTAGCTATCCCCCCGAATAGAATTGCTCGAGAAGGTTCGCTTAAGCGATGTGAGATCAATGTAGATTATGGTACTTAAGGTAACAATAATATACATTGACTCCGCAAGGATTGCAATTTAGCGAATGAACTGCATGTTGGCATGGTCAAAGGCCTCTTAGTCTCTAACTTACTACACAACAAGATTCATTCTTACCTCAGAAACAACCAAAATCAATTCAACAACGTTTCAACACCGACAAGAGTAGTGACTAAGCAACTAAAAACATCGTTTCACTGCTTCCCCTCACCCTGGTTGTCAGTTTCAGTCACGCTGTCCCGTGTGAGTGGCTTCTTTGCAGACCCGCTCACGCGAGGCATAATCATATCGAGGTGCGCTGCATGGCGATCCACGTCGACTCGGAGTGACGTTTGGCCCCGGAACAGGGATGCGAGTATCCCACACAATACGAGGGTTATCGTCATTAGCAGGGCTATGATTAATGTGTCCGCGCTTGACCACGCATAGGTAATTGGTTGGATCGGGTTCTTAATTGTGGACCTTAGAGACTTGAGAACTCGGTTTATTGGTTTCACGTCGACGACTTGGGTGCCTTCAAAACGGATCCTTCCCAGAGTCTCTGGATCTATGTCTATAGACATATTCCCCAGGTACTCTGAGTCATCCAGAGTCGCGTCCCATTGTTCCGGATCGAGGTGATAGAGCGTCAAATCACCAATGTGTATGGTTGTTCCCTGGGGAACACTGATCCACATTGTTTTGTCCGGTAACGTCAAAGGTCTATTTGCCCCGGGTTGATCGTAGGCTATGATCGCCTTTCTTTGAGGAGCGTTCACTAGCCAACGAGAGCCAATTATTTCCGCTTTTGCAGCTTTAGCCAGGTGTCGAGGCGTTACGGTCGTTGAGCACTTAGAATTCTCCGGAATAGGTGTCAACCCGCATAAGCCCGCGGTTTGATTCCACACAAACGGCTTACTCGCGCACAGATAATGTATCTCCCGAGTGAGAACACACATCTGAAGGTTTGGAGCTAGATAAACTGAGGGGTTATCGTCGTGGTACGCAACCATCTTCGGTGTGTCAATTTGAACATGGTTTTCACCGTGCCAATTGCCAACATTAACAACGTCCCTGAGTCTATATATGCCATTTGAGGGAATTATCGGTAGGTTGATAATGAACGCCATTTCAAACGTTTTGTGATTGACGTAGATTGGAATTGCGCTACCGAGAGTGTAAGCCAGGTGAGCCTGTATTTGCGTGACTCTTTCGCGCGTAGCGGAGCTGAGGATGTCGTTCACCATCTGTAGAGAGACTAGATACGGTGGGATCCTACCGGTGGCTAGTGTATCTACCGACGAACTGATATCTCTAAGCATGTCAGCAAAAATCCTATCCATTAGGTGGGCGACAGCGTAATCCGCTTCAACCTTAAGGGCTAACTCATTTACCGCTTGTATGAGGGCTTTGTTTTCCTGGGTGGCACCCAAGAGGGTGAAGATTACCAGGAGTGGTACCATCATTGTCCTATGGAAGCACAAAGAGATAGGTCTTAGCTTCGTAATGGTCAAGGGTAGGTCCTGTGAATTTAAACTATGGTTAAGTTTATTATCCATTAGTTATCTTCTGCTTGGATGACCCTTATTCCCACGAGGTCAGATTTTGTGAGATCTTTGTCTCCTGAGGAGTTATTGCACGCCTTGTGTGGCTTAACCTGGTTTCGATGTACCCATTTAACAGTTGGCTCTTTTTGGCCTTTACTGATTTTTATCTGATAGACAACTGGAGACACTTTGTCGATTATCAGATGGGGTCCAGTCCATCTAGGCATCAGCTTACGGGCGAGAGTTCCGGTCCCGGACTCTCTTCTCCCAGTTTTGGGGGCAAACGTGTAGTACCAGACCCTGTCTCCCACTTGGAGTTCCTCGTGAGAGGCCTTTTGGTCGTAGTACGCTTTGCGTCCTTCAGCTGACTTTTCCAGGTTTTTCTGTGCGAAAGCAAAAGTGTTTTTAAGGTGTCTTTCCAAGTCTTTCATGTATTGTTGTGTAGTGTAGGCTGTTGCCATGGCAGCATCGCCTGGTTGGTACAACAGGTGTAGAGGGAGAGTCATTTGTCGACCTGTCATCATCTCGAAAGGAGAGATGCCAGTCGACGTGTGTGGAGTGGCCCTTATGGCCATGAGGACCAGAGGGAGTTTCACGTCCCAGTCCTTGTGGTTTGCGGCTACGTATTTTTTCAGAATACTCACCACAGTCCTGTTTGCTCTCTCAACCTGGCCTGAAGCCTGTGGGTGGTAGCCAATATGGAAGTTGGCTTTGACGCCTAGCGTCTTCCACAGTTCCTTCATTACTTCACCTGTGAAGTGTGTACCTTGGTCTGAGTTCACCCTGAGGGGAAGTCCAAACCTTGAAAATACATGATTCATTAATAACATAGCAGTGGTTTGTGCTGTGTCATTAGGGGCTGGTAGACATTCTACCCATTTGGTAAACGCGCAGGTTACCGTGAGAAAATATTTATTTCCTCTAGAGGTCTTAGTGAGTGGTCCGACCCAGTCAATCTGGAGGTCCGACCATGGAAATGCAATGCCTCTACTATGCAGTGGTGCTCTGTGAAGTGGTCTGGATGGTTGAAACTGGCCACAGATCAGGCACCCTTTTATGTAGTCCTTGACATCCTTTTTCATTCCAGGCCAATAAGCAATTTGTTTTAATGCTTTCAGCGTGGCATTGTCACCCTTATGTCCTGCGGACGGAAGGTCATGTGCATGGACTAACATCACCCCCCTGTGGTCATGGGGGACCACGAACACAGGTGAGGACGTCCGTCCATGAGC
>NC_056515.1:5379428-5384685 GCF_014905685.2 Nematolebias whitei | reverse complement strand
CAAACTGTTTTTCAATTGTAAAACAAACAAACAATTAAAAAAATTGTCTGAATCATTTGTGAATGTGTATTGTTGTCGTTGTTATCACTGTCTTATAATCTTGTGCTCTGGTCCAGTGGACGATGTGTGTGAGGGTGGACATGTTTGGAGGTTGCTGTGTTGAAGCTCCATGAATCAGCCTCTCTGCAGCTCTCAGCACCTTCACTGAGCCTTGAGGGTATCACTGAGCTCTGTTGTTCTTCACAGTTAGACGGTGGTAGCTCTCGTCAAATGATGATATTCATCATCATCTTGTTCATGCCAAGCTTTTCATCCACTGACCACAGACACCTGTAAACATCAGGGGGACCAGTAGCTGTTTAACACATCTGGAAGGAAACCAGTGAGATTTTAATATGACCATGACCATTATGATATGATGTTATGTGGGGGAGTGGTGGAGCAGAGGTTAGAAGACGGGCCTGTGATCGGAAAGTCGCAGGTTCAACTTCCAGTACCGTCAACATCAAAATGAGGTGGAAAAGGTGAAACACCCACACCTGCCTCCACCCTCATTGGCCCCACTCTGGGCCCCTAAGCAAGGCCCTTAACCCCCACCATCTGCTCCTAAACAGGTCTCTCTTGAAAATGAGTTCTCGTGACTCAGTGAGACTACCTGGATAAATAAAGGCTAAATGAAAAACAAAAGTTTAAAATAGAAATACTCACATCATTAGGCCGAGGTTGTGTGTGTGACGTGCACGTTCCTGAGAGGCCACAGAAAGAGCAGCTCCAGCTTTTGTTGAGTTCCTGTAGTCCTGCAGTTTTCAAGCTGAAATGAAAAACATCATGAATATGAACTTTACAGTCTATAGTTACCTGTTCATATAAACACATGGAGGTATCTCACCTTGTGACTGACAATAAAATATGTAAAATAATGAACTCTAATGAACTTATATTGATGCTCCTACTCTTTAAAGATGAACCGATGGTACCACATCCTCTCAGTCAGACAGTCTGATCAGTTTGATCAAAATCCTCCAGTTTAAAATCCTCACTGCTCAGATGAATCCTCCTCAAAGATACTTCCACCTCTTCCTCACATCTTGTTCTTTGGGAAACCTTCAAAATGAAAACAGGAGATTTGTGTCTACACAAAAACATTGTACAGAGGAATCCAAAAAAAGTTCAATCTGGTCCTCTGGACATTCAAAAAACAAGAAAACAAAAAAAACAAAGCAAATAAAACGTTTCGTCTCTCATCCAAGAGACTTCCTCAGTCTGAGGTGCTGTATTCAGCTCAGTCTCTTAAATAGCACCATCTCAGAGTGGATCAACCAGTTTGCTAAAGACAACCAAAACCAGCTGCTCACATGGTCAAGAATGACCATCAGCCTAACAATGGATCATTAGCACACTGATGGCTTTTTACTATTCACAGGGGGTTGAGTGATACTAGCAATCACAGCATTGTAAGAGGGGGACAGTTGAACGTGGAGGCCTCCACCCCTGTTTAATGATGGATGATTTCTTTTCACAAATATGGCCTCTTTTACTCCTCTCTCAAACCATCGTTCCTCTCTGTCCAGGATGTGAACATCTTCATCCCTGAAAGAGTGACCGCTGGCCTGGAGATGAGTGTAGACCGCAGAATCCTGGCCTGATGATGTTGATCTTCTGTGCTGGGCCATCCTTTTGGCCAGTGGCTGTTTAGTTTCCCCGATGTAAGACTGATCACAGCCCTCCTGACACTGAACAGCATACACAATATTACTCTGTTTGTGCCGGGGGGCCTGGATCTCTGGGATGAACCAGTCTTTGTCGTAATGTATTTTGGGGTTTAAAAGCCACTGGGACGTTATGTTTAGAAAATAAACGTCTCAGTTTCTCTGATACTCCCGCAACATATGGAAAGACCACTGGTCTGGGTCTGGGTTCCTCCTTTTCACCTGATGGCTGACTGGTGTTGGATTTCATATTTTTATACCTTTTTATATCAAGCATTCAAATGTCATGTTATACAAAGTGTATGCGTGCCTTTCTTCAAGGGTTGAACTATATTTATAGAATATGTTTACTAATTCTAACTATTTTACCTTTACATATAATCTTATATTAGCTAGTGATAATTTTACAAGTTCACATACACACTGATTAACATAAATAAAGCTAGAACACATTTCTTTAATTTAGACTTAATATAGTTTGACTAAATAAAATCCCTCAGGTTCTTTCTTAATAATAACAATTAGCATTTAATCATTTAATCACCGTTGGATACAGGGTCGACACAGGTTTAATAGAGTTTTGCTAGATGTGGGGGCAGGGTGACTTTAGCTGAACTGATACACAAGTATAAGCCAGAGGGATCAATTAAAAACACATAAACATGAGTTAGTTAATCATTAATAGTTATTAATTATTCCTAGAAATAAACAATTTTAACTCAAATATCAATAAGGTATAATCAAGCTAAACTGAAACTAGAGGGTGAACAGTCTGAACGCAGACAAGAAACCAAGCTTCCATATCTCATCTCTGGAATGCAGTAAGGGGGAGCAGAGTAGCACCGTAACCATAGTAACCGGGTCTAAACCAATCAGAAAGCTAGCCATCTCAAACTTTGATAAAAGCCGGAAATGACACACGCCCAGAGAGCATTTCAGGGGATGCGCAGACAGAGACGGTTCGTTCTTTAATGCTCCAAATATATGCACATATTTTACAAATGTAATTGTTTGTCTCTGAATACCTGTAACTCCTGTTTGTCAAATAAATCTTTTGAACTAAGGTGACCGTCTCAGCTGTTTTGAACACGATCGTGGCAGCAAGCCACAACACTGGAGTCCTGTTTGGGTTTCTTCTCTGCTTTCAGGAAGGCCCATTTAAGATATCCACATTGCTCTAGAGCCTGTCTTGTGTAGGATTTCTCCTTCTGCCTGGCTCCTGAGTTAGTGGGGATGCTGTCTGCTCTGTGATACAGAGTCCTGATGACTCCTAACTTGTGCTCCAAATGGTGATGGGAGTCAAACTGCAAATACTGGTCTGTGTGGGTGGGTTTGTGGTACACCTCGGTTTGCAAAAGTCCTCTATCAGAGACTGAGACCTCACAGTCCAAGAAAGCCAACCTGCCATTTTTACATCTTCTCGTGTGAACTTGATGTATTTATCCACAGAGTTGATGTGGTCAGTAAAATGTTGGACTTCCTGAGATTTAATTTTAACCCAGGTGTCGTCAACATACCTGACCCCATGACTTGGTGGTGTCCCTGAAAAGGATGTCAAGGCTCTCTTTTCTACCTCCTCCATGTACAGGTTGGCAACAATAGGAGAAACTGGAGACCCCATAGCACACCCATGTTTCTGCCTATAATATTGCTCCCCATATGTGAAGTAGGTTGACTGCAGGCACAGTTTCAAGAGTTGACACAGTTGTTCTGTGGAAAGCGTGATCCTGCTGCTCAGAGTGGTGTCTGATTTTAATCTTAAACTGACCACCTCTACTGCATCATCAACAGGAATGCACGTAAAGAGTGATGTGACATCAAAAGAGACCATTGTTTCATCAGTCTCCATGATGACATCCCTCACCATCCATCCATCCATTTTCTTCCGCTTATCCGGGGTCGGGTCGCGGGGGTAGCAGCCTAAGTAGGGAAGCCCAGACTTCCCTCTCCCCAGCCACTTGGGCCAGCTCTTCCGGGGGAATCCCGAGGCGTTCCCAGGCCAGCAAAGAAACATTGTCCCTCCAGTATGTCCTTGGTCTTCCTCTGGGCCTCCTTCCGGTGGGACGTGTCCAGAACACCTCACCAGGGAGGCATCCAGAAGGCATCCTAAACAGATGTCCAAGCCACCTCAACTGGCTCCTCTCGAGGTGGAGAAGCAGCGGCTCTACTCTGAGTCCCTCCCGGATGATCGAGCTTCTCACCCTGTCTCTAAGGGAGAGCCCAGACACCCTGCGGAGAAAACTCATTTCGGTCGCTTGTATCCGAGATCTCATTCTTTCGGTCACAACCCAAAGCTCGTGACCATAGATGAGGGTGGGAACGTAGATTGGTCGGTAAATTGAGAGCTTCGCCTTTTGACTCAGCTCTCTCTTCACCACGACAGACCTGTACAGCGCTCGCTTCACTGCAGACGCTGCACCTATCCGCCTATCGCTCTCACGCTCCATTTTTCCCTCATTCGTGAACAAGACCCCAAGATACTTGAACTCCTCCACTTGGGGTAGAACCTCCTCCCTGACCCGGAGAGGGCACTCTACCCTTTTCCGGCTCAAGACCATGGCCTCGGATTTGGAAGAACTGATCTTCATCCCGGCCACGTCGCATTCGGCTGCGAACTGCTCCAGCGAAAGCTGTAGATCACAATCTGATGAAGCCAATAAGACTACATCATCTGCAAAAAGCAGAGACGCAATCCTAAGGCCACCAAAACGGATCCCCTCAACACCTTGGCTGCGCCTAGAAATTCTGTCCATAAAAGTTATGAACAGAATCGGTGACAAAGGGCAACCTTGGCAGAGTCCAACTCTCACCGGGAACAAGCCCGACTTACTGCCGACGATGCAGACCAGGCTCTGACACCGGTCATACAGGGACCTAACAGCGCGTATCAAAGGGCATGGTACCCCATACTCCCAGAATACCCCCCACAGGGTCCCCCAAGGGATGCGGTCGAACGCCTTCTCCAAGTCCACAAAGCACATGTAGACTGGTTGGGCAAACTCCCACGCACCCTCCAGGACCCTGCTGAGAGTGTAGAGCTTGTCCAGTGTTTCACGGCCAGGATGAAAACCGTACTGCTCCTCCTGAATCCGAGGTTCGACTATCCGACGGACCCTCCTCTCCATAACCCCCAAATAGACCTTACCAGGGAGGCTTAAGAGCGTGATTCCCCTGTAGTTGGAACACACTCTACGGTCCCCCTTTTTGAATAGGGGGACCACCAGCCCGGTCTGCCAATCCAGGGGAACTTCCCCCGATGTCCACGCAATATTGCAGAGTCGCGTAAGCCAACACAACCCTACAACATGCAGAGAGTGGTGCAGAGAGTGGTGAAGGCTGCACAGAAATCTGTTGGAATCAGCCTCCCCACCATCACAGACATCTACACCTCCAGATGCAGGAAGAGGGCCACCTGCATCATGAAGGACCACACTCACCCAGCACACACACTTTTTGCCCCACTCCCCTCAGGAAGGAGGTTAAGGAGCATTAAGTGTAGAACCACTAGACTGAGGAACAGCTTCTACCCTGAGGCTGTTAGACTCATA
>NC_056515.1:5372960-5379328 GCF_014905685.2 Nematolebias whitei | reverse complement strand
AACTCCGTACCAGTGGAGACATCTTCTACAAGGTAAAGAGTCGATTTCCACTACCGAAGTGTACCGAGGTAAAGCTGGGTTCGAAAGGAGGGTGCCGTTCTTCGTCGACACATTTTCCCTCACACATCTTTTCTCTCCATTTAAACTCCCTCATTTCCCATCTTTAAAACTCTTCTATCTTCTATCAGTGAGATACCATGGCCGTATGGTTTCTCATTGTAAAGCTCATTAATTAAAATGTGTTATTGTGTACAATCAGAATAATCACGTGTACAATGTTTGATGTTAAATTTTGATTCTGTTAATAAATGACCACATTCATTTTCATGGGTCAAAGAAACTTAACGTCTCACGTCACTGACTAAACCATCTCCCACAGAGTATCTCTGTCACATATCTGTCAAGTAGCTCGAAAAAGAGAGAACCCGTTTAAATTAAGTATAATATCAGGTACTTGAACTAGTCCAGATATTATAACGTGTAGTGGAGCTCCGAAGCTAAACAAAGCTAACCGACCTATCTCACTACATTCTGGTGGCCCGGTACAGGTCTCTAAAGAGCTCCTAGTGACCCGATATCCGCCATTTGGACATTTCGTGGCCGTACGAATGTTTGAAGAGGCGTGAGTTAAATGTGACGGAGTCTGTGTTAATACGTGAACTGAATGTTGGCATGAAAAGTGCAGCTTTCTAATCTATCAGCTGTGTGGTATTAAGAGAGCTGAAGTTAAGTCAATGTGTTTCATTTTAAAGCTGAAATGTACGTCTGTTATGTGACGAAGCTGGGTTTGTGGTAAAACGCTTTGATTCTGTTTAATCTGTGACAGAAGAGGGTTCTGTTCTGGCTCGGTTCTGGTTCGTTCGAACGAGTCGTGTTTTGAATGGATAAAACGCTGTTTTAAAAAGCTGAGCGCCGTCTCAGAACTCTGTTAAGTGCTTCGTTATATTTGTAGCAGTTAAAATTGTGCATTTTGAAAGTTAATGGACAGAAAGTTGACCGGACTTTTCAGGCTAATGCTAACACGCTAGCTGAAATGACGACCTGCGATTGGTCGAAAACCGCTGTTTGGGTAGCTCTGATTCGCTGAGAGACGAGTGACGTGTCTGTCGTCACTTCCTCTGATGTCAGGTTATAAAACCCACCCCCGCTGCTGCTCTGTCATTGGTTGATTCAGTCACGTGACCCGGAAATGAAGCTTGTCTTCATAGTGAATTTCAATCTATTGTTTAAAGTTGAAAAACGCTTTAAAGTTGGTTCTGAACTGCTGATCCAATTATTAAAAGCCTAATCGCTGAAACTTTGCCACGTTCAAGTTTTAAATCCGTCATTAAATGGTGTTTTTGGACCACGCTAGCCAATGCTAAATTTTTAAGCTAACGGCTAACGACCGGATGTCACCAAAGCCACAGGAAGTCATCGCGACTCCTACTGGTCGTCACTAACAGTGACAGGTTAAAATAAATAAGGTTACACTGCCACCTCCTGTTGGAAACTTGAAATCACAGTTTCACTTCGTGTTTAGGATTTTGGTGAAATTAAACGCTTTTATTATTTCTGTCAGAAGCATTTTTGAGTAGATAAACGTTCCTCAAGCTGATTTGTACTGCATCTTACATTTAAAAAGTGATTAAAGTATTTATGCCCAGAGAAGGTGTTTACTAAGAAATTTTTCATTCACTGATAAATCCTCAAAAGGAGGTGCAAAATGAAAAATTAAGAACTTTTTAAAGATATAGTCTAGATAATCACAGAGTTGATAAGTTTACTCAATTGCTAAAAGGAAAATACACGTTTAATTGCTAAAACACTAAATAAGAGTAATTATATCAGAAAAAGGAAACTTTTCTGATTTATTTTACCACCTAAAAACACAACATCTTCCTGTCTATTTATTTAAATAAAATAAATAAAGAGATAATGGAAAAAGAGGAGGACAACATTGACCTTTCAGACTCCCAGTCAGAAGATGACAGTCAACAAGATGACATCATCCAGGGAGCTTTAAATATTTTAACGACCCCAATATTTGGCACACCATTAGAACAGATGGATGAAATTCAGAAAGCTACGGTACTGAAAAGTTTAGCGGAAAATGCCACGGTTGCAGAGAATAAAAAGCTGAGCCTTGAACGGTTAGCAAAAATTTCTCTGCTTCTCAAAGACAAATTGGATCAACAGGTTGAACACAATGACGTGCTGACTAAACAATATGCAGAGAAAATCGGGATGTTTCAGAACCTTGAAGGACGCTTCCTTCGGTTTCAAAATGAACACATCAAGCATACTGAAGAACATCTGGAACAGATGACACGTTTGAAGCAAGACGCACGTGCAGAAATTGATTCACTGAACAAGCAAGTACAGTCACTTTCAGCATCACTTACTGAAGCCAGGAAAGTCGAAGAACAGGTTTCCATGACATACTCTTCATTAAAAGAGGAGTACGAGGAAACGGTTTCACGATTGTACCACTGCAAAGCTGAGTTAGACGTGCTTAAAACACAACTTTGCCATGCAGAAAGGAAATATGGTGAGAGGCATGGACAGAATGTGGGGAGACACTGGGCTTCAGGCCCAAATCTCCTTACATCACACACACCTCCACCCTTACCTAAAGTAGCAGGGATAGACCTGAGCAGGTCTCCACTACCAAGCAGGCAAGAGAGACCATTGAAACTTCCTCTTTTAATAGATGATCTTCAAAAACTCTCAAAATATGTACAACGCTTTGTACCTGGCCCAATGGGTTCAACTGGAACAATATCTGAATTACCTTGATTTCAGACTGAGTGGTTATCCTAATGCTACGGTTGAGGATAAAATCAGTCTGATAAGGCTCACTTCGGACAGAGAGGTGTTCACCTTCATCGAGCGTCAACCTGATGCCACGAGAAGGGATTACAACCTTCTGTGTGAAGCTTTGATCAGGGAATACGACCCCTGCACGGGACCTGCTGGTTTCCCAGCCGCTGACAAGGTCACGCAAGGGAAGCATGAACATCCAAAGGTTTATTACAAAAGAATCTTCCAAGCTTATTTTGGTAACAGAAATGAAACCGGAATGGAGGAGGAAGAAGGTTTTAAATTTGTTTTCAGCAAAAATCTCCACACTGACATAAAAACGTCAGTACAGATGATGGCTAATTTCAGAGAAAAATCCATCAATGAGATTAAACAGTGTGCTGTGAATGTGTTTGAGGCATGTTCTCATGCTAAGATGCCCATAGAGGTGTTTCCTGGTGTAAAGGTTAAACCCCACTCCCTAGAACTGGAAGGACGGCGTGCATCGCCTCCTCCTCCTAAGAAAGGCGAGAAAAAGCAGTCATTTCAAACTAACAAACCGCGTCATGAAGGTGCACGCTGGGACAAAAAAGCTCCTCTTTCTGAGGATGAACGTGATTATCGTAAATGGGGTGTGCGTAGGATGCAAAGATATGGGAACCAAGGTGACCCATATTATCAGGGGAAGTCCGAAAAGGAACCCCCAAAAGACGTACCTAACCGTCCCGCACCTCGGACGAAAAGAACCGAGGCGAAAAAATCACAAAGGTTCCAGAAACAAGGCCCTACACCTCTGAGCTCGGAAGAGACAGAGAAACTATGCAGGTTTTTAGAAACTTTGAAACACACTGACACGGGAAAACAACCTGGAGCACTATGCAGTGATGTAATCACTATTACATCTGAGGGCGCGAATGACAACATCACAGATGTCGGTGGAACACACCAAGACATTGTTGTTGTTGCCTCCAACAACCCCTCATCGGAAGAAGGGGGAGTAAACTCACACACAAACGATGACGAGTCATCGCAAGCTGAACACTCAGAAACAGCTACTGCTGTGCTGACGGTTCAGACAAACCAAGATTACACAGACAAGGCTGAACGTGTGAAGAAACGTCAGAAAAAACCTAAGAGGTTTCTGTGTAACTTTATCAGAAGGGGGGTCGCCAAAAAGGCGTACCTGTCAGTAACATTCGAAGGAGTCCTCACACACGAAGCACTTCTGGACGGTGGGGCAGACATAACAATTATGTCAGCTAAACTGTTCGAGGAGCTGAGGACAGCCACTGCCGGTGTTAACAGGATAATACCTCTCACAGAATGTGCTATAGAAATGCAGGGTCTCTCAGAGAAGAGGACAACCCTGACAGCTATAGCAATGGTTCACATGCAGGTTGGCAGATTGACACTATACTTATACTATACGTGTCTCGTGTTGACTCATTCCCATTTTTGATTGGCCAGGATTTTATAAATCGCTTCGACGCGATTATAGATTATGGTGATCAAACGATGTGGGCCAAGGTGAGCAAACCACTGCCAATACAAATGCCTCCGAAGTGTAACACAGACTGCCTAACAGCAGGTACCGCGGAGGGCACAAAGGACTCCTCAGCCGAGGACACGAGCCCGGTTAATATTCCTCTGAAATCATGTGAAACCAAAGAGACCCACCCAGTGGTCCAAACTCTGACCCAACAAGACAGCCTTCTCTGTGAGCTGGAGCAGTCAGAGTCCACCAAACACTACCTACCACTGGTAGTAAAGGTGTAGAGATCCAAGGATCCCACACCAACGATGCTGTTCTGTCTCTGTGGACAGATAAATCAGCAATTAACCGAGCTTTCTATGAAACCTTGGTTCACAAACACGTGGGTCTAGAACTAATTAAAAAAGCTTTCCGCTTTCCATTAGTTCCCAATAGTTCACAGGTAATGACCACGGAAGGAGTCATTAACCTAAAACTGAACTGGAACCAACGAGAACTGGTTCACCCATTTCTCGTGATCCAAAACTTACCACATGCAACCTACATAGGCTCTGACATTTTGGTAAGGTTGGGTGTCCATGTGGACACCATCAACAAGGTGCTGTGGTCCCTAAAACCAGCCACAAAGGATCCTCCTGTGCTAGACACAGCAAACCTTAAGGCTGGGCAGACCATTCCAGAGGCCTGCCAGGTTGCTAGCAACCAAACCACCACAGTACCACCTCAGGTGATTAACCTAATGGTGCGAATCCACATCATAGCTGGACAAGCTATTAGCCATAAACAGGCATATTTTCAACCTTCTCCTGCGTTTTTCAACTTGGGACTGTCCGTGGAAGCCACGAACCAAGTGAGCCTTGACTCCAGGACCACATCTATTGCTGTGTGTAACACAGGCACGGATGAGGTGCTGATCCCAAAAAACACTATGCTAGGATAGTTGATTTCCACTGATTTTCATGATTTTGAACTAGGCATTCCATTTCTGGGAGGACTCCCAGATAACCTGGTACCGAGTCAAGAAGCTGGGCCAGTATGGTTCACAAAACCAACACAGGCCACAGCTCTTTTCTCAACCGATGACGTCGACCAAGGACCTCAAACCTATGGTGTCTTACCCATAGACAGGTCCGACGACTCAGAAAGGGATTAGTTGGAGCTCCCCAAAGAGCAAGAACCCTTATCAGTCTCATCACAGATTGAACAGGTGGTCGCCCAAGCCGACGCTCTGACATCTGATGAAGAAAGGGACAAACTTCGCCAAGTTCTTTTAAAATATGAAAAGTCATTTTCAACTGACCCAGACATCATCCAACTTCAGAAGTTGGATCCTGCAATTAACTCGATGATACTGTATCTGACTGACCCAGACAAATACACTCCATCGAAAGGCGAACTAGATTCCAATCCAGACCTTAAAGTCCTCTTTCAGCTGCGCAAACAGTTAAAACTACTCAAGGACAACCTAACTTTAGCTCATGGAGCGACGTCCTCACCCGTGTTCGCGGTCTCCCATGACCGAAGGGGGGTGACGCCAGTTAGGGTAATGTTACCAGACGCGATAACGTGATTAAATCTGACATTCAGAGTGAGTGACGCACCGAAACGTCGTTTTCTAGTTGCTTAATCACTACTTTTGTCAATGTTGAAACGTTGTTTTACTGGTTGCTTAGTCACTGTTTTTGTCGATGTTGAGACATCGTTTAATTGGTTTTTGGTATTGTTTCTGAACACCCCAAGTAAGAATGAATTTTGTGTGTAGTTAAGTTAGAGACTAAGAGGCCTTTAACTATGCCAACATGCAGTTCACTCGTTAAACCTAATCTTTGCGGAGTCTATGTTGATTAATGCTACCTTAAGTACCATGATCTACAATGGTCTCACAACGCTTAAGCCGAACCTACTCGAACAATTTTATTCGGGGGGATAGCTAATTCTTTTTGATGAGTCTCGCCATAGACTCCAAAAACATTTATGGGGAAACCAAACACCCAATCTCAAGTCGTTCGTCTAAAAGACAACAGACAATTGAACCAAACTATATTTTGCCATGTAAAGCTAACTTAAACCAAGTTAGAAATGGAAAAATAGTTTG
>NC_056515.1:5354336-5372860 GCF_014905685.2 Nematolebias whitei | reverse complement strand
ATGTATATATGTCATAAGCTCAGGAGACCCAGAGAGTTCGAGACCCAGAGAGTTCGAGACCGAGACGAATCAAAACTCCACTAAGGTAAAACTGAACAGTGTTTATTATTCACAGTGAAAACAGGACAACAACTTGTTTCTTCCCTGGAACCCTGGAAGGCTAGGATAGGTGTCAGGTAGGTAATCTCAAAGGGAGTGAGGATTTGGTTCTTGATTCAGATTGTCTGGTTTCTTACAGATTTGGTTGAAGAGGTGTGAGTGTCGTTCCAGTGGTCGAAGGAGTGGAACACAGGCAAGTGGCTGGAGGGCAAGGAGATCCAGGAAGCAACAAGATCCAGGAAGCAGGTCACGGAGGAGCACGAGGAAATCAGGTAACTGTAACACGACTAGAGAAGGACAGTTAGAAGCATACTACCATGGAGGAAAGTGAATGCTCCAGCGGAGAGTAGAGCTCGACTGCAGCCTTATGTAGTGCTGGATTCTCGATGGCAGATGTGGTTAATTAGCAACCATCTTGGATACAGGAACTGCAGAAGGTCATACTCTCACAGTATCCCCCCCTCAAGGATTGTCTCTCGGCGACCTGTGCCTCTTCTCAGGATGAGACCTGAAGAAGGCCGAGATGAAGCTGGGGTCGAGGATGAAGGAGCGTGGAATCCAGAATCTTTCCTCTGGGCTGTATCCCTCCCAGTCCACCTGATATTGGAAACCTCGGCCCCGGCGTCTCACGTCCAGGATGATATTTACATGTATTGTTTGCATAGTTAACACTGATCCAGTCTAGATGAATACATACTGTAAGTAGCAAAATCAAGATTCTTTGTTTATAATGCAACATTTTTTCATCATGCGCTTGGTCTTGAAAGATTAGTAGCGATTTGGCTACACAACATGATGTAAATTTATTATACTGAGTGAAATTTGGTTCATATGTATGCTGTTTGTGCTTCAACAAGTGGACTATGGTGTTTCTGTTGTATCAGACAGCAGTAAGCTCATATACCTGGTCTGTAGAAGGTTGTGTTGTGTGGGTGGGGATTACATAAACCACATGGCAAAGTTAAAGGCACAAGTTAGATTTTTGTTCAGGGATGAGTTTACAGAACTGAGGACTGGAGTAATGATGATGTCTGTGTGAATCTTCTTAAAGCACAGATGCTTTTCTCTCATGTATTATTACCCACCACTGAAAGATGAAAGAATATGTTAATGGTTTAATCTGTGTCTTTAAATCATATGTGGAATATCCCATTAACTACTGGGCAGATTTCAATAAAACTAAAAATAATCACTGGATGTACAGTACATCTACCACAGAAGAACTTTTAAAGTCAGTTGGATACCAGATAGCTGCTACAGTCAACCACTTGACTTAAGTTAGTTGAACTGACAAAACAAACAACACATAAATGGCTAACTCAGTTAATTTTACTGAGATGAAAGAGATGAGATGTGTGGTGAATGTTGAGACTGCATATTGTAATGGCTAATATATTGTACATTTTGTTTAAAATTTTGCCAGTAACTACTTGGAGTAAATACCAAAGTTCATGCTCAGTAATCCAGGTATAAAAGCCAGCAATGTTCAAAACGTCTCAGCTTAACAAAGAAACTGTTCAGATGACCTGACTGAACATTGTTGGATTTTGTACTTGGATTATTGAGCATGGACTTTGGTGTTTAGAACCACTTTGGCATGACTGTCTCAGAGGAGTTGACAAGGGAGAGGGCAGGCCCCAGAGGCAATTTTAGCACCAGCAAACTGTTTTTTTTTTTCTCCCCACTATGGAACACGCTGTTGTTGTGGGAATCAGTTGTGTTTGTTGGTGGCTCCTCAGACTGAAGAAATCATTTGGATGAAGGACGAAACATCTCAGCTTAAAAACAAAATTGTCCAGATGACCTGACTGAACATTGTTAGATTCTTCATCAGTGCCCTGAGATGACTTCTGTTGTGACTTGGCGCTACATAAATAAGCTGAATTGAAACTGAATTACTTGGAGTAAACTTTGTTTGTCTGTTAGTTTGTTAGCTATGTCACCATCTACATAAGAAGTTTGTTTGATGAATACACAAAGCTGTTTAATTTCTTAAAAAATTGTTTTTAATTCAGCTTTTTGTCCACACAGAAAAAGCATTTTAGGAAACCCTGAATGGTATTGTTCAAAAGGAGGGAGTGGTGGCACAGAGGTTAGAGAAGGCAAGCCTGTATTTGGAAGGTTGCCTGTTCAAATACCCTCTGACTGTTAAATCAAAATTTGGGTGGAAAAGGTGAAGCGCCCACATTTTCCTCAACTCTCATTTGACCCACTTTGGTCCCTTGAGCAAGGTCCTTAGCAACACCCACCCACCCACCCTCCCACACACACTCACACACACAAACCCAACCACCGCCCCATTTGCTTCCCTAGATGGCAGCCCTCTGCTCCACACATGTGAGCTGTGGTAGCTCTGTGGTCAGTGGTTGCATCAGGAAGGGCATTCGGCTTAAAAAAACAATTGCTAGTTTTCATGCAAGTCTGGTTCCTGTGGCAATGGGAGCAGCCAAAACAAACAAACAAACAAACAATGGCAATGGGAGCAGCCAAAACAAACGAACAAACAAATAAAAAAAAACAAGTAAAGCAAGCAAGTAAGCATAAAATGTGGTATTCTTCAAAAACAATTTCCAGTTTTGGAAAATCTTAAATACCACCATTGCATTCTTGTGTGGGTAGACTAAACACAACCATTTGAAAGCAATGATGTCATAGTGCCTAATTTACAATCCCAAAAATGAGAGAATGTATCCTTGTGTTGCAGACACCAGTTTCTCAACTTCAGAAAAAAACTTTTTATACTGTTTCACTACAATGAACGAAGATGATGAAATTAATTAATTGTACATATATACTGTAGTGCTTTACAAACCAAGCAGGATTTTCAAAGCACTTTACAACATAATTTGTGCTTTCATTTACTTGTTCACTCAAATTTATACAGAACTCTGCAAAAGCTAATCTGAGTGCTCTAGAGACTATTGAGTGCTTTAAATGCATTCAAACGCAGAAGAGGCACATTTCAGAGGCAATGAGGCGTTCACTGTCTTCCAGGGACACTATTTGACTGCATAACTTTCTTACCGGAGGACAACTGATCCAACCACGGCCCACAATACCATGAACAATGAATAATAATAATGTCTCAAAAAGAGGAATAAAATACCCCACCAAATAATCTATGACAAAAATGTTGTATCCCTTGACTGAACTGTCAACAATTCAAAAGAAAATGTTGCAGAAAAGCATCCATCGTCTACTTTGTACATCAAATACATAAAAAAAATATAGGGGTAGCTTTAAAATACCAAAAAAATGTGGGTTTAAATTATTTACCCTAAACATATTAAACTTTAGATAGGTATGTTACAATTTCGAATCACTGGTACAAGTGAATTTTCCATAAATTTTGGCCACATATTACCCTGTCAATAGAAGTTTAATGTTATACAAGTTCTGCTTTCCGATCAGCCTATAAAAAGTTCTTGCACTTTTATTAGTCATGTATTTTTCTCTTTTGTGTTTATAACTAAAAGTATCTGCTCAAAACCCTTTTTTATGTATTAGGCATATTTTGTAGCAGCATCACTGCACCACATACAGACATTAGTCATAGACATAGTTACTACAGTGTATTGGCCATTTTCTGTGTTTCTGTGTGGATGAGAACATTCCTAGAAATGGTGCTATATTTTTGGAGAAAAAAAGATTGTTTTGGAAAGACAGCAGGCGTAGATCAGGTCCTCAGTTCCACAGAAATAACTTTTGTCTGATTGTTCACATCACACATCTGCTGTCTGCTGCAGGTAACATGCTTGAAAACTCACAACTGTATGACAAACAGGCGGGCGGGCGGACGGACGGACGGATAGATGCTTTATAAATCCCAGTGGGGAATGTGGGAAATTTGAGGTGTCCAGTAGCATGATCTAAGTATACAGAAAAAAAAACAAACACATATGAATAATAAAAAAAGAAGCAGAATACACAAATTTGGAAAAAGACTATATGCACATGCACAATGTTGTAGGGAGTGTTGCATTCATGATTAATCTATACAGTATATATGTATACATACATACACATCTAAGCATACATACAGTACATGTACATGACACAACTCCACTACAATTTACCACTATCATTTAAGATAAATGTTTTCAAAAACAACTGTAAACCTTCTTGCAGAAAGATCCATTTCTTCACTCTTGAAACCATTGCACATGATGGATAATCAAGTGGTTGAGATGATGACTACAGCTTTGATTTTATAACCTGCCTATCCTCCATTGTGGGAGTGCATCAGCACTTTTAAATGTATAGCTGCTGGAGAGTTTCAATAATTCACAGTGCCATAAGTGTCGAAGTTGTGGTGCTAGCAGGAAGAAGTTGTGGGCGTCAATAGTTGACGTCCTCTTTTCTCTGTGTAAGCTGGTGCAAAGCTGATGGATGACCCTTGGTGTTTGTTTGCGTTAATGTTATTCATCAAACAAATGTGGGAGAGGGAGAGAGACAGAGACTCATCCAGGCCGTCTCGGGTCAGAAATGTTTTCATATTTCCAACATTTTCTTGTACTTTCCTGCCAAAATAAACACTTCTTAACAGATACATCTTGCAGAAAAATCATGAATTATTTATTGGAAACCTTTTCCTTCACAGAGACAGGTTTATGTTGAGCCATACTTTTAGCTTACAAGTACAACACTGCAAGGAAAACAAGTCGAACAGAGAATAGGACTTCTGGTGAACCGAAACACACACGAAAGGAAAATTAAGAGGAAATTAAGAACTTCTAAGTTCTATATTGTTATTCATATCTGCCCAAGGCTATAAAATGTTTCTTCAGCAATAAACTGATCTACAGTTGTTCAACATCATCATCGGTTTGAGTCCTCACTCATCTCCAAGCCCTGTGAGAGAAAAGCTGTCACCAATAATATAAAGTATGGCAACAGATCAGAAGGACAAGTTGCAAAAGAGAGATTGTTTAACTTTATTTTGTTTAAGTAGCAAAATGGTTGAGATAAAACAAACTTTTATAGTGTCTTATGAACACAAACACTAAATAACACATATCAGATTTACTTGGAAAGGTGTATAAAAGAAAACATTAGTTATACATACAGTCCAGAGTGAGAATGAGAATGTAGGTGTAGACTAAAAGCACCTCCTACCTCACTGGAGGGTTATTATGGGAATTCAACTGATCTCCTGGTTTGAAATTAGGGTTAGCGCGCCATCCAGGCAACAGACATGGAAACAGGAACCTGGCCTGTGTGAAACAGACCTAGTAATCAATAACCCTGGGTTTTATCAATATCAAAAACCATAATAAATATAAGCAATACATCTAAATGTTTTATCATAATTACTATAGTAATATACGTTCATAATATAAATAGAATTAAGCTCATTATTTGAGTACTCTTAAATATTCTTAATATTAAAATTCCTAATATTGCATCTTAGCACACAATATAGCATTTCACCATCTCAATGGACCTTCAATTTAAATGCTTTAATGGTATCACTAGGAGCTACATGTACTTACTTATTGCAAGAGACATTGGTTAAGTACTGTAACCCCAGATTCTGAGTATAGGTGCAGCCCTTTAAGGCTATCGCTAGTGGGTTTATCCCTTCGAGCGCAGCGCAGCACTGAAAGCTTTAGTCCGCGCCCACCGGCTGTGTGGGCCCCACCCCCAGTCCATATAAATTACATTGAGATCGAGCAATCGGCTCCCAAATAGCTTTTTTCTTCAGCCATTTAGGAACCAGTGTGGCCCAGAGCTTTAAGAGCTGCACCTATACTCATAGAATATGGGTTACATTACGTAACCAACGTTCTATTTTGTATATCTAAAAAAGTTAAATCTGGTCCTCTGGACATTCAAAAAAAACAAAAAACAAAGCAAAACAACAAAAAAATATAGAAACGTTTCGTCTCTCATCCAAGAGACTTCCTCAGTCTGAGGTGCTGTATTCAGCTCAGTCTCTTAAATAGCACCTTCTCAGAGTGGATCAACCAGTTTTGCTGCTGACAACCAAAACCAGCTGATCACATGCTCAAGAAGGACCATCAGCCTAACAATGGATCATTAGCACACTGATGGCTGTTTACTATTTACAGAGGGCTGAGTGATACTAGCAATCACAGCATTGTAAAAGGGGGACAGTTGAACCCGGAGGCCTCCACCCCTGTTTAATGATGGACGGTTTCTTTTCACAAAGATGGCCTCCTTTACTCCTCTCTCAAACCATCGTTCCTCTCTATCCAGGATGTGCACATCTTCATCCCTGAAAGAGTGACCGTTGGCCTGGAGATGAGTGTAGACCGCAGAGTCCTGGTCTGATGATGTTGATCTTCTGTGCTGGGCCATCCTTTTGGCCAGTGGCTGTTTTGTTTCCCCGATGTAAGACTGATCACAGCCCTCCTGACACTGAACAGCATACACAACATTGCTCTGTTTGTGCCGGGGGACTGGATCTTTGGGATGAACCAGTCTTTGCCGTAATGTATTTTGGGGTTTAAAAGACACTGGGACATTATGTTTAGAAAATAAACATCTCAGTTTCTCTGATACGCCCTCAACATATGGAATGACCACTGGTATGGGTCTGGGTTCCTCCTTTTCACCTGTTGGCTGACTGGATCTATTTTGTATAGGCTTCGCCCTTTAAAGCTATCACTAGTTGTTAGGCCTGTGCTGTTTGTGTGTACTCACCCTGCAATTGCTGAGTGCTGGTGATGGAGTTCCTGAGCAACCACCTGTCTTCAATCCGGTTGATGAGTCCAGCTGCTACTTAAGCCTTGGAGGAGGTTCCAGTCTTCGCAGAATCATTCAGTCACCTTGGGTACTGTGAGACAGCCATTTTAGTATTTTCTCTCGTGAACCTGTGTCTCCCTGTGATTTCAAGGCAAAACCAGGACTCACCTCCAAGAACCGAGACCTTGACTAATCTTCTCCAAACTGGACTCATTTCCTGTGGAACCTTATCACCCAGCGGGACACTCCTCCATCAGCCGCCACCTACAAGATACTCATCAAGTCACTTGGAAAATACAAGGTTTCACTCACCCAACAGACACTTCGCCTACCTCCCTGAGTCTGCCTTCGAAGATCCACCTGTAAGAGAAGGATTAAATTATCCAAAATAGCAACAATATTCTCCTACCCATCATTAATCTGTCTTCCCCTTTTTTCCCCTCCCTTCCAGGAACTCAGACTTCCTTTACCCCAGCACTGTAAATAAACTCACTGAACTTTTATTCCGTGTCTGTAATCCTTCTCAGCCCTGGTCTGAATTTGAGTACGATTCCTGAGATTAATCATAACACTAGTGGGTTAAAGGCGATGTAGGATGTAGTCTATGCCTCACTGGGTCCATTCAGACACAAACATGAAGACCTGCTTGCACAAAAAAAAAAAACATTCCATCACTCAGCCTTCTGTGTGCGTAATTACGCGCTGTGTAAATATGCGCTCCATGCTCAGGAGCGCACCAGAGAAAAGATCTCTGGTGAGGAAAAAAGGCTGAGATAACAGACCTGCTGCTGTGAATAGGAACAACGGAGGTTACGAATTGTAACATTGTAACGATGAACAAAGCAGGCCAACAGCTCATCAGGACGAACCGATTAATAACAATAAAATCAGCAGTCATGAACTTGTGACTGATAATAAATATCTCACACTGCGACTGCATGCAGGCAGGTGTGAGCTCAAAAGTGAGGCTCCATGAAACAAATAATCATTCTGTCAGAACCCTGAGAACAGAATGGGTCATGGAGAAAGTAGAAACATCACGTAGATAAAAACGAATAATTGAACATGGCAATGACCAGGCAACTGCCATACAAATATTCTCCACTGTCATCCCTCCATGCAGAGCCATGGAGGATGAAAACCCTCTGGTGGAATGTGCTGAAAATCTCTGGAGGATCCAGTCCAGATGAACTGTAAGCTTCAGAAATAGCCTCACACAACCAGTGTGAGAGGAGCTGGGTGGATAGAGGGCGTCCTGAAGAGCTGTCCCTGTAATGCACGAACAGACGCTGAAAGCGGCGCAGTGTGGCCATGTGTGCCACGTAACACAAAAATGCGCGCATGAGACAGAGGAGATGAGATGTTGCTTCCTCTTTAGAATTATAAGGAAGAGGATAAAACTCATCCAAGGTTACCACTCTCGATCTGAATGAGCTTGTGATGCTTTTCAGAGCAGGGTTAAAATGCAATACAGCTGAGCTGACATCAGCTTGAATTCTGAGACACGAAGGAGCAACAGAGAGAGCAGATAATCACTCACTCTCTTTGCCGACGTCAGAGCTAACAGCAGGGTTGTTTTAAATGACAGAATTTTAAGTAAAACCTGATCTAAAGGCTCAGAAGGAGATTTGATCAGAACGTGCAGGACCATCATTAGGTCTCACTGTGGAGCTAGTGGATGTGACACAGGTCTGTGTTTCTGTACACCTTTCAGAAAACGCTTAATCAGCAGGTGGTTAAGAACTGTTATGTCACAGAAAAACCTCATGACAAGAAGAAATAGCTGCAGCATAAGTTTTAATTGTGCTGAACGCTAAATTTCTGTCCATCAGTTGCTGTAGAAATGATAGCACGCCACCTAGTGGACATGAGATGGCCTCCACGCCTTTCTCTGCACACCAGCACTGAAAAACTGTCCACTTGATGTGTACAGCGTTGTGGTGGAAGCAGGTCGTGCTATTTCTGGGTAACTTCTGATTGCTCTTCCTGCCTGGAGGAGAGCGCCCCCCCCAACACACGGCAGTTTCCACGGCCGACCCGATATCAGTCGCTGCAGATTCGGCAACCACGGCACGCTTATATGGTAAAATGGTAAATGGACTGTACTTACATAGCGCCTTTTTATCTTATTTCAAGATACTCAAAGCGCTTTACACAACAATCTGTGTCCTCATTTACCCATTCATACAGCACTCTACTAGATCTCTACAAAGCTAATTGAACAAATAATTCTAAAGAAACTAATCAGTGCTTTAGATCACATTCATACATTGAAGGGACACACATTAGAGGCTATGAGGGGTTCAGTGTCTTGCCCAGGGACACTTCGGCATGTGACTGTTGGTGGATTCGAACCCCCAACTCTCGCATTGGAGGACAACTGTTCTAACCACTCAGCCACAGCCGCCCGTTCGGGAGCTACAAGGTGACTGACGGTTCTTCCTCCCGGACCCAGTCTAGGATCCGTGATATCAGCAGGACTAGAGGGAACGCATAAAGGAGCATTTTTGGCCATGGACTGTGAGCGAAGGAGTCCACTCCTAATGGTGGGTCGTCTCTTGGGCTCAGTGAGAACCATAATTGACACTGGGCGTTCTCCTCTGTGGCAGACAGATCCACTGCTGCTCGGCCGAACTTGCTCCAAATCCGAGAGATCAGCTCGGGATGGAGGCTCCAGTCTCTGTGGCGGGGGCCATCCCTCGACATTATATCTGCTTGCCTGTTCAGGACGCTGGGAATGTACACTGCTCTGATGGAGAGCAGGTTTTTGTGTGTCCAACACAACAGCTGTTTCGCGATGCGTAACAGTTGGGCTGAGCGCATGCCTCCCTGACGGTTTATGTAAACTTCCATCACCTTGTTGTTTGTGTGGATCAGAACTTGCTGATCCTGCAGCAGGGGGCAAAATGCTGAGTCATGTTTCACACTGTGAAACATTCTAGCACATTTATGTGAAGCGACATGTGGTCCAGCCACTGTGCTTCCACTGCTTGGGCCAGACACATTCCTCCCAACTTGACAGGAACGCATCTGTGAAAACTGAGACGTGTGACATAGGCCTGCTGATGGGAACTCCCTCTGAAAGAATGAGGGGGTTTCCCTAGTGATTCAGATAGGTTCTCATGGAGGGGGGCACAAAGATAATTTGCCTCTTCTGGCGCTCAGGATCTATGCGCAGGCAGGCAAACTATCTCTAAAGGCATCTCATGTGAAGTAGGCCCAGCAGAACCACAATGTGGGCTGCTGACATTGTCCCAGGAGTCGCATGACAGGCAGAACTGTCACTATGCTGCAGGGTTTGACATGGCGGAGCTGAGCTGACAGAGCTTCGGCTCTCAGCTGTGATAAACCAGCTCTCATTGTGGTTGAGTGTAGCTCCACTTCCAGATAAACAATCATCTGGGATGGACAAACTGAACTTTTTCCCAGTTTATAGAAAACCCCAGGTGTAACACTAGCGTTTTGGTCTGTGCGTCTGCTTCCTATCTGGACTGAGCTAATAAAAGCAGATCGTCCAAATAAAAAGAATTCTCATTCCTGCCATGTGTAATGACTGCAGAGCCGTCTCCATGCATTTTGAGAATGTGCGTGGGGTGTTTCAGAATGATGGAAATGTGAAAAAAGGTGCCCTTCAGATATATGGAGGTGAACCAGTCATTCTGGTGAAGTTCTCCAGCAGCTGTTTGATTGTCAGCATGTGGAATTGGTGGGGGATGGTGGGGGGTGCAAGGGGATGCAAGGGCAGTTAGCAGCCAGAGACAATTCACAGAGGCACTGCAGAGTTCAGATAAAATCACTCAGTTCAAATAGTTCCCTTTTGGAGCGATCCGTACACACTCGGGGGTGTTGAGGATGGCCCAGGACAAATCCAGAGAGTCCTGAAATGATGACAGAATGTTTATTCAGCTGGGCCCCTCTGAAAAGCCCATGTAAATTCTTCAGTAGGAGGGTAGGGAGGAGCAGAGCATCAGGTTTACAAAACTTCCAGGCGTATTGAGATAAGATGGCCTGTTAAGGTCAGTCAGGGAGCCGAATTAAGATAAACACAATTGTTTTGGGGACAGGCAGAACTTTAATGACATATTCCTTGAGTCTGTGTCAGTCAACTCTGTTCTGAAACCATCCATCCATCCATTTTCTTCCGCTTATCCAGGGTCGGGTCGCGGGGGTAGCAGCCTAAGTAGGGAGGCCCAGACTTCCCTCTCCCCAGCCACTTGGGCCAGCTCTTCCGGGGGAATCCCGAGGCGTTCCCAGGCCAGCCGAGAAACATAGTCCCTCTAGCGTGTCCTGGGTCTTCCTCTGGGCCTCCTTCCGGTGGGACGTGTCCGGAACATCTCACCAGGGAGGCGTCCAGAAGGCATCCTAAACAGATGCCCAAGCCACCTCAACTGGCTCCTCTCGACGTGGAGAAGCAGCGGCTCTACTCCGAGTCCCTCCCGGATGATCGAGCTTCTCACCCTGTCTCTAAGGGAGAACCCAGACACCCTGCGGAGAAAACTCATTTTGGTCGCTTGTATCCGAGATCTCATTCTTTGGGTCACAACCCAAAGCTCGTGACCATAGATGAGGGTGGGAACGTAGATCGATTGGTAAATTGAGAGCTTCGCCTTTTGACTCAGCTCTCTCTTCACCACGGCAGACCTGTACAGCGCCCGCTTCACTGCAGATGCAGCACCTATCCGCCTATCGATCTCACGCTCCATTTTTCCCTCATTCGTGAACAAGACCCCAAGATACTTGAACTCCTCCACTTGGGGTAGGACCTCCTCCCTGACCCGGAGAGGGCACTCTACCCTTTTCCGGCTCAAGACCATGGCCTCGGATTTGGAGGAACTGATCTTCATCCCGGACGCATCGCATTCAGCTGCGAACCGCTCCAGCGAAAGCTGTAGATCACAATCTGATGAAGCCAATAAGACCACATCATCTGCAAAAAGCAGAGACGCAATCCTAAGGCCACCAAAACGGATCCCCTCAACACCTTGGCTGCGCCTAGAAATTCTGTCCATAAAAGTTATGAACAGAATCTGTGACAAAGGGCAACCTTGGCGGAGTCCAACTCTCACCGGGAACAAGCCCGACTTCCTGCCGGCGATGCGGACCATGCTCTGACACCGGTCATACAGGGACCTAACAGCCCGTATCAAAGGGCCTGGTACCCCATACTACTAGAGTACCCTCCACAGGGCCCCCCGAGGGACGCGGTCAAACGCCTTCTCCAAGTCCACAAAGCACATGTAGACTGGTTGGGCAAACTCCCACGCACCCTCCAGGACCCTGCTGAGAGTGTATAGCTGGTCCAGTGTTCCACGGCCAGGACGAAAACCACACTGCTCCTCCTGAATCCGAGGTTCGACTATCCAATGGACCCTCCTCTCCAGAACCCTCGAATAGACCTTACCAGGGAGACTTAAGAGCGTGATTCCCCTGTAGTTGGAACACACTCTACGGTCCCCCTTTTTGAATAAGGGGACCACCACCCCGGTCTGCCAATCTAGGGGAACTTCCCCCGATATCCACGCAATATTGCAGAGTCGCGTAAGCCAACACAACCCTACAACATCCAGAGCCTTAAGGAACTCTGGGCGAATCTCATCCACCCCTGGGGCTATGCCACCGAGGAGCTTTTTAAACACCTCGGTGACCTCAGCACCAGAGATTGGAGGGTCCGACCCAGAGTCCCCAGGCTCCGCTTCCTCAGTGGAAGACGTGCCGGTGGGATTGAGGAGGTCTTCAAAGTATTGCGCCCACCGACCCACAACATCCCGAGTTGAGGTCAGCAGCACACCACTCCCACTATAAACAGTGTTGGTGGCGTACCGCTTTCCCCCCCCCTGAGACGCCGGATGGTGGACCAGAATCGTCTCGAAGCCGTGCGGAAGTCGTTCTCCATGGCCTCTCCGAACTCCTCCCATGCCTGAGTTGCCTCAGCAACCACCCGAGCCGCATGTCGCTTGGACTGCCAGTACCCATCAGCTGCTTCCGGGGTCCCACAGGCCAAAAAGGCCCGATAGGACTCCTTCTTCATCCTGACAGCATCCCTTACCGACGGTGTCCACCATCGGGTTCGAGGGTTGCCACCGCGACAGGCACCGACAACCTTGCGGCCGCAGCTCTGGTAAGCCGCCTCGACAATAGAGGCACGGAACATGGTCCACTCAGACTCAATGTCCCCCACCTCCCTCGGAACATGTTCAAAGTTCTCCCGGAGGTGGGAGTTGAAACTCCGTCTCACAGGAGACTCTGCCAGACGTTCCCAGCAAACCCTCACAATACATTTGGGTCTGCCAGGTCTGACCGGCATCCTCCCCCACCATCGGAGCCAACTCACCACCAAGTAGTGATCAGTTGACAGCTCCGCCCCTCTCTTCACCCGAGTGTCCAAGACATGTGGCCGCAGATCAGATGAGACGATGACAAAGTCGATCATCGAACTGCGGCCTAGGGTGTCCTGGTGCCAAGAGCACATATGGACACCCTTATGCTTGAACAAGGTGTTCGTTATTGACAATCCATGATGAGCACAGAAGTCCAACAACAGAACACCACTCTGGTTCAGATCAGGGGGGCCGTTCCTCCCAACCACACCCCTCCAGGTCTCACTGTCATTGCCCACATGAGCATTGAAGTCCCCCAGCAGAACAAGGGAGTCCCCAGAAGGTGCACTTTCCAGTACCCCCTCCAAGGACTCCAGAAAGGGTGGATAATCTGAACTGTCGTTTGGTGCATAAGCACAAATGACAGTCAGAACCCGTCCCCCCACATGTAGGCGGAGGGAGGCCACCCTCTCATTCACCGGGGTGAACTCCAATACACAGGCACCAAGTTGGGGGGCATTAAGTATGCCCACGCCTGCTCGGCGCCTCTCACCAGGGGCAACTCCAGAGTGGAAGAGTGTCCAGCCCCTCTCAAGGAAACTGGTTCCAGAGCCCGAGCCATGCGTAGAGGTGAGCCCGACTATTTCTAGCCGGAACCTCTCAGCCTCACACACCAGCTCAGGCTCCTTCCCCACCAGTGAGGTGACATTCCACGTCCCAATAGCCAGCTTCTGTAGCCGAGGATCAGACCGCCAGGGTCCCCGCCCTCGGCCACCAGCCATCCCACATTGCACCCGACCCCTTTGGCCCCTCCCACAGGTGGTGAGCCCATGGGAAGGGGGACCCACGTCTCCTCTTCGGGCTGTGCCCGGCCGAGCTCCATGGGTAAAAGCCTGGCCACCAGGCGCTCGCCCGCGTGCCCCACCTCCAGGCCTGGGTCCAGAGTGGGGCCCCGGTGACCCACGTCCGGGCAAGGGAACACTAGGTCCATTTGTGTTTCTCATCATTGGGGTCTTTGGGCTGCACTTTGTCTGGTCCCTCACCTAGGACCTGTCTGCCATGGGTGACAGGCATAAAGCCCCTGACAGCATAGCTCCTAGGATCATTGGGACACTCAAACTCCTCCACCATGGTAAGGTGGCAGCCCAGGGAGGGGCGGTTCTGAAACGTCCAAATTAAATTTTCACACCAATGGACTGTGTCTGAGAATAACCCCCGAGAGCTGATCCATCTTGTCAAAAGCATTTGAGTCTGGGTGCTCGAGGCACGAACCAATCCATCATAAAGCAAGCAGCCTGATCGGGTCCAAATTTGCTGCCGATGACTTCCTTGATTGTTGATAGACCAGGAACCAGCTGAATCCAAAAAGCAGGAACCAGTTATCATAAATCCAATTATAAATGCGTCCTTTAAATCCACAAATAACAGCAGAGATAGACACGTTATGAAGTCTTCCAAGTCAATGAGATACAGTATCCAGCTGCGTGCGAGCCAACAGGGCAAATCGGCTTGCCTAAAACCTGTCTTCTCTTCAAAGAAATGTTATCAATTGTGTTGAGGGACCAACTGACAAAATCCAAGTCCATAGTTATGATTTGGAAGATTTGTAGAAGAGAGGCTCTAAGCATTTTCACAGACAGGACAGAGCAAAAGCAAATCGGAGAGGGAGAGGAGGAGACATCCGCCTTTGACAAGAGAAAGTGTTGAATAACTGAGCTGTCTAGCACAGAGCCCAAAACAATAAGCTGGAGGCTAGTGCTAGCATGCTAGCTCAGAAAGAAAGAAAAAAACAAATTCACCAGTTCCTACTTTTAGAATACACAGTCAGCTGAAGGTTTTTTCACAAACAAAAACATCTAAAAGTTGAAAGACATATCAGTCAGAAATGGCAACATAGGCATTAGATAAAGGACTTTAAATGGCTTAAAGCCTACCAGCAACTTGTGAGTGTCACTGCACGATCTATTCTGGGACAAAAAATAAATAATACAAAAAAATTCTGTTCTGTACTGGAAGCACAATCCGTACTGTGCGACAATATTCAGGGCGCTGGAGTTGTGCACCCAGAATCTTCCTATCTCTTGTAATGATGTAATGAAGAGGAGCTAACTGTGCATTTAAGGAGAGTCCATGGGCAAAGATTCTCACAACCTCAGGGCGGAAATACGTCATCAGTCAGAGACAACTTTTATTGAAAGGAAAAACTTTACTCAGCATTAACTGTAAAATATTTATCTTACACAACTAAAAATATATATACATATATTTGGTAATATTTTTTTCATTGTTTAATTTTCTTTTTTTTTAAGTTCTATGTAATATGGTGAGTTGTGTGTGGTGGGGTGGCGCCCTAGCGCCCTCTATTGACCAGCCGCCACTGTTCATTACTTTCTGAGAGTTTCGAAAAAAATCTGCTCAGTGGTTTATGAGATATTTTGCTTACAGTCGAACAAGGCAGATACCAATAGTTGTCAAAGATTTATGTAGCACACGTTCTATGTGGGATTACAGGTATGCTCACCTACTGACATCTCAAATTTTAGGTAAATTTCTGTAAAAGTGGCTGAATAATGGCCATTTCTGTGTTTCCAATAATCACTTGGCTGTGGAAGCAGTATTAAATCAAATGTCTTTCAAAGTGGATCAGGTTTAATGTACATGAAATCATTAGTTTCTGAGTTTCATCAAAATTGGTCCATTGGTTCACAAGATATTTTGCTGACAGGCAGCACGCATTTACAGTTCCAAACATTGGCAAAACCCTTTTCACCCATTCATCATCGGTGACAGGTGTTAATGTAACAACATAGAACTTATCAAATCAGGGCAAACAACACAAATGGCCTTATTAATCTTGTTGTAGTGAAAATATTAATGATGAAAATGCCATTTGTTGCTTCTGTTAATGGGCTAGAACATCCACAAAGTAGTGGAGCTGGTTTGATGTACAGAAATCTGTGTTGGAGGACATGCAGCAGGGATATAAAATATCCTAGGCTTCAAGGTGAAGGGGAGTCAGATTGATGGCTGCCTGGACAGATCCAATGAACTGAAATGATTTTATGATAAGCTCAGGTCAGCAGACACCCACTTCAGTCCAAATCGGTCACACATTGCCTGCACAACTATTCTCACCTTGTACTGTATCTCAGTCAGGTATTTCTGACAAAACGTAATAACTCAAAAGCTATTTCCATAGTTGAGAAGGACGTGAATGACCCACAAACAACATGGAATCTAACTGGAGAACAAATTGGACAAGAACTACAACACTGAGAACGTTTACAAGAAAACAGTGATCAGAACTCCTTACAACCTTACAACACAGCTGCATCCATGTCTGTGTGTGTGCCTGTGTTTATTTATCTGTCTTTTGGCAAAATATCTAATGAACCATTTAATAAATTTTAAAGAAAATTGCAAAGCAATCTTAGCAAACACAAAAATGGCTATAATTCAGCTAAAATCAGAACTGAACTAAAATTTGGATCTGCGACTGAAACCATACTATGAACTATGTTCACACTGCAGGTCTTAATAAATTCTGATTTATTCAGATCTGATGTATTTATTTACTAACTTTTTGCGTGGTCGTTCACATTATAATTTAAGTGTGTCAGACTCCAGTGGGAACAGTCCACGGCTCTGAAGTGACCCACAAGTGCAAAAGAAGACACAGTTTTACATAGTGAGCTGTGTTTACATAAGTAAAAATGGACGCTACACATGTTGGCATGTATATCAATTCTGAACTTGTGCAACCAGAATGGATTAAATTATTCTGACATGTTTGTTTCATTCAGTTTGCATTTGACCTTGCTTCTTTTTGGCTACTCTGGTAGAATTTCTCTTCTGGAATGGGAGCAATATACTAAAAGTAGAAATAATCTCAAGAATAAAATCCACTACACTAGCATTAATATGATCCATACCAAGGTTAGTATCATATGTTGGTGTAGATTCTCAAGTCATCCAGGACAAGGAAAAAAAAAAACTATTTAAAAAGTGGCATTTCCAAGCTTTCAAATGCAGGATGTTGGTATTGATACCCTTATTGGTATTAGTACCATTATCTCAATAACATAAAAGTTGGATGAAATGTGACATGACAATTCAGGCTGCGGTTGCTTTGAAAAGCATTAGATATGTATCCAATTTAATACCACATATGAAAAAGACCTGGGTCAGATTAGATTTTTCATGTTCACACTCCATCTTAAATGTGCCTCAGTTTGCCAGCATTTAAGCCTCCCTAGACACTTTTAATAATTTTGTCAGGCATTTTGTTGAAAAGGTTGAGTTGATTAGGTCATCGTTTCCACACTCCACAGCTGAACCATCTGTCTTTGTCCCCTGCTCATCTGTCTTCAATCAGTTTGAATCCATTTCTTCTCATTTTTAAACATGTTCTTGGTCTTATGAAACCCTCAGGTTGCCCTGCTGATCCCATCCCTTCGTCGTTTTTTTTAAAGAAATTTTACCCTCGACTGGACCCTCTGTTCTTGCTAGTATATACAGCAGGATGGCTACAGATGTGGTTCCTGATGTTTTTAAACATGCAGTAGTAACTCCATTAATTCAAAAACCTGGACTTGATCCTTCAACTTGTTCAAACTTCAGACCAATCTCAAAACTTCATTTTCTTTCTAAAATCTTGGAGAAAATAGTTTCTATTCAATTAAACACGTTTTTGAATGAAAATGGAATTTTTGAGATTTTTCAGTCTGGTTTTAAGCAATTACACAGCACCACAACAGCCTTGGTAAGGGTCTGTAACAACATTTAGCAAATTTTCATTCAATCTGTATTTGTACAGGTTAATGCCATTGAGCCTCGGGGACTCATTTAAAAGTGAGACCTGCTTTTAACAACAGTGGACAACAAAGACAACAATAGACAATCATAAAGGATGCATACAAATTAAGATTTTTTTCTAACAAGTAAAAATAAAATGGTAATTAAAAGGAAAAGTAGCAAAAAAAACAGCTAGGTTGTAAGGCGGTGTAGAAAATTAAAAACAGGAACATGTTTGTATTAGTTTATCCCAGGAACTTAACAAATGTTTAAAGCCACTTAGAGAGGTCAAGGTTGAGAGTGTAAGGATGGTACCATTTGGTGGCTCGGTTTGTGTCTGTGTTTCCCTAGTGTTTTCTCTTTAGTTTAATTGGTGCCATCCTTGTCTCGTCACAGCTGTTAGTAATCACGTCTCGTCTTGTCCTTGTATATAAGCTGTCTGTTCAGTCTTGTTTTTTGTTGCGTCGTCTTCGTTGGGTCCCTGTGTCTTCTGAGTCTTCTGAGTTTCCTGTATACCTCTGAGCTTCCCGTGCCTTCATCCCGTTTGTAAGTTATGCTGCCTCGTCAGCCAGTTATTTTTGTATTTTCTATTTATCATTAAATTTC
>NC_056515.1:5352898-5354236 GCF_014905685.2 Nematolebias whitei | reverse complement strand
CCTCGTCAGCCAGTTATTTTTGTATTTTCTATTTATCATTAAATTTCTATTTTTTACTCCTGCCGAGTTGAGTCCCTATCCGCACTACTGGGTTCGCCCCGACCAGAAAACCCTGACATTACGACGCAACCATTCCAGAACCCAGCGGGCAGGGTTCTCTCTCGGCAAACTCACCTTTTTTCTTTTTCCCTCCGTGAGCCATAATGGACGAGCTCCATTCCGTCCCTGTCCTTCTGCCGTCCCGCCGCCGCCGTAGAGGTGGAAAGCGGCTCCGGAGGCAGTCCGCGGCGACTGGCCCGGTCACGTCAGCTGAGCAGATTTGTAGAGCTGGTTCCGGTGTTTCTTTGCGAACGGGATCCGCCGCCTCACCTCCCAGGGTTCCGGTGGGGGCGAGATCCAACGTTCCACGGGAGCTCCGGTCCAATCCTGTCCGGTTCGGCGAGGCTGGTCCACTTGACGCCATAGGGGCGGATTCCGTCGCCTCACCTTCTAGGTTCCTGGTGAGGTCGGAATCCGGCCTCTCACCGCCACACCGCGCCGCGGCTACCCGACCCAGCCAGAACGTACCTCCCGAGCGCAATCCCAGTGACTCTGTGGGGGCGTGTTCCACCGCCCCACCTCCTAGGTTTCCGGTGGGGGCGGTACCCGTCACCACACCTCCACTAAGAGATATTCCATTTATATTTTCCTTTTCATCCCAAGAAATATCTCAAGTAAACAGTACTTTGCTGGGTTTATTCAGTGCAGCCAGGGATAACCCGGCTTCCGCCGACGTCGTACTCTCTTTGATGGAGGATTTTTTATTGTCTGTGCCTGGTTTTGCTCAGCTACCAGAATATAATCAGTTTCTGACTCAGATAAGGACTTTAAAGGCCCCTTTAGTCACCGCTATATCTGAACCCAGGTCAGCTCCTCACTTTTCCTGTTCTGAGGTGGATCCTCGCTTCTCATGCTCTGAGGGGGTTCCGCCAGACGCTCCTCGGCTCTCCCGTTCCGAGTGGGTCCCAGCCGACGCTCCTCAGCTCTCCGGTTCCGAGGGGTTCCAGACGGACTACGCATCCGTTCCTGCCGCCGTCGCAGAGGGCTCCGTTCCTGCCGCCGCCGCAGAGGGCTCCGTTCCTGCCGCCGCCGCAGAGGGCTCCGTTCTTATCACCGACGCAGAAGAGTCAGTTCCTACCGCCGCCGCAGCAGAAGAGTCAGTTCCTGCCGCCGCCGCAGCAGAAGAGTCAGTTCCTGCCGCCGCAGCAGCAGAAGAGTCAGTTCCTGCCGCCGCAGCAGAGCCACAGGCCTGTCCGTCGTCTGCTGCAGAGCCACAGGCCTCTCCGTCGTCTGCTGCAG
>NC_056515.1:5352766-5352888 GCF_014905685.2 Nematolebias whitei | reverse complement strand
AGCCACAGGCCTCTCCGTCGTCTGCTGCAGAGCCACAGGCCTCTCCGCCGTCTGCTGCAGCCCTCCAGGCTCCCACGCCGTCTGCTGCAGCCCTCCAGGCTCCCACGCCGTCTGCTGCAGCC
>NC_056515.1:5348744-5352666 GCF_014905685.2 Nematolebias whitei | reverse complement strand
CCTCGTCAGCCAGTTATTTTTGTATTTTCTATTTATCATTAAATTTCCATTTTTTACTTCTGCCGAGTTGAGTCCCTGTCCACACTACTGGGTTCGCCCCGACCAGAAAACCCTTACAGAGAGCTTCAAATCTTTATGCAAGATATTCCAGGAAACAGGAGCAGAGTAGGAGAAGGTCCTTTTGCCTAGTTCAGTTCTCACTGAGGGAACACTGCATGTAATAATGTCCTGAGAGCGCACGCTTTAGCTGCACTCGCGCAGAGACATGTAGGAGGAAATGTATGAAAGCAACAGACCAAGAAGTGATTTAAAGATGAAAATGTACCAGTGAGCGAGTCTGTGTGAAGTTAATGATGTCCAGTTAACCAGTGAATACAGGGTGCAATGGTGGGTACGGTAATTACAGCCAGCTATGAATCTTAGCGCACTATGATAGGAAGCATCCAACATCTGCAGGGGGGTTGTAGGGGCGTTCATGTAAATAATGTCACCATAGTCAGTGGAGTGAAGGAAAGTCACAGTTACAAGGTGTTTCCTAGCATTCAGAGTTAGGATCTATTTCTGAAAAAGAAACCCAATTTAACTTTCAGTTTCCTTAAAAGGTTTTCCACATGGAGCTTAAAAGAGAGATGCAAATCAACCAAGATACCCAAATATTTGTAGGAATCGACAAACTCAATGGGGGCACCATTCAAGGGTAAAATTGAAAGAACTGCTGGGACCAACTTCCTGTTTGAAAAAAGCATCCCTTTGGTTTTGTCAGTGCTTAGGACAAGTTTGAGATGGAACAAATCTGACTGGATGATGTCGAAAGCAGATTGCAAAAGCTGGAAAACCTTAGCAACTGTTTTAGCTCGACAATAAACAACTGTGTCATCAGCATAGAAATGTAAAGATGCATCAGGGATGCTCTGACCTACATTACCTATGTAGATTGTAAAGAGGGTGGGTCCTAAGACTGAGCCTTGTGGTACACCATTGTTGACTGTTAAATAACTGGAGGAAATAACATTATGTTGAACACATCTGAAAGAAAGTTAAAGAACAAACCACTGGTATGTTCTGAGAAACCAATTTCTGAGAGCTTATGACAGAAGCTGTCGTGATCCACAGTGTCAAAAGCTTTAGACAGGTATAAGTATCAGAATCAGAATGCCTTTATTGTCATTATATGCAAGTACAATGAGATTAAGAGCCACTCCTTTTTTCAGTGCAAAACATGCTTAAGAAAAACACACACTAAAATATAAAAATGTAACGCAATATAGATACTTTGTGTGTAATATTGCAAGTAAAAAAAATTACAAATTATTTCACAATTATGTAAATTTGAATATTGTACATTATGAATATTAGTGAGGTAGTTAAGAGGTAAGGTGATTGAGAGTATGAAATGTCAGTAGTATTGCACAATAGAAGTCCAGGGGTTTGGGAGGTTAGATTATTAAATCAGTGCATATGTGAGTTCAGTGTGGTAATGGCTTTCTGGAAAAAACTGTTCTTGAATCTGTTTGTTCTTGTTCTGATGCACCTTTAGCGCTTCCCTGAAGGTAACAAATCAAACAGTTCAAAACCCAGGTGTGAACTGTCCTTGATTATGCTTTCTGCTCTGTTGAGGAAGCGTGATGTGTAAATGTCCATCAGGGAGGGGAGAGGCAGCCAATTATCTTTTGTGCTGTCTTGACTACTCTCTGAAGTAAAGTGCAGCACAATAATCCTTAGTGTCCAGTGGTTCAACAATGTCATTAACCTTCAGCGGAGCAGTCATTGTGCTGTGTTGTTTCCTGAAACCAGATTAATGGGGAGGTAAGATGTTAAATGAGTCCAAATACTTTTGATTTGATAGTTTGTCAGTTTTTCTAGAACCTTGGCTAAAATGCAGAGTTCAGAGATTGGTTGATAATTGTTCATTGTCAATAAAGGTAGAACAAAGGCTGTTTTCCAAGTGTCTGGAATAGAATTTTGGCTTATGGACAGGTTAAAGACGTGGGACACCAGTACTGTGATGATATGAGCTGCCATCCTTAAGAAGGGAGTGGGAGTTCATCTGGTCCTGCAATTTTTTTAGAGTCTAGACTTTTTAACACTTTGTTTACCTCACTAACTTAGACCTGAGAAAGAGAAAAGGTGTGATTTACTGAAGACTGACTTGCAGGAGAGATTTGGTTTGTAGATGTTTGACTTTTAGGAGAAGTTGCTGATTTCCATTAGTAACTGTGTCAAATAAAGAACTAGAATCAACAAAATGTCTGTTGAAACAATTCAGGATCTCATGCTTATTTGACACAGGAACAGGGTTAAGAAGAAGTTGTGATGCGAGATCAGGTGGTTGGGAACTGACGGAGAGATTTGATGGTTTTCCAGAATCTTTTAGGATCATTTAGGTTTTTGGAGGTCTGAGATAAGAAATAGTTATGTTTTGCAGCTTTGATGTAAGCTGTACATTTATTCTTCTGCTGTCTAAATAGTAACCAATCTCTGCTTGAGCCAGATTTTCTCATTACAGCCCAAAGCTGATATCTACTGTAAAGGTCAGCTAAATCAGAAGTAAACCAGGGGCTGTCTCGTCCTTTTATTCTGAATTGGCTAAAAGGAGCATGTTTGTTTACAAAATAGATGAAACTATTTTGAAAATACTTCCAAGCGGTGTTCTTGTCGTCAGTTAATAGAATACAGTGCCAGTCAAAGTGAGATAAATCCCAAAGGAAAGTCTGTTCACAAAATATTTCAAATCCCTTTTCTGAATTAATCTGAGCTTAGAGTGGGGAAGTTTAGTGTCCCTGAGAGTTGCAATAACACAATGATCACTTAGGTTGTTTTCACACCTGATAGTCTGGTAGAGTCGGTTCAGTTGGGGACCATATTCATGACATTTTGTTTATATTTGAGCTGGTGCGTTTGCATTCACACTACACTGTGCAGTCGAACCAACCTGTTGAACAAACCTATTCTCCCGCTCGCCTGTGGGGGCGCTGCACCAAGAACTACTGAAAGAAACAACACAAAAACCTCTGAAGACACTTCTTCTGAAATAAAAACAAAAACGGAATGGCATAAAGTTTTAGCAGTTTTAGGAGTTATATTTTGTCATTTTTTAAAAATGGACTCAGTGTGAGCAGAAGATGAGGCAGAAGACCATGGAGAATATTGTTTTCCACACAAGGCAGCTGACGGCTCCATATAAGGTAAGAGAAATGCGTGTTTGTTTGCCCTGCGCTGTACTCCACTTCTTGCTTGTGCAGCGGGGTCCGGTCTGATTACATTCACACTGTACTCGAACCATGTTGGAGTTCTCTTCTACCGGAGCGAGACCTAGGTTTTAGCCCGGGACAAAGTTCGCCTTTTTGTTCCATGACAGAGTTCAATGACACGTTCACACCTTCCCAAAAGAACCGGACTTTCTAAGAAAACGAGCTAGAGTTCGATTAAAGCGAACTAAACAAGACTGGTGTAAATGCACCCTTATGTCATCAGCAAAAACACCCATACCAGGGAATTTATGAGGCATTTTTTTTTAGAAATACATCTAAAATGGAATATCCTGATGCATGCTCAATAATCCAGGTAGAAAAATCCAAAAGAGTTCAATCTGGTCCTCTGGACATTCAAAAAAACAAAAAACAAAACAAAGCAAAAAAAAATATAGAAACGTTTCGTCTCTCATCCAAGAGACTTCCTCAGTCTGAGGTGCTGTTTTCAGCTCAGTCTCTTAAATAGCACCTTCTCAGAGTGGATCAACCAGTTTGCTGCTGACGACCAAAACCAGCACATGCTCAAGAAGGACCATCAGCCTAACAATGGATCATTAGCACACTGATGGCTGTTTACTATTCACAGAGGGCTGAGTGATACTAGCAATCACAGCATTGTAAGAGGGGGACAGTTGAACCCGGAGGCCTCCACCCCTGTTTAATGATGGACG
>NC_056515.1:5347456-5348644 GCF_014905685.2 Nematolebias whitei | reverse complement strand
GGGGACAGTTGAACCCGGAGGCCTCCACCCCTGTTTAATGATGGACGATTTCTTTTCACAAAGATGGCCTCCTTTACTCCTCTCTCAAACCATCGTTCCTCTCTGTCCAGGATGTGAACATCTTCATCCTTGAAAGAGTGACCGCTGGCCTGGAGATGAGCGTAGACCGCAGAATCCCGGCCTGATGATGTTGATCTTCTATGCTGGGCCATCCTTTTGGCCAGTGGCTGTTTAGTTTCCCCGATGTAAGACTGATCACAGCCCTCCTGACACTGAACAGCATACACACTATTACTCTGTTTGTGCCGGGTGGCTGGATCTTTGGGATGAACCAGTCTTTGCCGTAATGTATTTTGGGGTTTAAAAGCCACTGGGACGTTATGTTTAGAAAATAAACGTCTCAGTTTCTCTGATACTCCCTCAACATACGGAATGACCACTGGTCTGGGTCTGGGTTCCTCCTTTTCACCTGATGGCTGACTGGAGTCCTGTTTGGGTTTCTTCTCTGCTTTCAGGAAGGCCCAGTTAGGATATCCACATTGCTCTAGAGCCTGTTTTGTGTAGGATTTCTCCTTCTGCCTGGCTCCCGAGATAGTGGGGATGCTGTCTGCTCTGTGATACAGAGTCCTGATGACTCCTAACTTGTGCTCCAAAGGTTGATAGGAGTCAAACTGCAAATACTGGTCTGTGTGGGTGGGTTTGCGGTACACCTCGGTTTGCAAATGTCCTCTATCAGAGACTGAGACCTCACAGTCCAAGAAAGCCGACTTGCCATTTTTTACATTTTCTCGTGTGAACTTGATATATTTATGCACAGAGTTGATGTGGTCAGTAAAATGTTGGACTTCCTGAGATTTAATTTTAACCCAGGTGTCGTCAACATACCTGAACCAATGACTTGGTGGTGTCCCTGAAAAGGACATCAAGGCTCTCTTTTCTACCTCCTCCATGTACAGGTTGGCAACAATAGGAGAAACTGGAGACCCCATAGCACACCCATGTTTCTGCCTATAATATTGCTCCCCATATGTGAAGTAGGTTGACTGCAGGCACAGTTTCAAGAGTTGACACAGTTGTTCTGTGGAAAGCGTGGTCCTGCTGCTCAGCTTGGTGTCTGATTTTAATCTTAAACTGACCACCTCTACTGCATCATCAACAGGAATGCACGTAAAGAGTGATGTGACATCA
>NC_056515.1:5340121-5347356 GCF_014905685.2 Nematolebias whitei | reverse complement strand
GTCAGCAGCAAACTGGTTGATCCACTCTGAGAAGGTGCTATTTAAGAGACTGAGCTGAAAACAGCACCTCAGACTGAGGAAGTCTCTTGGATGAGAGACGAAACGTTTCTATATTTTTTTGCTTTGTTTTTTTTTTTGTTTTCTGAATGTCCAGAGGACCAGATTGAACTTTTTTGGATCTAAGATGGAAGATTTTCAGGACAATTCTTGTTTGGTCTGGTGGGAGTGTCAATGAGTTGGGTCAGGTTAAGTGACAGGCAACATTCCTTGAAATTATCACAGAGGGGGTCGGCTTTTTCCAGTTTACATTGAAATCTCTAGTGAGAATAATCTCTTTGAATTGTAAATTAATTAGAAAGTCTGTCAAGGAAGACAGGGCCCCAGGGGTTGCTGGAGGGGGGGTGGGGTGATAACATTCCACGACAGGTTAGATCTGGCCTCCATTCAAAATTATGTTTACAGCTAAAAGATAAATTAATTCAACCTTTATTTAGACAGGTAAATCCCATTGAGCCTCGAGGACTCATTTACAAGAGAGACCTGATTTCAACAAAGAATGATGAAAAACAATGGACAACAGCGACAACAATAGACAGTTATAAAAAGACATACAGATTTTTTTTAACAAATAAGATGGCTAAAAAAGAAAAATAACAAAAAACAGCTAGAATAAAAGGCGAAGGTAGAAAACTAAAAACAGGAACATGTCTGCATTGGTCCCTGCCAGGAGTCCAACAGATTCTTAAAGCCACTTAGAGAGGTCAAGGTCAAGAGCTTCAAATCATTTTGTAAGATATTCCAGGAAACAGGAGCGGAGTAGGAGAAGGCCCTTTTGCCTAGTTCAGTCCTCACTGAGGGAACACCGCAGGTAATAATGTCCTGAGAGCACACGCTGTAGCTGCACTCACACAGAGACATGTAGGAGGAGATGTATGAAGGCAGCAGACCAAGAAGTGATTTAAAAATGAAAATGTACCAGTGAGAGAGTCTGTGTGAAGTTAATGATGTCCAGTTAACCAGTGAATATAGGGTGCAGTGGTGGGTACGATAATCACAGCCAGTTATGAATCTTAGTGCAACATGATAGACAGCATCCAACATCTGCAGGGTTCTTGTAAGGGCATTCATGTATATAATGTTAACGTAATCAATGGAGGGAAGGAAGGTCACAGATACAAGGCATTTCCTAGCATTCAGAGTTAGACAGGATCAGTTTCTGAAAAAGAAACCCAGTTTAACTTTCAGTTTCTTTACCAAGTTTTCCACATGGAGCTTAAAAGAGAGATGCGAGTCGACCAAGATACACAAATATTTATAGGAATCAACAAACTCAATTGGGACACCATTTGAGGATGAAATCAGAGGAAGAACTGCTGGGACCGACTTCCTGTTTGAAAAAAAGCATCCCTTTGGTTTTGTCGGCAATTAGGACAAGTTTGAGGTGGAACAAATCTGTCTGAATGATGTCAAATGCAGATTTCAAAAGCTGGAATGCCTTATCAACTGTTTTAGTTTGACAATAAACAACTGTGTCATCAGCATAGAAATGTATGGATACACTAGGGATGTTTTTACCTACATTACGTATGTAGATTGTAAAGAGGGTGGGTCCTAAGACTGCGCCTTGTGGTACACCATTGTTGACTGTTAAATAATGGGAGGAAGTACCATTATGTTGAACACATTGCCTCCGGTCTGAGAGATATTTAGAGAACTAACCAATGATGTGTTCTGAGAAACCGATTTCTGAAAGCTTATGACACAAGATGTTATGATCCACAGTGTCAAAAGCTTTAGACAGGTCTAGGAAAAGTGCAGCACAATAATCCTTATTTTATTTATTTATTATAGAGTTTATCAGTTTTTCTAGATTTTTGGCTAAAATGCAGAGTTTAGAGATTGGTTGATAGTTGTTCAGTGAGGTGCGTTCACCTCCCTTCAGCAAAGGAAGAAAAAAGGCTGTTTTCAAGCGTCTGGGATGGAGTTTTGGCTTATGGAGAGATTAAAGATGTGGGTCACAGGGACTGTGATGATATGAGCAGCCAGCCTTAAGAAATAAGGTGGAAGTTCATCTGGTCCTGCAGATTTTTTAGGATCAAGATCTTTTAACAGTTTATTTACCTCAATGACTGAGAATGGAGAAAAAGAGAAGGTGTGATAAACTGAAGGTTGACTTGAAGGGGGGATTTGATTTGTAGAAGTTTGATTATTAAGTGAAGTGGCTTATTTTCCATTAGTAACTGTGTCAAATAAAGAACTAGAAGCCACAAAATTTGTTGAAACAGTTCAGGATCTCGTGCTTATTTGACACAGGAACAGAGTTAACGAGAAGTTGATTAGGGGGGTGCCTGAGAGAGATTTGATGGTTTTCCAGAATCTGTTAGGGTCATTTAGATTTTTAGAGGTCTGAGATAAGAAATAGTTATGTTTTGCTGCTTTGATGGCAGTTGTGCATTTATTCCTCATCTGTCAAAAACTCAATCAAACAGTGTCTGAGCCAGATTTTCTCGCTGTGGCCCAAAGATGATCTCTCCTATGCAGGAGGTCAGCTAGCTCTGGAGTAAACCAGGGGCTGTCTCATTCCTTTATTCTGAACTGACAAAAAGGAGCATGTTTGTTCAAAAAATAAATTAAACTATTATGAAAATAGTTCCAAGCGGAGTTCACGTCATCAGTTAATAGAATACGATGCCTTTCAAAGTGGGATAGATCCCAGAGGAATGACTGTTCCAGATCCCTTTTTTGTATTAATCTGGACTTAGAAGGTGGAAGTTCATTATCTCTAAGGTCGTTTTCACACCAGATAGTCCGGTAGACTCGGTTCGGTTCGGGACCAATATTCATGAGCTTTTGTTTATATTTGAGCTGGTGTGTTTGCATTCACACTGCACTGTGCAGTCGAGTCAACCTGTTGAACCAACCTATTCCCCCGCTCGCCTGTGGGGGCGCTGCACCAAGAACTACTGAAAGAAACGACACAAAAACCTGTGAAGACACGTCTTCTTCTTCTGTAAATAAAAATAAAAATGAAGTGGCATCAAGTTTAGCAGTTTTAGGAGTTATATTTTGTCATTATTAAAAAATGGACTTAGCATGAGCAGAAGATGAGACAGAAGACCATGGAGAATATTGATTTTCCACACAAGGCAGCTGACGGCTCCATATAAGGTCAGAGAAATGTGTGTTTGTTTGTCCTGTGGAGCGGGGCCCGGTCTGTTTACATTCACACTGTACTCGAACCGCGCTGGAGTTCGCTTCTACCGGACCGAGACCTAGGTTTTAGCCCAGGCAAGAGTTCGCCTTTTTGTTCCGTGACAGAGTTCGATGGTGCATTCACACCTCCCCAAACGAACCGGACTTTCTAGGAAAACGAGCTAGAGTTCGATTAAAGAGGACTAAACAGGGCTAGTGTGAATGCACCCTAAGAGTCGCTGTCACACAATGATCACTCATAATGTTAGCGAATACACATGTATCAGAAAATTTGTGAGGCATATTAGTTAGAAACAATGTCTAAGATGGAGGATTTTTCAGGATGGTTTTTTTTTTTGGTCTAGTGAGAGAGTCGATCCATTGGGTTAGATTGAGTGACAGGTAACATTCCTTGAATTTATCACAGAGGGGGGGTCGAATTATCCCAGTCAATGTTGAAATTTCCTGCCAAAAAAATCTCTTTGAATTAAAAATTTCCAAGGAATTCTATCAGGGAGGACAGAGCATCAGGTGTTACTGAAGGGGGACGATAACAACCCACTACAGATAATATCTGGCCTCCATTCAAAGTGATGTTTACAGCTAAGGTGTCAAACTGGTTTGGAATTGTTTTAGAAGACTCAAGACTAGCAACCAGAGAACCTCTGATGTAAATAGCTACTCCACCCCCCACCCCATTTTTTTTATGATCACAGTGGTAGATGTTAAATCCATTGATTACAAGGTCATTATTCAGTACAGATTTGTTGACCCAGGTTTCAGAGATGAAGATTACATCTGCCCCAGAAGAACTGACCAGAAATTTCAAGGCATCAAGTTTTCTCAGAAGGCTACGTGTGTTTACAAGCAGAAAATGAAGTCCTAACATGTTTTTAAAGTCATTTGGTGTGCTGTAATTAGTGTGTGTGTGTGTGTGTGGGGGGGGGGGGTGTCCAGGTTTGGGCTGAATCTCTGAGAGCTGTAACAACATTATTATCAGACATTTTCTTTAGTTTTTCGTGATTGATGTGTATTTATAGGAGTTAACAGTGTGACAATTAGCCCCCATAATTGAACCATGAGAAACATTAATGAAGACGCGATCATTCAGAACCCAAAAACAGTGAAAGTTGCAGTGATGGGCAAATCCAGGTGTATTAACAAGATTTAGTGACTCCAGATAGTCTGAGATCTGAAAATAATGACAATAATATGAATGGTGCAGAAAAGTCTCAGACCATAAAACGTCACAAATCAAATGGGCAAACAAATCCAACATGGTGGCCCAACTGCACTTTGAGTTGGGCTGAGGGGGGCTCCGGCCCCCCTGTGAAAATGGTTGGATGCTCCCATGAGAAACAGAAGCTGGGTCCAGAACCAACAGGCAGAAACAGATAATTTGTAGCAAATAGCAGAGCGAGCTGCCAGAAAATCCTCCTGAAATGAAAGGCATGGTCCTAGCTCGTTTCAGGTCAACAGGGGACAACAGCGTGATCCGGAAATAAAATAATTATTATCCAAGTGAGTTTGGATGGAGGCCTGCAGCAACTCCGATGCAAACTCGAACTTCTCTCGAACACCACGCATCACTGCTCCTCCACTTCTCTGCATGTCACCTCTGCACCCGACAGCACGAGAGGCACCCCCATTAAAAACTACAAGACTGACCTGAGAGGCTAAAGTCATCACTGGTCCGGTCCAGTTCTGCTCCAGTCCAGTTCCGGCGGCGCTTCAAAGCATCGGAGCATCTCTTCCAGGTGGACACAGTGATTCCACAGAGGTGGAAAATCCTTCGTTAAAAGTAATGGGCTGCTCACTGAAGCTGAGACCGGCTCTGTTAAAGACGAAGTCCCCCACAGCCAACTCGGTTCGGTTCTGGTCCAATTCAGGGGACACAGGTACACTTCCCCCACACCAATGAAGACACCACGAGGTCCAGCAGAAAACCAGCAAAATACCACCTGGTGATTCTTGTTGGAACCAGGTAGAACCACAAAGGTCCAGATGAGAAGTTTGTTGGGGTCCAGAGAGAGAGAGAGAAAAAACACCAAACCTTTGTGTGACGACTCCCCAGCTCGAGGGGTCACCTGGCCGGCAGGGTGCGCTCAGAGTGACCGGTGGGGTGGGAGCGGCTGGTCCTGGACCAAAATATATATTTTTGGACGGTCCCGTCCGGCTCTCTGAGTCACTGAACTCCGAATTTGGTTGGAAGGGGGACCAATTTTAGTCCGGTTCGAAAAACGGGTCAGTTTGATGATAAAAGACTACAGAGAATCCGGAGGGAGGTGCCGTCCATCAGCTTACCGGAAGTTGACTGAAATAATACCTGAAGCACCTGAAATGTTTTAAAAATCATTTGGTGTGCTATAATGTGTGGGGGGTCCAGGGTTGGGCTGGATCACTGAGAGCAATAACAACATCATTATTAGACTTTTTGTGTTTTTTGTGACAGATATGTAATTACAGGAGTTAATTGTGTGATAATTAGCCCCCATAATCAAACCATGACAAATGTTTATAAAGACATGATTACTTAGAACCCCAAAACAGTGAAGTTTGGAGGGAGTGGCCGATCCAGATGAGTTAACAATATTCAGTGACTCCAACTAGTCAGAGATCTGAAAATGATGGGAATGATGAGAATGGTGCAGAAAAGTCTCAGATCAGACATCATCATAGGTCAAATGGACTGATGGGTCCGACATGGTGCTCCAACTGCAGATTGAATTAGACCGAGGGGAGCTCCAGTTGTGCCCCGGTACAGACAGATCATTCCAGCTGCTCTCATGTTGAACAGATTCTGGTCCAAATCCAACAGGCAGCACAGATAATCCACCACAAGGAACAAAGCAATCTGCCAGAAAATCCACTCATTCTGGAAGGCACGATCCTAACTCAGTTCAGATCAACAGAAGTCTGATCCAGATGAGAAGAAAAAAAATCTACAGGTAGAGCCCTTCAGGGGTTTAGGGTCTATCGAACCGAGTTCAATGAGATAAACAGCCGGTACCGACAGCATATTCCAGAACAAAACCTTCAGCTGACCAGCTCTGAAACGGTGGACCTGCACAGATCAAATTAATTCAAGTGAAATACAGATGGGAGACTACCAGAACTTCGATGTAGACGCCGGTTTTCCTTCGAGCAGCTCCTCCTTTGTGCTTCCCAGCATGAGAGGCTTCTTCCAGGTGAGCAGTGGTCAGTCTAACTGTACAGACTGGAGCCGTCCATGGCTCAGTTCTGTTCTGGTCCAGTTCCGTCAGGCTCCTCTGTGGCCAACAGGAAATCCCACAGAGGTGGTCGGTCCTTTGATGAAAGGTATCGGGCTGCCTGCTGAGGCTGAGACCAGCTCGGTTTGGGTCAAGTTCCCCCACAGCCCGGCTCGGTTCTTGTTATGTTTGGGTCAACTTCCCCCACAGCTGATTCTTGTCATGTTTGGGTCATCTTCCCCACGACTGACAACAGACACCCACAAGGAGCCGGTCCAACAGAAAGCCAGTGCATTACCACACAGCGTTCCAGATCCGAACCAAGCAGAACAGCAGAGGTCCAGATGAAAAGTTTGGTTGGAGTCTGGAGAACAAACATCGGACCATCGGACAATGATTCTCCCACTCGAGGGGTCACCTGGCCAGCAGTGAGGGGCGTCCTCTAGGACTCTCCCGGAACCAGAAACCTGAGGGGCGTCTTTCAGGACCCCCTCGAGACAGGAGATGTGAGGGGCGTCCTCTAGGACCCCCTCGAGACAGGAGACATGAGGGGCGTCCTCCAGGGCCCCCTCGAGAAAGGAGACGTGAGGGGCATGCTCCAGGACCCCCTCGAGACAGGAGATGTGAGCCGAAGGTCACAGGCTGGCCGGGATCCTCTTTAGCAGGACCAACAGGGGACACAGAACCCTCAGGCTGAGGTGAAGACCCTTCGCCAGATGCAGGACCCTCGGGCTGAGGTGTGGACCCTTCGGCAGATGCAGGACCCTCGGGCTGAGGTGTGGACCCTTCGGCAGACGCAGGACCCTCGGGCTGAGGTGTGGACCCTTCGGCAGA
>NC_056515.1:5333333-5340111 GCF_014905685.2 Nematolebias whitei | reverse complement strand
TCGGCAGACGCAGGACCCTCGGGCTGAGGTGTGGACCCTTCGGCAGATGCAGGACCCTCGGGCTGAGGTGAAGACCCTTCGGCAAACGCAGGACCCTCGGACTGAGGTGTGGACCCTTCGGTGGACGCAGGATCTGGAGCAAGAGCGGAGTTTGTTTGGACTCCCACAGCTGAGCAGGCCGGAGCAGAGTCTGCCTGGACCCCCACAGCTGAGCAGACAAGAGCGGAGTCTGTTTGGACCCCCACGGCTGAGCAGGCAGGAGTGGAGTCCACCTGGACCCCCACGGCTGAGCAGACAGGAGCGGAGTCTGCCTGGACCCCCACGGTTGAGCAGACAGGAGCGGAGTTCAGAGGCGGGGCTGCAGCTGGAGAGCCAGGGACCAGAGACTGGACTGCAGCTGGGGAACCAGGGACCAGAGACGGGACTGCAGCTGGGGAACCAGGGACCAGAGACGGGACTACAGTTGCAGGTGATAGAGCTGGAGCTGTAGCAGCAAGTGACGGGGCCGGGGCAGCAGCAGCAGGTGATGAGATGGGCCTGCAGCAGGTGGTGGAGGCTGGGCTGCAGCAACAGGTGGTAGAGGCTGGGCTGTAGCTGGAGGAACGGGGACCAGAGACAGGACTGCAGCTGGGGAGCCAGGGATCGGGGCTGTAGCTGCAGGAGATGGGGTCCGGGCTGCTGCAGCAGGTGGCGGAGAAGGAGCTGCAGCAGGAGATGGAGGAGTGTCCGCCTGGACCACCTCGCGGCTGGACGGACCAAGACACATTGCCACTAGAGAAGCCTGCCACCGTTCCAGCTCCTCCAGTGAGGGAGGGCTGGACTGCTCCTCCGCCAAGTGTGGGAATGGGTTTCTCTCTCCCAGCGAACCTCCCCCTTGCTCCACCAGCGAACAAAAGCTGGACCGCTCCTCTCGTGGACACGGGCACCTCCCCCCCTGCGAAATCTTTCGCCGTTCAACCGGCGACCGAGGGCTGGGCTTCCCCCTGGCCTGCGAAGCTCTCACCTCCATGCGCTGGATTAGGGGAGGACCAGCAGTTCGCCCCCTTCTCTCAGACGCTCGTGCAGAACAGCCGGGAGGAGAACGAGGAGGAGGTGGGCGGCGGGCTGCAGCAACGTGACAAGCAGATGAGGAGGAGTGAGACAGAGAGGCTGAGGACCCAGGTTTAATGGCCAGGTGGGTCTCCCAAAACAGATTCTTGTTATGATTCGGACAACCCAGTAGGAACGAGAACCAGAACGACACAAGTCTCAAATAAGCAAAACAGTGTTTATTATTTACAGTGAATGAGTTGACAGGTATATACAAAATGGTGGCCTGGGACTCCTGAAAAAGGGAGAGACAAGGTCAGGTCTAGGAGGCAAGAGGAGGCAGCTCAAACGGTGGAATAAATAGTTTTGTCTCTTCTTACAGGTATTTCCTTGTGGGTGAGGCTGTGGGGGAAAATCCCAAGGCAGGCAAGTGGTTGGAGGGCAAAGGCAACAAGGATGAGACTCCGGCACAGGAAGAACCAAGGGCAGGATCCGAGATGACCAGAAAACTGTAGACACAAAAAACAAGGTAAGATATCCTCTTCATGTACTCAATATACTGGCTAGAAGCACAAATACCCGGAAGGAATTAATGCTCCAGCGACGAGAAGAGCTTGACTGCAGCCTTATGTAGCCGAGGAGCTCGTCAGGTAGATGGTCGCCAGCTGTGGATGATTGGCGGCCATCTTGGAGCTGCAGCAAGTTCAACTCTTACAATTCTTTTTTCTCTCCTCCTTTTCTCTGTCTCGTTGGGCGGTTTTATCCGCCTCACGGGCCAAAAACTCGAACAAGGTTATCATCCTCCTGCTGGGTTCAGTATGGTCTTGGGATTCTGTCATGTTTGGCCATCAGGAGTGTTTGAACCCACATGCAAGAGGATGACAGGAGGCTCGATGAAAAGATCAAAAGTATTAATTTTAACAAAACAAAATCAAAACTCTGACAGGGCATCTACTCACAGACTGATCGGATGGACGGAACGGAAGGCTGAACTCAACACCATAGAAGGACAATCCCGAGACAAAGACAAGACACCAGTGAACTGAATATATACACACACACTGATTAAGAAAATGACAGACACCTGCAGTGATTAACATTAGACACAGGTGAGACACAAGGGAAAACACTGAGTGCTAGAAACATGAGGAAACAGACAGAACCAAAACCCCGCAGTGTTTAGCCCTAGCTTGACTCTCACCGTTCTACACGCCGCAATAGGGCTGCTAACAGTAGTAGCATTTAAGCTAGCCTAGCTCAGTTGGCTAATGCTCCGGTCGCTACAAATTCCTCCTCTAAAATTTGGCCTTCTGAACGTTCGCTCACTCACTGGCAAAGGTCAGCTTATTCAAGACCTAATATCTGACCGTAAGCTAGATTTTATTTGTCTAACAGAAACGTGGCAACAACAAAATGACTTTTTCCATCTGAATGAATCTACCCCACGGGGGTTTGTTTACATCGCCAAATCCCGCGAGTCCGGCCGCGGAGGACGTCTCGCGATAATTCACCGCGAGAACTGGAAGGTCACGCCAGTTCACACACCTCCCTCTCCCTCCTCCCTCTCCCTCCTTTGAGAACACTGTGTGTCTACTCTCCGGCCCTACCCGCACCGTTGTTGCCACTTTCTACTATCCGCCTAAAATCAACAACTCTTTTATAAATGACTTTGCTGCTCTAATCGCCCATCTCTCAGCTCTTTCACCCAACATTATTCTACTTGGAGACTTCAACATTCATATGGATGAAGATAACAACCCCCTCACCAGAGACTTCACATCTTGCCTTGACAGCTGTGGCTTCCAGCAGTTCATTATCTTTCCAACCCACATAAAGGGCCACACTTTGGACTTATTATGCTGCTCTGGACTCTCTCCTCTTAACTGTACTTCTGATGAACTCCCAGTTACTGATCACCTCATGATTTCATTCAATGTCAATCTTAAAATTTTTTCAGAGAAACCTCAACGCACTCTTTCCTTCTGTAATTTTAAGAATATCAACCATGACATTATTTTGTCTCATATTAATAATACCTTCTTCACCTTCAATTCTTTTAACCCAGATGACCTTGTCACATTCTACAATAACAGCCTCACCAACATCCTTAACTCTGTCGCTCCTCTGAAAACCGGTCTGTCTCCTTCTCCAACTCTGCACCCTGGTTCACTCCAGAACTCTGTTCTCTAAAATCCAAAGGTCGGAGGTAGGAGCGACTCTATAAGAAATCCGGTCTCTCAATTCACAAGGAACTCTATGCGAATCACGTCATCCAGTATAAGGACAGTATTTCTCAAGCCAAATCCAGCTACTTCACTGACATCATCTGTTCCAATGTTGGCAATTCAAAGACTTTGTTCTCTCTGCTTAACCATTCAGTCTCATCTCCCAACTCATTACCCTCTCACATGGTTTCCACAGGGGCAGCACGGTGGCGCAACTGGTAGAGCTGCTGCCTCTCAGCGAACAGGTCGCTGGTTCAAACCCCGGTCCAGGGGCCTTTCTGGGTGGAGTTTGCATGTTCTCTCCGTGCATGCGTGGGTTTTCTCCGGGTACTCCGGTTTCCTCCCACAGACCAAAAACATGCATGTTAGGCTGATTGGTAACTCTAAATTGTCCCTAGGTGTGAGTGAGAGAGTGAATGGTTGTTTGTCTCGTTTGTCTCTATGTGGCCCTGTGATGGATTGCGACCCGTCCAGGGTGTACCCCGCCCCTCGCACAGTGATTGCTGGACATGGGCACCAGCGACCCCCGTGACCCAAAATGGAATAAACGGGTAAAGATAATGGATGGATGGATGGATGGATGGTTTCCACAGAATTTTGCAAATCTCTGATGTCTTATTTCAATGAAAAGATTCTTTCAATCCATAAACACCTTGGACCTAATACCGCCCCCAGCATCTATGTTGAAGTCCCCCCTCCCTCCCTCCCCTTCTCTGTCTTCTCCCTCCCCTCTGCTGAAGACATTGCTGACATTATCAGCAAGTCTAAGTCCTCATCCTGTCATCTCGATCCATTTCCCACAGTTCTTGTTAAATCCTGTCTCCCGTCTCTGCTCCCCATCATCACTAGCATCATCCACTCCTCCTTAACCTCTGGCATTGTTCCCACAGCTTTCAAATCTGCGGCCATCACCCCATCATCAAGAAACCAGGTCTTGACTTTACCAACTTCAGTAATCTTCGTCCGATCTCTAATCTGCCCTTTATTTCCAAAGTTCTTGAAAAAGCCGTTGCTATTCAACTTCACTCTCACCTATCCAACAATAACATTTATGAAGAGTTTCAATCTGGTTTTCGCCCCACCATAGCACCGAAACAGCTCTAATAAAAATAACTAATGACCTTCTTATTGCTGCTGACTCTGCTCTTCTGTCTACCCTTATTCTACTGGATCTAAGTTCTGCCTTCGACACAATCTGTAATTCTATCCTCCTCAACAGACTAACCTCCATTGGCATCTCAGGTACTCCGTCAGACTGGTTCAAATCTTATCTCTCTGACCGCACTCAATTCATTCAGCTCAAATCCTTTCGTTCCCAGTCTTACCCCATCTCCACGAGTGTCCCCCAAGGCTCTTTCCTCGGACCCCTCCTCTTCATCATTTACCTCCTTCCTCTAGGTCACATCTTCCGTAAATTTGGTGTCCATTTTCACTGTTACGCTAATGACACACAGCTCTACTTGTCAACAAAACCAAACTCCACCCACCCACCCTCCATCCTCGCAGACTGTCTCAATGAGCTAAACAACTGGTTTTCTAACAATTTCCTACAACTAAACAGTGACAAAACAGAAATCATTCTTGTTGGTGCCAAAACTCTATTTCAAAATCAGAACATCTTCTCATCTCCCTTAACAACTCTCTGCTATCCCCCTCGCCTCAGGTCAAGAGTCTTGGTGTCATCCTCAACACCACTCTCTCCTTCACTTCACACATCAACAATGTTACTCGGTCTGCCTATTTCCATCTCAGAAATATTAACTGCCTCTGCCCTTCTCTCACACCCCGCTCCACAGTCATCCTTGTGCACAGTGTTGTGACTTCTCGGATTGACTACTGCAACTCCCTTCTTTATGGCCTCCCCAACAAATCTCTCCAGAAGCTCCAATTGGTCCAGAACTCACCTGCCAGTGTCATAACTCAAACCTCCTCCTATAATCACATCACTCCTGTTCTGCAGCAGCTCCACTGGCTCCCGGTTAAATCACGCATCGTCTTCAAAATTCTTCTTCTCACTTTCAAAGCTATCCACAACCTTGCCCCTCCATACCTATCTAACCTCCTACACAACTCCATCCCCTCTCGCTCTCTCAGATCCTCCTCTTCACTACACCTCCATGTACCCTCCGCCCGCTTCTCCACCATGGGGAGCAGGGCCTTCACCTGCTCTGCCCCTCATCTCTGGAACTCTCTACCCCCTGACTTACGAAACACCACCTCTCTTTCTCTATTCAAGACTGCTCTGAAAACACATCTCTTTAGTCCACAAAAGTTCAATCTGGTCCTCTGGACATTCAAAAAAAAAAAAAAAACAAAGCAAAAAAATATAGAAACGTTTCGTCTCTCATCCAAGAGACTTCCTCAGTCTGAGGTGCTGTTTTCAGCTCAGTCTCTTAAATAGCACCTTGTCAGAGTGAATCAACCAGTTTGCTACTGACAACCAAAACCAGCTGATCACATGCTCAAGAAGGACCATCAGCCTAACAATGGATCATTAGCACACTGATGGCTGTTTACTATTCACAGAGGGCTGAGTGATACTAGCAATCACAGCATTGTAAGAGGGGGACAGTTGAACCCCGAGGCCTCCACCCCTGTTTAATGATGGACAATTTATTTTCACAAAGATGGCCTCCTGTACTCCTCTCTCAAACCATCGTTCCGCTCAGCTTTCTTGGACTGTGAGGTCTCAGTCTCTGATAGAGGACATTTGCAAACCGAGGTGTACCGCAAACCCACCCACACAGACCAGTATTTGCAGTTTGACTCCCATCACCCTTTGGATCACAAGTTAGGAGTCATCAGGACTCTGTATCACAGAGCAGACAGCATCCCCACTAACTCGGGAGCCAGGCAGAAGGAGAAATCCTACACAAAACAGGCTCTAGAGCAATGTGGATATCCTAACTGGGCCTTCCTGAAAGCAGAGAAGAAACCCAAACAGGACTCCAGTCAGCCATCAGGTGAAAAGGAGGAACCCAGACCCAGACCAGTGGTCATTCCGTATGTTGAGGGAGTATTAGAGAAACTGAGATGTTTATTTTCTAAACATAACTTCCCAGTGGCTTTTAAACCCCAAAATACATTATGGCAAAGATTGGTTCATCCCAAAGATGCAGTCCCCCGGCACAAACAAAGTAATATTGTGTATGCTGTTCAGTGTCAGGAGGGCTGTGATCAGTCTTACATCAGGGAAACTAAACAGCCACTGGCCAAAAGGATGGCCCAGCACAGAAGATCAACATCATCAGGCCAGGACTCTGCGGTCTACACTCATCTCCAGGCCAGCGGTCACTCTTTCAGGGATGAAGATGTTCACATCCTGGACAGAGAGGAACGATGGTTTGAGAGAGGAGTAAAGGAGGCCATCTTTGTGAAAAGAAATCGTCCATCATTAAACAGGGGTGGAGGCCTCCGGGTTCAACTGTCCCCCTCTTACAATGCTGTGATTGCTAGTATCACTCAGCCCTCTGTGAGTAGTAAACAGCCATCAGTGTGCTAATGATCCATTGTTAGGCTGATGG
>NC_056515.1:5317463-5333233 GCF_014905685.2 Nematolebias whitei | reverse complement strand
TTTTTTTTTTTTTTTTTTTTTTTTTTTTGAATGTCCAGAGGACCAGATTGAACTTTTTTGAATTTTTCTACCTGGATTATTGAGCATGCATCAGGACATCTCTTTAGACTCACTTATCCTTAACTTTGCTGTATGTATTTTATATTATTTATGTATTTTATATTCTGTATGTATGTTATATTCTTTATGTATTTTATACTTCAATTTATTCCTGTTTTTCTTACTGTAAAGTGTCCTTGGGTGTCCTGAAAGGCGCTTTTTAAATAAAATGATTATTATTATATATTATTATTACTGTGCTTTATCTTGGGGTGAGTCAGGCTTCCCTTTAACATCTGCAGCTCATCCAAAATGCTGCAGCTCAGCTATTGTTAGGAACTTGTAGGTTTGAGGATATTTCACCAGTTTTGTCCTCCCTTCATTGGCTCCCTGCATGTGTCAAAATTTATTTTAAAATTCTCCTGTTGACATTTAAGTGCATTAACGGCATTGAACCCACATACCTCTCTGGCCTACTTCAACTTTTATTCCTTCTCGGTTGCTGAGATCATCTGACCAACGGTTTTTGGTTGTACCAAAAACAAGGTTGAAGCTCAGAGGAGATCAGGCTTTTCAGTTATTGGCCCTAAGTTTTGGAACAATATGCCCATCAACATTAGACAGGCCACTTCAGTCCTTGCTTTTAAATCTCTTGTGAAATAACACCTGTATTCACGGATGTTCAACACAGTGTGATCTGATTTATTTTCTCATTGTTTCTCGTGTTTGTGTTTAAATGTTTTTATTTTTGATGCTTTTAATTATATCTTGTTATTTTTTTACTTGATGTTGTGATGTTTTTTGTTAATTACTTTGGTAACATTTGCTGTTTTTAATGTGCTTTATAAATAAATTTGATTTTGACTTTGACACTGTCAAAAATAAGCATCTGATATGAGTCACATATGAGCAAAAACATTGGGATTTGGGCGATTTTGGCCCACAGTGTAAATGTAGCTTCATACTTAAAGCATCAATAATTCAAGCTAGATCTGTGTTTATTTAAAATTTGCCAATACTTATCAATACTAACTGTTTGTTTGTTATTATTAATTATTATTATTATTATATCAACAACTGGACACATTTTATTTAAACTTTCAGAACAAACATAATCATTGAACAAACATCAAGTGATTAACCTTTGAACTTGACCTAATTAAAATTAGCTGCATAGCCAACTGCCCTTAGAAACAACAAAAATTAAAATAATTCTGCCATTTTAACAGATATATCAGCTCTGCGAGGTGCTAGCCGACATCTTTAACTCCTCACTTACCCTGACAACAGTTTCCACCTGCCTGAAGACTGCCACCATCATCCCAGTCCCAAAGAGCTCTACAGTGACTGGTCTTAATGACTACTGGCCAGTAGCCCTCACCCTGATAGTCGCTAAATGCTCACAACTGGTCATGACCTACATCAAAACAACTATCAACATCAACGAGGATCCTCACCAGTATACATACAGCGATAATCAATCAACAATTCATTTAAATTTAATTCAGTTTATTTATATAGCGCCAAATCACAACAAAGTTGTTTCAGGGCACTTTACAGGAACATTCACATTCGTACATAAAAGCCAATTAGTAAAGTTCTCTATCGAAGGAGGCCAGCAGACAAGTTGAATCTTGGCTTTGTTACAGTCTCCCATCCTGAGCAAGCACAGTGGCAACAGTGGAAAGGAACAACTCCCTTTTAAAAGGAAGAAACCTCCAGCAGAACCAGGCTCAGGACAAGCGGCCATCTGCTTTGATCGACAGAGGACGCCATCTCCTCTGTGGTCCACAGTCCTCTCACCCACCTGGAGCAGAAGGACTTTGTGGACTTCATGTCTGCCTTCAATACCATGATCCCCCAAACCCTGATGGACAAACTATTCACACAAGGGATAAGCCCCTCCATTTGCAACTGGGTCCTAGATTTCTCAACAGACCACAGTCAGTGAGGATCCACAACTTCTCCTTCTCCACCATAACCCTCAGCACTGGCTCCCCTCAGGACTGTGTGCTGAGCCCTCTCCGATTCACACTGCTCATGTATGATTGTGCACTTACCCATCCAGGCTGTCACATTTTAAAGTTTGCAGATGATACAGTAGTAGTGGGATGCATCGTAAACAATGATGAGTCCAGCTACAGGCAGGAGGTGGAACACCTGTAAAACTGGTGCAAGGAGAATAATCTTTACATCAGTGTGAAGAAGACAAAGGAGATGGTCGTGGACTTCAGACGGAACAAACACCCACCCCTCAGCCGAACATAGAAGGATATGCAGTGGAAGTCATCTCCATCTACAAGTACTTGGGTGTGCACCTGAATGACAACCTCATTTGGGGCAACAACAATACAAGCATGATCAAGAAAGCTCATCAGAGGCTCTACTTCCTCAGACAGCTGAGACGAGCTGGTATGGGAACCTCAGTCCTCACCTCATTCTACAGATGTGCAGTGGCAGTGGAAAGCATCCTGTGCTCCAATATCAACGTTTGGCATGGAGGCTGTACAGCTGCAGAAAGAAAAGCTTTGCAGAGAGTGGTGAAGGCTGCACAGAAGTCTGTTGGAGTCAGCCTTCCCACCATCTCAGACATCTACACCTCCAGATGCAGGAAGAGGGCCACCTGCATCATGAAGGATCCCACTCACCCAGTACTTTTGCCCCGCTCCCCAGGGAAGGAGGTTAAGGAGCATTAAGTGTAGAACCACTGGACTGAGGAACAGCTTCTACCCTGAGATACAGATACAGATATTCTTTATTGTTGTTTGCACCTCATGTGGTACATGGGGTGGAGCAAAATTATGTACACAGGGTCCAAGTTACATCCAAAATAAAATGCAAAAGAAAAGCAGTAATAAGATCTAAGATATGAACTAAGAAAAACATCAACTAAATATACACTAAGCACTAATACATTTGTAGCATAAAAACAATACGCCGAACAGTAGCACAAACATGAGTCTGTGTGAACAAATGAGCACAAATGAACATAGCAACATGAAACAGATCAGCAGCAACATGGTGTGATTCTTCACAGTGGTTATTCTGGTTAGATATTCATGAATCTAACAGCCTCAGGGTATAAGCTGTTCCTCAGTCTAGTGATTCTACACTTAATGTTAACCTGCTTCCTGAGGGGAAGCGGGGCAAAAAGTGTGTGTGCTGGGTGAGTGGGGTCCTTCATGATGAAGGTGGCTCTCTCCCTGCATCTAGAGGTGTAAATGTATCTGAGGCTGTTAGACTCATGAATATTTAACCAGGATAATCACTGTGAAAAATCACATCATGTTGCTGATCTGTTTCATGTTGTTGTGTTCATTCGTGCTTGTTTGTTCACACAGACTCATGTTCTTGCTGCTGTTCGGCGTATTGTTTTTATTAGGAATGGGGCCGATCCGATCCGGTATCGGCCTCAGATACCAGCATAATTTATGTGTTGGATTATTCCGATCCAACCTGCAAAGATTTCCAATCCATGATGCATGTTGGCTTCAAACTGGAATGTATTTCCTGAATGGAGGCGTGTTTCATTAACCCAGAATAATAAGACCCGCCTCACATTCAGAAAATCCATTTCATAGTTTTCAGCCAGCTACAATGTGAGGACTGAATGAGCATCAATGTGGCTAACGGCTAACCAACTTTTCATCTAAACATGTCTGTTGTCCATCCATCCATCCATCCCTTTTCTTACGCTTATCCGGGGTCAGGTCGTGAGGGTCGCAGCCTAAGTAGGGAGGCCCAGACTTCCCTCTCCCCAGCTACTTGGGCCAGCTTTTCTGGGGGAATCCCGAGGCATTCCCAGGACAGCCGAGAAACATAGTCCCTCCAGCATGTCCTGGGTCTTCCTCTGGGCCTCCTTCCAGTGGGACGTGTCCGGAACACCTCACCAGGGAGGCGTCCAGGAGGCATCCTAAACAGATGCCCAAGCCACCTCAACTGGCTCGTCTCGACGTGGAGAAGCAGCGGCTCTACTCTGAGTCCCTCCCGGATGATCGAGCTTCTCACCCTGTCTCTAAGGGAGAGCCCAGACACCATGCAGAGAAAACTCATTTCGGCCGCTTGTATCCGAGATCTCATTCTTTCGATCATAACCCAAAGCTCATGACCATAGATGAGGGTAGGAACGTAGATCGATCGTTAAATTGAGAGCTTCGCCTCACTCAGCTCTCTCTTCACCACGACAGACCTGTACAGCACCTGCTTCACTGCAGACGCTGCACCTATCCGCCTATCGATTTCATGCTCCATTTTTCCCTCATTCGTGAACAAGACCCCAAGATACTTGAACTCCTCCACTTGGGGTAGGACCTCCTCCCTGACCCGGAGAGGGCACTCTACCCTTTTCCGGTTCAAGACCATGGCCTTGAATTTGGAGGAACTGATCTTCATCCCGGCCGTGTCGCATGCAACTGCGAGCTGCGAACTGCTCCAGCGAAAGCTGTAGATCACAATCTGATGAAGCCCATAAGACCACATCATCTGCAAAAAGCAGAGACGCAATCCTAAGGCCACCAAAATGGATCCCCTCAACACCTTGGCTGCGCCTAGAAATTCTGTCCATAAAAGTTATGAACAGAATCGGTGACAAAGGGCAACCTTGGCGGAGTCCAACTCTCACCAGGAACAAGCCCGACTTTCTGCCGGCGATGCGGACCAGGCTCTGATACCGGTCATACAGGGACCTAACAGCCCGTATCAAAGGGTCCAGTACCCTATACTCCCAGAGTATCCAACACAGGGTTCCGTGAGGGACGCAGTCGAACGCCTTCTCCAAGTCCACAAAGCACATGTAAACTCCCACGCAACCTCCAGGACCCTGCTGAGAGTGTAGAGCTGGTCCAGTGTTCCACGGCCAGGATGAAAACCACACTGCTCCTCCTGAATCTGAGGTTCGACTATCCGACGGACCCTCCTCTCCAGAACCCCTGAATAGACCTTTCCAGGGAGGCTTAAGAGCGTGATTCCCCTTTAGTTGGAACACACTCTACGGTCCTCCTTTTTGAATAGGGGGATCACCACCCCAGTCTGTCAATCCAGGGGCACTTCCCCCAGTGTCCACGCAAAATTGCAGAGTTGTGTAAGCCAACACAACCCCACAACATCCAGAGCCTTTAGGAACTCCGGGCGAATCTCATCCACCCCTGGGGCCTTGCCACCGAATAGCTTTTTAACTACCTCGGTGACCTCAGCACCAGAGATTGGAGAGCCCATCCCAAAGTCCCCAGGCTCTGCTTCCTCAGTGGAAGACGTGCCAGTGGGATTGAAGAGGTCTTCAAAGTATTCCGCCCATCGACCCACAACATCCCGAGTTGAGGTCAGCAGCACACCACTCCCACTATAAACAGTGTTGGTGGCATACCGCTTTCCACCCCTGAGACTCTGGATGGTGGACCAGAATCGTCTCGAAGTCATGCCGAAGTCATTCTCCATAGCCTCTACGAACTCCTCCCATGCCTGAATTTTTGCCTCAGCATGTTGCTTGGACTGCCGGTACCCATCAGCTGCTTCCGGGGTCCCACGGACCAAGAAGGCCCGATAGGACTCCTTCTTCAGCCTGACAGCATCCCTTATCGACGGTGTCCACCATCGGGTTCGAGGGTTGCCGCCGCGACAGGCACCGACAACCTTGTGGCCGCAGCTCCGGTAAGCCGCCTCGACAATAGAGGCACGAAACATGGTCCACTCAGACTCAATGTCCCCCACCTCCCTCGGAACATGTTCAAAGTTCTCCTGGAGGTGAGAGTTAAAACTCCGTCTCACAGGAGACTCTGCCAGACATTCCCAGCAAACCCTCACAATACGTTTGGGTCTGCCAGGTCTGACCGGCATCCTCCCCCACCATCGGAGCAAACTTACCACCAGGTAGTGATCAGTTGACAGCTCCGCCCCTCTCTTCACACGAGTGTCCAAGACATGTGGCCGCAGATCAGATGAGACGACGACAAAGTTGATCATCGTACTGCGGCCTAGGGTGTCCTGGTGCCAAGAGCGCATATGGAAACCCTTATGCTTGAACAAGGTGTTTGTTATGGACAATCCATGACGAGCACAGAAGTCCAACAACAGAACACCACTCTGTTTCAGATCAGGGGGGCTGTTCCTCCCAACCACACCCCTCTAGGTCTCACTGTCATTGCCCACGTGAGCATTGAAGTCCCCCAGCAGAACAAGGGAGTCCCCAGGAGGTGCACTTTCCAGTACCTCCTCCAAGGACTCCAAAAAGGGTGGATAATCTGAACTGCCGTTTGGTGCATAAGCACAAACGACAGTCAGAACCCGTCCCCCCACACGTAGGTGGAGGGAGGCCACCCTCTCATTCACCGGGGTGAACCCCAACACACAGGCAACAAGTTTGGGGGGCAATAAGTATGCCCACTCCTGCTCAACGCCTCTCACCAGGGGCAACTCCAGAGTGGAAGAGTGTCCAGCCCCTCTCAAGGAAACTGGTTCCAGAGCCAGAGCCATGCGTAGAGGTGAGTCCGACTATTTCTAGCCGGAAACTCTCAGCCTCACACACCAGCTCAGACTCCTTCCCCACCAGTGAGGTGACATTCCACATCCCAATAGCCAGCTTCTGTAGCCAAGGATCAGACTGCCAGGGTCTCCGCCTTCGGCCACCACCCATCCCACATTGCACCCGACCCCTTTGGCCCCTCCCACAGGTGGTGAGCCCATGGAAAGGGGGGCCCACGTCTCCTCTTCGGGCTGTGCCCGGCTGAGCTCCATGGGTAAAAGTCCAGCCACCAGTCGCTCGCCTGCGTGCCCCACCTCCAGGCCTGGCACCAGAGTGGGGCCCCGATGACCCACGTCCAGGCAAGGGAACATGAAGTCCATTTATTTTTCTCTTCATCGGGGTCTTTGGGCTGCACTTTGACTGGTCCCTCACCTAGGACCTGTTTGCCATGGGTGACCCTACTAGGGGCGTAAAACCTCTGACAGCATAAATCCTAGGATCAGTGGGACATTCAAACCCCTCCACCATGGTGAGGTGGCAGCCCAGGGACGGGGCATGTTCAACATGTCCGTTGTGTGGAAGTATTTTACAATAGAAACACCACAAAGCAAGTCAGCAACGTGCAATGTCTGCATAGCCATATCACCACATTAATCCGTTATGAATAAAGTTTTACGTTGGACATTCGAGCTCCGTGGCTTCAGCGGGGTGCTACTCTTGCTCTACACGAAACAGGCAACTTGACCCCGGCCAGCCGCGTACAATCTGCCCCGCTCAATCTGCCCGTCTCTGAGGAGGGGCAGACTGAGCGTGGCTGACCAAAATCACGCTGCCTACTGCAGATTGAAAAAGAATCACACATCGCTGAAGCCACTGAGCTCAAATGTTTACCGAGAAGTTGCTAAACTTCATCGTAATTAATGACCAACAGCTATCAGTTGTAGAAAATGAAGGATTTTGCAGCTTGATTCTTGCAGACAAGATATAGTTTACCCTTTAGGATATATTTATCAGTACAACAGTAGACAATCATAAAAAAACATGATTTGAAAATTACAAGAAAATTATTTATGTATAAAAAAGAAACAAAAACAGCTACATTATAAAGTGTTGTGGCTAGAGAACCACGTCGTGTTCAAAACGGCTGAGGCATCGCCCTTCGTATAAAAGATTTATTTGACACAACATGGGTTACAGATATTCAGAGACAAACAATTACATTAATAAGATATATGCATATAAATGGAGCATTAAGAACGAACCGTCGCCGTATGCGCCTCCCGGAAATGCTCGGTGGGCGTGTGTCATTTCCGGCCTTTTATCCCCGTTTGAGAAGGCTAGCTTCCTGATTGGTTCAGCTTCTGTTGCTATGGTTACGCCTCTTAGCCCGCCCCCTTAAGGACGTTAACATCTATATTTCAGATAAGTTTTGGTTCACCGAAATCGGCTTTTGTTTAACGTTTAACTTGCTATTCTACTTTAGGGATACAAAAATGATTCGTGTCAAAATTGTTTATACGTAATTATTAATTATTATCTACCTCATGGGTATGTTAATTCAATATATGTTGGAGGCCTGGTGATTGTTTTTAAGGCAGAATCATCTTAGTTTCTGTGTCTGCGTTTAAACTGTTAACACTGTTTGTTTAACGTGATTATACCTTAGTGATAACACTGATTTGAAATAGTTGTTTATTTCTAGGAATAATTATATTATCTAACTTATGTTCGTGTTTTTATTTGGATCATGGTTATACTTTTAATTTGATTTTACTTAGTCAAACTATATTGTCTAAATTAAAGAGCTGTGTTCTAGCTTTATTTATGTTAATCAGTCTGCTCTCTGGCCTGATTTGATTGTTTGTAATCTATCAAATGTGAACTTGTAAAATTATCCTTAGCTACTATGAGATTATATTTAAAGGTCAACTAGTTAGAATTAGCAAACATTTTCTATAAACATAGTTCAACCTTGGAAGAAAGACACGCACACCCTTTATGTGACATGACATTTGAGTGCTTGATAGGAATTATAAAAATGTATAAAATATTAAATCCAACAAAAGCCATGAAAAATACTACAAACAGGAACATGTCTGTTGGTTTATGCCATGAACTTAGCAGATGTTTGAAGCCATTTAACATTTTAATTTATTTAATTAATTTATTCATTCATTTAAAAGAAACAAAAACAAACAACAAATTAATCAAAAAGAAAGCATTGAATGAAAAGAGTGCAGAAAGAAGAAAAAAATATTATATCTGCTCCTTATTTAAAAAAAAAAACAACAACAAAAAAAAACAACTAAACAATCCCTTAAATTAATCACTTTAATATCCACTTTAAAGCTAGATATAAAAAAAACATGTTTGTGTTAGCAGAATTTAATTCTAACTTTAAAACTTATCCAACATTAATAAAACTTGCCTCAAGTTGCCTTTTTGGACATGCATACATATATATGTACAAATTGTACCTGAGAGGAGATTATTACAGTCTCATATAAAATCAATGATGATTATGATATCGGAACGGGATCGTATTGGACGATATCCAGATTTGGGTATCAGTATCGGATCGGAAGTTTAAATTAATGCTACAAGCAGCATTTGAGGCCCTCGCAGCAAAGCGCTGCTCTGGACTTACGGCGACCGGCACCAATGCGAACGCTCTCGTGCCAATCCCGTACACAATCACCATGGAGCGCATTTCCCAAATCTTCAACATCGCCTTCCGTCCATGTCGTTACTTGTCCAGCTGCAGGTCTTACAAGTATAGTCAAAATCTGACCTTCCAGACAGGAGTTATTGTGACTTCCTGTTTTGTGGCGAATGCTTGACAAGCACTTCCTTTATGCTTTTCAACATGTCATGTGTGGTAATCAACAGTTAGTGAACAAAGTTTCAGTCTAATATAATACAGAGCCAAGCTGGAAGTTTCATCCAAAAATCGACATGTTTTTTTCTGAGTAAGTGGGGCTTAAGTGATGTTATGAATAAACAATATCAGTATGTCTAGAAGTGGTCACTGATTATGCACAAAAATTCTGGTTCAGATTGGATGATGCATCACTGAAATAAAACTGTTGGAATATTGTAGGGGAGCACTTGAGTCAAATTTTAAAGAACAACATCAATGTGTCTATAAGTGCTCACTGATCAAACACATAAACTCTGGTACATATTGGATGACATTTCACTGAGATACAACTGTTGGAATAATGTAGGGGGTGCACTGGAGTCAACAGTTAAACAATAGTACCAGTGTGTCTAGAAGTGCTCATTAATGACATACTCAAAATCTGGCGTAGATTGGAAGATATATCACTGAGATATAACTGATTAAATAATCTAGAGGGTACACATGAGTCATATATTAAACCACAATATCAATGTGTCTAGACTAGGGTTGAACGACAACATAATTTTTAAACTCGACATTAACATAATAAAACTCGAGTAGAACTCGAGTACTTGATGACATCATAGGATCTAAAGATACAAAAATAAATAAATAAATAAAACCGCAAAAAAGGTCATTATTTAAATAAAAAGACCAACAAAACATTGGGAGCGTATATTATGCTCCTACCATTTATCATACTGCAAATAGGTCACAGGAAAAACTAAACTATTAGTTATTATTATTAAACTGCAAATGTGAAGAAACGTGCAGCACGTCAAAAACGAAATTAAAACAGTGGGGGGGGGGGGGGGGCGACCACCCCCCCCCCCTGCCAGCTGTGGTGCACATTAAGTTTAGTTTTAGAGATTAATAAGTTTATATATTTTTTATAGGTTTAGTGATTCATATTTTTTGCTTTTTGTTTGTGAAACAAGGTCAGAGGAAGCTGGTTCTGGTTCGGTCGATTGGACACAGTGTTACACCACCTTCTGTGACATGCAACAGTGCATGCAACACCGCCCCCTAGGGTCACAAAATATGGTGTAACACCGGTTCGCAACGCGCTGCAAACAGTCAGGAAGTTGTTTCATTTTCTGTTTCTTTACGGTAGTTGAACCTTCATTCATCTTTAGTGAAATATTTCCAGACTATTGATGCATTTCTACCTGTCAAGACTGGACCTGCTCTGCTCCATCTGTCTGCTTGGAGGAATCCATTTTGTAACCCGCGTCCGGTGCGGATCACGTGACACGTGGTGCAATGACGTAACGGCGACGTAATAACGTCACCACGAATACTCGACGTGAAATTAAAAACCTCGATAGGTGTCCTAGGAATCGATGTGTAGATTACTCGAATAGTCTGTTAAAGTCCTAGTCTAGACGTGCTCACTGATTATGATGTTTTGACCAAAATGGGCAAGTTTAAAGCCGATTGAGCGAAATCCCTAGGAGGAGGAGTTCAAATGCAGAGGCTGTAAACCGCAAAAAAGGTATGAAAATTGGGCCGGCATTCCAACAAAAATGGCCGCCTTCCTGTTTATCGTACAATGATGGTGCCAGAGGGTTTTCTGTGCATCTTGGGGAATTGGACAAGCATACCAAATTTCATGTTTCTACGACAAACTAAGGTTAATGCGGAGGGTATTTCTAAAATTTCTAGGTTGCGCGCTTGAGCCGTTTCTGTTGCGATTTTGCCATGCCCTTAAAATACGTAATTTTTCACCAGTCCTGATGCGTCCGCCATTTTAGGTGAGTTTTGGGATATGTTAAGGCCCCCAAAACGCCAATTCATTTGGCGGAAAAAATTGCAGCTTGGGTTTGAACAGAGCGATTACAATAGGCCTTCGCAGCACTTCGCTGCTCGGGCCAAAAAGTGGATTGGTGCATCCCTAGTTTTTATGCTATTAGTGCTTAGTGTATTTTTAGGCCCGAGCAGCAAAGTGCTGCGAAGGCCTATTGTAATAGCTCTGTTCAAGCCTGAGCTGCATTTTTTTCCCCCAAATGAATTGCCGTTTTGGGGGCCTTAACATATCCCAAAAGTCATCAAATTTGGCGGACGCATCGGGATTGGTGAAAAATTACATATTTTAAGGGCGTGGCAAAATCGCAACAGAAACAGATCAAGAGCGCCACCTAGAAATTTTCAAAATACTCTCCGCATTAACCTTAGTTTGTCATAGAAACATGAAATTTGGTACGCTTGTCCAATTCCCCAAGATGCACAGAAAACCCTCTGGCACCAATGGAAAAATGGACAGTGAGTTTAAATTAGATTCCCAGATTAAAGCGGTTGTCAAGACCAGTTTTTATCACCTCAGACAGCTGGCTAAGATAAAGTCCATCCTCACAAAACAGCAGCTAGAAACAGTAATCCATGCCTTTGTCACCTCTCGGCTGGATTACTGCAATGCTCTTTACCTTGGAGTCAGCCAGTCCTCCCTCAAACGCCTCCAGTTGGTCCAGAACGCTGCTGCTCGGCTTGTAACTGGAATTCAAAAGGGGAGGACATCACCCTCACTCTGGCTTCACTCCACTGGCTGCCTGTTCATTTTAGAGTTAATTTTAATATTATTTTATTTGTTTTTAAAAGTTTAAATGGTCTTGCTCCATCCTACCTCTCTGAGTTGCTTCACCCATATTCTCCTGCTCGGTGCCTCAGATCAGCTGATCAGCTGCTCCTAGAGGTGCCGAGATCTAAACGGAGGCTCAGAGGGGACAAAGTTTTTTCTGTTGCTGCTCCAAGACCTTCCTCTTCCCATCAGACAAGCCCCTTCACTGTCCAGTTTTAAAACTCTTTTAAAAACACATTTTTACTCCCTGGCTTTTAGCAAAGACTGAATTTTGCCCTGCACTGTTTTTATTATTTTTTAATGATCTTAATGTTTTAACAACAGTTTTATGTGTTTAAATGTTCTTGATTTTATATGTACAGCACTTTGTGGAGCTGTGGTTGTTTTAAAGGGCTTTATAAAAAAAGTATTATTATTATTATTATTATTATTATCCACCCCTTGAACAGGAAGCCATGATAAGTGGCCAATAGCCTCCACAGCTCTCCCTAGAATATTTTAAAACCTCAGCCCCAAGCCATTTTTTGACCGATAATTCTGAAACTCGGTGAACATCTGTATCTTCTCAGGACCTATGAAAAAGTCTCTTGGAGCCCTGGTCTAAAACCATCAGGAAGTCATTTTGGGTCCAAACTCATTTTGGGGGTAACAACAAAGTTCATGCTCAAGAATCTAAGTATACAATCCAACATTTTTCAGTCAGGTCATCTGGACAGTTTCTTTTTTTTTTTTGTGTGCTGAAACGTTTCGCATTCGGTCCAGAAGGCTTCATCAGTCAAGAAAACACGCAACAAAACTGATTCTTCCCCTAACAGCTTACTCCAAAGTGGAACAAACCAGTTCTGCTTGTGATAAGATGATCTCTTTGGTACGCCCCTCCTCCATTGTCAACCCTCTTCCTTGTTGACAGTCCTGTCAAACTGGTTGAAAACAACAAAGTCCATGCTCAATAATCCAGGTATACAGTCCAACATTTTTCAGTCAGGTCATCTGGTCAACTTTCACATTGAAAGACCGAAATGCAAGAAACTTGGCATGACTCGTCCCTGTTGGATGCCCGACGATTCACTGTGGTCATATTTTGACATCATCAAAGCCCTGGCCCCTCGGAACAGGAAGTCTCTTTTTTAACTTGGAATACTCCCTCTTTGACACCATTGACCTTATCAGGATGATCCTGTGTTAGAAGACAGATAATATGGTCTGATTTGAATTAAAGCGCAAACCATTTTTGCTTGAGGATGTGGGCATGGCGAATTAAGAAGTGATGCCATTGCAATATGATTGGCTCTAAATTGCACAGATTTCAGCCGAGGTGCACCAAAATCACTGGGATCGATCATTATCCGCCCCTTCAACAGGTATCCATGATAAGTGGCCAATAGCCTCCACAGCATCACCTACATTATTCCTAAAGTTATAGCTCAGTGATACAACATCCGATCTGCACCAGATTTATTCTGCGTCATCAGTGAGGACTTTTAGACACACTGATATTGTGGTTTAACATGACTCTAGTGTGCCCCTAGATTATTCAAACTGTTATATCTCAATGATATATTATCTGATCTGCACCAGATTTTTGTTGCATGATCAGTGAGCACTTGTATATACATCCATCCATCCATTATCTTTACCCGCTTATCCCATTTTGGGTCACGGGGGTCGCCGGTGCCCATGTCCAGCAATCACTGTGCGAGGGGCGGGGTACACCCTGGACGGGTCGCAAGTCCATCACAGGACCACATAGAGACAAACGAGACAACTGTAGTGAACTCGGCCGCCGGTCAAACCTGCCTCTGAAGACCTTCATGGGACAGGAACTATTTCATTGATTTGAATCCAGAAATACAAATTAGCTCATCCAGAGACTTTATAATTGTTATTTCATTGATTTGAATCCAGAAATACAAATTAGTTCATCCAGAGACTTTATAATTGTATCCTGAACTAATCAATTGAAAGAACACTCTCTTTTTCATATTATCATTACTATTTTACAATATCTTGATAATCAAAAGTGTGTTTAGTCCATACCATTTTTAAATGTTGAAATGAACCACTCATTTTAAATCAACTGTGAAACAGAGTTGTAGCTCACATCAAAAGCTCTGAACGAGTGCAGATTGGAAAAAGCGGCGTTGGTCGACCAAGGCGTGTGTTTACAAAGTGAATGTCATACATCACAGGAATGCTTAAAAGCCTGTGAGGCAAAACTAGCCGTAGCAACAAATAAATTTTCTGACATGGGGCAAGGTTGTCTGGAACTCAAAGCCATACAAGGTCAGAGTCCAGGTCACCCACCACCACCTCAGAAGGATTTTGCTGCACCTCCTTCTCTTAATCCCATTCCGTCACCTCCACATGAGTCTAGCGACACACCTCCACGTACAATTTTGATTCCTACGATACTGATAAAACAGCCTTTGCTCCCAATTTTGGATTTGCACAAAATTGCAAAATATGTCAATCGATTTGAGCCAGGGCCGTTGGGTTCAACTGACACTAAGGCCTATCTGGACAACCTTGACTTCCAATTAAGAAGCTATCCCAACGCTACAGTTGAGGATAGAGTAGGTTTGACCCACCCTTTTAAACTGGTAACTTTAAAAGTTGACACTTCCTAGTGCCTGGAAAAAGTTCTGAAGTGCTGGAGTTAGTTGGGAGTTCTTCCGAGTCTAGTTGGGATTATGGAGCCTTCTACATCTGAGTGGAACCTCTGACGGACTCACAGCTCATGTGAGTCCACTCGGCGAATGCCCTATAACTGCTGAGGAAGTTTGTTCTGTGGAACGGATTATCTCACGACTTCTGCCGAGTCGCAGCCACCCTGAGGAGACGCTGAAAGGTAGCGTGCCAGGGACCTCTTGACCGCAGCTGACTCATCCTCTGCCAAGGTAAAGAGTTGTCACAAGCTTCACTACGTGTACCGCGGGCGAACTGCGCTTGAAAGGAGTGTGTTGTTCTGGTCTACAGACATACATCTTCCTCCACATATTTCCTTTAAACTCCTTCATTTCCCATCTTTAAACTTCTATCTTGCCAGTAATTAATCCAGATATCTTCAGAAATGTCTGTTGTTTTTATTAAGTAAAACGTGCCAAGTTTTATCAATCAGAGCCGATAGTATAATCAAGTGTACAATGTGTTGATGTTAAATTTTCCATCCATCCATTATCTTTACCCGCTTATCCCATTTTGGGTCACGGGGGTCGCCGGTGCCCATGTCCAGCAATCACTGTGCGAGGGGCGGGGTACACCCTGGACAGGTCGCAAGTCCATCACAGGGACACATAGAGACAAACGAGACAAACAACCATTCACTCTCTCACTCACACATAGGGACAATTTAGAGTTACCAATCAGCCTAACATGCATGTTTTTGGTCTGTGGGAGGAAACCAGAGCACCCGGAAAAAACACACGCATGCACGAAGAGAGCATGCAAACTCCACCCAGAAAGGACCCTGGACCGGGGTTTGAACCAGGGACCTGCTCGCTGAGAGGCAGCAGCTCTACCAGTTGCGCCACCATGTTGCCCCTTGTACAGTGTATATACATTTGTATTGTTATTTAACATTGGACTCTAGTGCACCCCTGAGATTATTCCAAAAGTTACATCTCAGTGATATATCATCTGATCTGAACCAGATTTTGGGTGCGTCATTAGTGCACACTTATAGACAAATTGGTGCAATACAATGCAATGCACATACAATATGTACCAGATTTATTGTGCGTGATCAGTGAGCACGTCTAGACACATTGATATTGTGGTTTAACATATGACTCATGTGT
>NC_056515.1:5307768-5317453 GCF_014905685.2 Nematolebias whitei | reverse complement strand
CACGTCTAGACACATTGATATTGTGGTTTAACATATGACTCATGTGTACCCTCTAGCTTATTTAATCAGTTATATCTCAGTGATATATCGTTCGATCTACGCCAGATTTTGGGTATGTCATTGATGAACACTTCTAGACACACTGGTACTATTGTTTAACTTTTGACTCCAGTGCACCCCCTAGATTATTCCAACAGTTATGTCTCAGTGAAATATCATCCAATATGTACCAGATTTTATGTGTGTGATCAATGATCAGTTACAGACATATTGATATTGCTCTTTAACACAAAGTTTGTTTTCTCAGTCATCCAGGTATATAACAACAAAAAAGGTTGAATCATGTCATCTGGACTTCGTTTTTTTTTTTGTTAAAAAGAAACGTTTCGCCCCTCATCCAAGAGGCTTAGTCAGTCTGAGGCCTAGCCATCTGGTATTACCCAGAAGCCACCCTGACTCTTGTGTTTCAAGCCTGCCTCAGATACCCCTGAAGTCTGGCCTTTTCACTAATGGTTTCAAAAACACAAAGTTTGTTTTCTCAGTCATCCAGGTATATAACAACAAAAAAGGTTGAATCATGTCATCTGGACTTCGTTTTTTTTTTTTTGTTAAAAAGAAACGTTTCGCCCCTCATCCAAGAGGCTTCACGAAGTCCAGATGACTTCTGGGTAATACCAGATGGCTAGGCCTCAGACTGACGAAGCCTCTTGGATGAGGGGCGAAACGTTTCTTTTTAACAAAAAAAAAACGAAGTCCAGATGACATGACTCAACCTTTTTTGTTGTTATATACCTGGATGACTGAGAAAACAAACTTTGTGTTTTTGAAACCATTAGTGAAAAGGCCAGACTTAGGGGTATCTGAGGCAGGCTTGAAACACAAGAGTCAGGGTGGCTTCTGGGTAATACCAGATGGCTAGGCCTCAGACTGACGAAGCCTCTTGGATGAGGGGCGAAACGTTTCTTTTTAACAAAAAAAACGAAGTCCAGATGACATGATTCAACCTTTTTTATTGCTCTTTAACATTTGACTCAAGTGCGCCCCCTAGATTATTCCAACAGTTATATCTTAGTGATACATCATCCAATCTGTACCAGGATTTTTGTGCATAATCAGTGACCACGTCTAGACACACTGATATTGTTGTTTAACTTTTGACTCAAGTGCGTTCCCTAGATTATTCCAACAGTTGTAGCTCAGTGAAATATCATCCAATATGTACCAGTTTTTATGTGCATGATCAGTGAGCACTTATAGACACATTAGTATTGTTCTTTAACATTTGACTCAAGTGCTCCCCCTACATTATTTCAAAAGTTATATCTCAGTGATACATCATTCGATCTGAACCTGAGTTTTTGTGCTTCATCAGTGAGCATGTCTAGACACATTGGTATTGTTGATTCATGACATAACTTAAGCCCCACCTAGTCAGAGAAAAAAATGTTGATTATTGGATGACACTTCCAGCTTCACACTGTGTAAGATATTAAACTGATACTTTGTTTGCTAACTGTTGATTACCACACATGACATGTTGAAAAGCATAAAGGACGTGCTTGTCAAACATTCGCCAAAAAACAGGAAGTCACCATAACTCCTGTCTGGAAGGTCAGATTTCGACTATACTTGTAAGACCTGCAGCTCGACAAGTAACGACATGGATGGAAGGTGATGTTGAAGATTGCGCCCCGTGGTGAACGCATGCAGGAATGGCATGAGAGCGTTTGCGATGGCGGACTAGCTGGAGCTCCCGCCATCGCCGTAAGGCCGGAGCAGCGCATTGTTGCGAGGGCTTCCAATGCTGCTTGCAGCTTTAATTAGTTGATGTTTTTCTTAGATCTTATTGCTGTTTTTCTTTTACATTTTATTGTTGGATGTAACTGGGATCCTGTGTACGTACCACATGTGGTGGAACTACAATAAAGAAACCCTCATTCTCTGACTCTTCAAGTTTGGTGTGATACTTTGAGTACAATTCATTGCACATCTTTGTTTAAAATTTCAGAATTAAATGTTGGAGATAATTTTGTTTGTCCGTTAGTGAAACATCTCATGAACATCATTGGATTTTACTGAAAATTTTGGAAAATATTCACTGGCCATACCCCTACAACTGTTTAACTTTCAGAATCAACTTACTTCAAGATGGTCACCACATCTTTATCCTAGACAAAAATGGCTACACCTCAGTGCATTTTCCAGATAGTGTGTTAAAACTGGTGGCAATAGGAGAATCATCCCTAATACCCCAAGCACTAAGAAATTAGTCCAAATATAATAACATTGTGTGAGATTGCTCATATATATAGTTCAACGCTTAACCAAAATGACTGTCTTAAATTTGAGGTTTGTTTATGATTAACAGAATTTGATTTCTGACCCATCAAAAAACAGGAAACTAGACCTTTTTAGAAGTCCAGGTCTGAGTATGGCAGCTGTACAATGATTAGGTTGATGTGTTTGAAAGCAGCAGAATGGGCACAAGGTGCCGGGCAGACAGAGGCCACTGATAATCTTGGGGTGGCATGCCAAAACCTAAAAACATGAGACAATTTAATCTATTAATTGACTGAAGTGTGGCAGACATCTTGTTAGGTTGACTCAAAAAATCCATTAAATGTAGATTCAGTGATAACTTTTGGAACTTCTAGATAAAATTTTACTATTGATTCATGAGACATTTTGCTAACAAAGAGACATGATTGCTTTAACATTGAATTCAAAAGTTGTAGACAAAAATGTACATTGATAGGTGCTCAGAATGTGTTGGGAATCTTTCTCAGCTACTTCCACACCTGATTTTTCAATATGTGTTAATTTGACATAACAGGATCTTTTTTAAAGTTCAGTTGGCTCTGCAATTAGTCAAGTCAAGTCAAGTCATATTTATTTATAGAGCACAATTTAAACAGATATACTGTTATCAAAGTGCTTAGGTGGAACCTGGAATTAGGTGGAACTCAACAGTTTATTAGTTGTAGATTCAAGTCTAATGATTGCTTTCTGAAAGTATCACCAAAACCTGTCATGTGGTTTACAAAATATGTTTCTAAGATAGGAAGGATAAGGAAAGATATGATTCCAGAAGTTAAGTTTGAAACAAATATCTTATGTAAATTATAAGAACTCAAAATGTGTGTGAGGGGTGAATATCTGCTACAACCACACTAAATTCAGCTTAACGTCTGTAAAATGACTCAGTTATAGATATTTCTGAGTTTGTTAAAGTCAGTAAGCTGTGTCAGCCATCTCGAACCAAGTTGACTCCAAAATTTAACCCGTTGTAGATGCACTGCCTAAGGGTTTTCTTCAAATCAGTGTAGTTCTTCATGGGGTATTTTGCTAACAAACTAATTTAAAATTATGCATACATTACTAACCTATGGGAAGGTAATGCAACATCAAAGCTGACTTTTAAGTAAAAGGCTCAGATGCTTGAGTGTAAATCAAACACATTTTATAAAATATGGGGCTAAAATATTCAGATTAGTTTTTTCCAGCATTAGAATATTTTTGCATAAAATCTGATGTCCAAAGCAACATTTAGACCAGTTTCCTATCATGTGATCTAGATGACACCAACCTGTTCAAAGTTGTTTCTGCCACCTTTCAACAAAGCTTATTTATCAAATGCAATCAGAAACAAGTGGACTGTGGCCAAAGCTGTTCAAATAAAACAGATGTTTAAAAAATGTTTTCATTTAAATTCCCATTTGCTTCAGGTTTACTGTACCTGCTGCGAAGGTTCCAAGGCTCATTTGGTTTGAAAAATAATTCACAAAAGCTGTTGCTAGCTAAGTAAATGTAATTCATATTCGCAAATGAGACTATTTTTTCCTCCAAACGAATACATCTCTAATCACTGAAGCTTAGATGCATCATTTCTGAGCATTTAGGATCTCCAGGCTGGAACAGCAGATTTTCATTTTTTTATGGTGGTGAAAATAACCCACAGAACAAATGAACTCGTTTACATGGAACTTAAAAAAGATTGCATATTTTTGGCTGTGTGTTAGCTTTCTTGTTTCACTTACCCTGAGTTCTATTTCGTATAGGATTTGCCCTTTAAGGCGGTCACTTATGGGTTTTATCCCGTCACGCAAAGCGTTGCACTGAAAAAATTAAGTCCACGCCCACCTGTCGTGTGGGCCCCACCCGGTCCGTATAAATTACGTTGAGAGCGGGTAATCGGCTCCCATTTTTCTTCAGCAAGCAACTAGCACTGATCTTCCAACAACGCAATGTCCAGCACCAACACCATCTGCCTGTGCCCATCCTACAAGACCGGCTATATGCTGAGCTTCGACCTGTACGACACCTGCGAAGGATGCCTAGGTCTCCGCCACGCCGACCTTGCCTCCTCCTGCCGCCTCTGTGACCTCCTCCCTGAGGAGAGGCAGAGGCAAGCAGCCTTGTTTAAGGCTAACATCGAGGAGTGCCTCTCCGTGGCGGGGGACTGCTCGCCGAACAACGCCATTGATTATTTTGATGCCGAGTCTCGGAGCGAATCGGAATTGTTCCTCCGGGACAGGCGACGTCAGCAGCAGCCCCACTGCTCATTCCCTCCCGGAAAGCGTAGCGTTGGAACGGGAGGGGCCGAGCGGATGCTCACCCCTCCCGGGCCTTTCCGCATCAGCGACCACACTGCTCCCAGCCTTCGGTGCCCTCCTCTCAGAGCTGCCCGGCATAATCCAGGAGGCGGCTGACACGAAGGGACTTTCCGTCCCTCTCCTCCCCCTGCCCAGATCGGACGATCTAGCGGGAAGGTTTGGCTCCACCCCGGCTCGCCGCCCTGACCCCATCTGGCCTCGTTTCCCAGCAGTGATGTCCTAATGGAACGAGGCTGCGGCTGGACCCGGTAAATTGAGAGCGCCCATCTCCACCTTCACGCCCATCACCAGAGTGGAGGGGTTTACTGAGCAGAACTTTCCTTCGGTACCCCTCCTGAAGCCAAGCCTGGCGGAAGGTCTCGGAACAAAAGTGTCCAGGTTGGACCAGCGTCCAGTTCCTCTGGGAAAGCACGACCAGGCGGTGACATCACTCTCCAACCGAGCTCACCAGTGTGTGTTCCAGGCGGCTGTAGCGAACAACAATGTCGCTCTGCTGTCCTACAGCATCTCAAAGAGGCTGGAGGAAACAGACCTGCCTGAGGAGACAAAGAGCTCACTCTGTAAGGTATCTGACGTCATCCTCAACCTGTGCGCCTCCTCTGCCGTCTGCATGTCTCGCATCGCCGCCTGGATGACAATGATCCAGCGGCCCACCTGGCTTCGACACTCCCCATCCTTGCTGGAGAAGCTACAGAAAGACCTTATGTAGGGCCTCATCATGACAAACGCGCTGTTTGGAGCCAATTTCAAGACCATGCTCTAAAAATCTAAGAAGTCGGAGGAGGTGTCGGAGACTATGCGCCACCTGATGAAGTCACACTCCCCCCCCCCCCCCCCCCGCCTGCTGGAGGGATCGTCGTGGCCAGAGGCAACAGCAGAGACGCTCCACAGCTGTAGCAGAGTTCTTCCGCCCCGCTCCACCACTGGCCCCCCAGCCCTCAGCCCCCGATCCTCCACCAGCCCCTCCCTCTAGAGAACAGCCCTTCTCATCCCGGCAACCAGCGGCTCAGTATCTCTCCAGAGACCGCCAACAGGCGCCGCCCTGAAACAACCAGCCGCAGGGCTCACGGGGGAGAAGATTTAAGAAATGACTCCTTGCGAAGGATGTGTGTGTGCATAATGATGACTTGAGTTTTGAAATAAAACAAAAACATCATTCAGTGAATAAAATGTCTGATTTCAGCCTGACTGTCAGTTCGAATGATCTCACAGCGGCTTTTCGGCACACATCCTCCGCACAAAACAAGCCGGTGTCCTCAAACAGGTTTTTAAAAAGTCACCGCAGCTCGAGAAAACACAAAACAGCAAAAAAAATTAATTTTTTCGGCAGGCCGAGTCCAGGAGAAAATCTCGCTCTCAGCCTTGGGTGTGTTCTGCCCCTTCTGACCGCAGTGGAGACAAACGCGTGTCCCCGCGGCGGTGACAGCCCCCACCCTAGTGACGTTGCATTGCTGAGGGCGCGCACGCCTCCCCTCAGTGCACGTCAGCTCACATCAGTTCTGATGTGAGCCCGCGGCCTGAGCGTGGCACAGAGGCTTTTGACTTGGCTGATGTCCGTAAAAGTCATGACGCATCACAAAGATGCGTGCCTGCTCCCAGAGCGTTACGCAGAGTGGCAGCAGGCGTGCTCCCTGAACAACATTCCAATCATTCTAAAATGAAGAAAGTTCCTGCTCTTCTCCTTTCAAGGGACCCAGTATTAGCACAACCTGGGCTTCACCATAAACTGGGAGAAGGGCTCGGTTCTTCCAGCCCAGATGATCGTTTATTTGGGAGTAGAGCTAAACTCGGTCACTATGAGGGCTTGTTTATCACAGACAAAAACCGAAGCTCCAAAAGACCAGCTCCACCACGTAAAACCGGGCAGAGTAGTGACAGCTGTTTCCATCATGAAACTGTTGGAACAATGTCGTCAGCTCACATGGTGGCTCCGTTGGGTTTACTCCACATAAGACACCGCCAAAGATGGTCCGCTCGCCTGCGCATAGAGAGGTGGATGATCTCTGTGCCCCCCTCCGTGTGAATCGACCTGAGACACTGGGAAAATCCCCTCACTCTGTGGGAGGGAACCCCTATCAGCAGACCTACATCACACGTCTCAGTTTTCACAGACGCGTACCTTTCAGGTTGGGGAGGAACGTGACCGTCTCGGGCTGTGGGGGCGCTGTGGCCACATCACACAGCTGCTCATATACATGTTTTGGAATGCTGCACGGTTTTGAATGTGATTCAACTTTTTGTTCCGGTGTTGCGGAATCAACACAATCTGATTCACACAGTCAACAAAGTGTCTGCAGCGTACATAAACCAGCAGGGGGGGCGTGCACTAAGCCCAAATTTTACACATTGGGAGGCAGCTGCTGTGTTGGGCACACAAAAACCTGCTCTCCATCAGAACAGTGTACATTCCCAGCGTCCTGAACAGAGGAGCAGCCATAATGTCCAGGGGCGGTCCATGCCACGGGGACTGGAGCCTCCATCCCGAGCTGATGTCTCGGATGTGGGAGAAATTTGGCAGAGCAGCAGGGGACTTGTTTGCCTCATGGGAGAACGCCCAGTGCAAACTATGGTTCTCACTGAGCCCACGGGATGAACCACCGATAGGAGTGGACGCGTTTGCCCACAGCCTGTGGCCCAAAATGCTCTTTTACACTTTTCCCCCAGTCCCTCTAATATCACGGTTTTTGAACCGAGCTTAGGAGGAAGAACTGTCAGCCTTTCTGATAGCCCCCGAGCGCGTGAGCGCCCCATGGGCTCCAATCCTGTGGCGTCTGTTATTGTGGGCTCCAATCCTGGTCATCTGTGAAAACTGCTGTGGAGGGAGGACGCTCTCCTCCAGGTGGGGGAGCGATCAGGAGTTGCCCAGAAATAGGCCAGCACCTTTGGGTCTGGCCGCTGAGCGGATCCGCTTAGGGAGGATGGGTCTTTCTCAAGATGTAGTGCGCACGATCCAGGATTCATGTGCTGCCTCCACCACAGTGCTGTACACATCAAAGTGGACAGCTTTTCAGCGCTGGTGTACGGAGAAAGGTGTAGAGGCCACCTCATGTCCACTAGGTGGTGTGCTGTCCTTTCTGTAGCAGCTGATGGACAGAAATCTGGCGTTCAGCACAATTAAAACGTATGCTGCAGCCATTTCTTCCTGTCATGAAGGCTTCGGTGACAGAACAGTTTTTAATCACCCGCTGATGAAGCGTTTTCTAAAAGGTGTACAGAGGCACAGACCTGTGTCACGCCCATTAACACCTCAGTGGGACTTAACGATGGTTCTGCAGGCCCTGATCAAAGCTCCTTTTGAGCCGTTAGGTCAGATTTTGATTAAATTCTTGTCACTTAAAACAGCCCTGCTGTTGGCCTTGACATCTGCAAAGAGAGTGAGTGATTTATCTGCCCTCTCTGTTGCTCTGTCATGCCTCAGGATTCTGGCTGATGGCAGTTCAGCTGATCAGAGACCTAACCCAGTGTTTCACTTCACTTCCGGCGAGCTGATGGACAGAAGCTCCCTCCGGCTTCTCTGCAGTCTTTTATCATCAAACTGACCCGTTTTTTTCGAACCGGACTAAAGTTGGTCCTCCTTCCAACCAAATTTGGTGTTCAGTGACTCAGAGAGCCGGACGGGACCGTCCAAAAATATATTTTGGTCCAGGACCGGCCACTCCCACCTCACCGGTCACTCTGAGTGCACCCTGTCGGCCAGGTGACCCCTCGAGCCGGGGAGTCGTCACACGAAGGTCCGGTGTTTTTTTTTTTTTTTTTTCTCTCTCTCTGGACCTCAACGAACTCTTATCTGGACCTTTGTGGTTCTACCTGGTTCCGACAAAAATCGCCGGGTGGTATTTCTCTGGTTTTCTGCTGGACTGGCCCTCGTATTATCTTCATAGGTGTGGGAGAAGTGTACCTGTGACCCTTGAATTGGAACAGAACCAAACCGAGGTGGCTGTGGGGATTTTGTCTGACTCAGACACTGATTGGTTGAGTTTTCGACAGATGAGGAATAAATGCACAACTGCTGTCAAAGCAGCAAAACGCAACTATTCCTTATCTCAGACCTCTAAAAATCTAAATGACCCTAACAGAATCTGGAAAACCATCAAATCTCTCTCAGGCACCCCCCAATCATCTGACCTCCCATCACAACTTCTCATTAACTCTGTTCCTGTGTCAAATAAGCACGAGATCCTGAATTGTTCAACAAACACTTTGTTGCTTCTAGTTCTTTATTTGACACAGTTACTAACAGAAAATAAGCCATTTCCCCTAATAACCAAACTTCTACAAATCAAATCCCTACTACAAGTCAATCCACAGTTAATCACAGCTTCTCTTTTTCTCCATTCTCAGTCAGTGAGGTTAATAAACTGTTAAAAGATCTTGACCCTAAAAAATCTGCAGGTCCAGATGAACTTTCACCTTATTTTTTAAGGCTGGCTGTTCATATCATCACAGTCCCTGTGACCCATATCTTCAATCTCTCCATAAGACAAAACTCCATCCCAGACACTTGGAAAACAGCCTTTGTTCTTCCTTTGCTGAAGGGAGGTGACCCCACCTCACTGAACAACTATCGACCAATCTCTAAACTCTGCATTTTAGCCAAGGTTCTAGAAAAACTGATAAACTCTCAAATCAAAAATTACCTGGACTCATTTAACATCTTACCTCCACATCAATCTGGTTTCAGGAAACAACACAGCACAATAACTGCTTCACTGAAGGTTCTTAATGACGTTGTTGAAGCACTGGATGCTAAGGATTATTGTGCTGCACTTTTCTTAGACCTGTCTAAAGCTTTTGACACTGTGGATCATAACATCTTGTGTCATAAACTCTCAGAAATTTGTTTCGCAGAACACACCATTGGGTGGTTCTCTAACTATCTTTCAGACCGGAGGCAATGTGTTCAACATAATGGTTCTTCCTCCAGTTATTTAACAGTTAACAATAGTGTACCACAAGGCTCAGTGTTAGGACCCACCCTCTTTACAATCTACATACATAATGTAGGTAAAAACATCCCTAATGCATCTGTAGTGAACCTGATCTGACCCTGATCTGACCCTGATGACCTCAAA
>NC_056515.1:5306217-5307668 GCF_014905685.2 Nematolebias whitei | reverse complement strand
CTGTAGTGAACCTGATCTGACCCTGATCTGACCCTGATGACCTCAAATCTATCAGATGGACAGAGACTGTTATTTTCATTGATCTGAATACAGTCTGAGCCATCTGGGGACTTTCTTTCTTGAATTAATCAAGCAGAAAAGACAATTCTCTATAATCATTACTGTTTACAAATGTTTGATAATCAAATTGTGTTAGTTCCATTCAATGCTTACAGGTTGGAAAGAACTACTCATTTTTATTTTTACATAAACAGTAAGTAATGATTTTTATTCCTCATTCAAAGAAGAAATCAGGTTAATATGCATTTCTTGATTTTCTGTCTGAAATGAGCCAACGTAAGTATGTGAAAGTTGAAGCTTCGGTCAACTAAATGTTTACTGAAAAAGAAATGTCATGTTTAATCTTTACAGAAGATACAGAAGAAGTTTGACTCCACGAAGTCTGCTTTTCTGCAATAATCTCTCTGTCAGTTGTTGAACAATCTCATTCTCTGACCTTGGCTTAGATAACATCTTACGTCACAAAAACACACCTCTTTCTGGTACATCCACGAATCAGAAAGCTCTAAATTGAACCGGAAGTCGACCCATTTAAAATGTGGCAACTTCCCAGTTCAAGGGAGTTTTTTCAGTTTTTCAGAAGAGAATGGAGGAGAATGGAAGAAAAATTCTGTAGAATTCAGGAAGAGTTCAGTCTGAGAAAGAATTCAGAATGAAAAAGAATTCCGGAGAATTCCAGAGATGAAGAACTACAGAGTTGCTGACAATTAAGAGTCTGTATAGTTCTGAAGAATGAAAGGAGTTCAGAATTCTTGGGTGCAAACGCATTCAGGATGATCCAGAGACGTTTTGGAATTATGACTTCTGTTTGAACAAACCACACACGACTATCTAAGGATTTCAGCTGCTCTCAACAGAGACGCTGAAAAGTCTGGAGGATTCTCTATCGAGCTGATCTATCATCAACCAGGTAACGGTCTCTTCTTCGACTAAAGTGTACCGGAGGCAAGCTGAGATCTGATGAAGCGTGTACGTTCTGGTCAAACAGGTTAATTCCCTCACATATTTCTCTGTAAGATAAATCTCCATTTCATCTTAAAACTCTCCTCTTTCTCATAAAATCAGTACAGATATTTTAGAAATATCTGAAACAAAGTCCTCGATCACCGCCGAGTGATTCGAAGCTCATTTTCTGTGAAACTTGTCTGTTATTATTTTCATATTTTGCCAAATTAATGTAAATGTTTGATGTTAAACTTTGATTCTGAAAATAAATGACCGCATTCAATTGATGGGTCAAAGATAAATGACGTCTCTCGTTACATTTCTGTTAAATTCAAGGCACGACATTACACAGTCAGAAAGATGAGGAACTCGTGAATATTGTATGCATATATATCTCATATATTGTCATACTATAACTAGTGGCACGTACCTACGTGACTACTACA
>NC_056515.1:5301678-5306117 GCF_014905685.2 Nematolebias whitei | reverse complement strand
GCCAATCTGCATGTGAACCATTGCTATAGCTGTCAGGGTTGTTTTATTCTCCGAGAGACCCTGCATTTCTATAGCACAATCAGATAGAGGTATTATCCTGTTTTTCTCGGCTGCGGCTGTCCTCAGCTCCTCGAACAGTTTAGCTGACATAATTGTTATGTCTGCCCCACCGTCCAGGAGTGCTTCGTGTGTGAGGACACCTTCGAGTGTTACTGACAGGTACGCCTTTTTGGCGGCCCCCTTTCTGATAAAGTTACACAGAAACCTCTTGGGTTTTTTCTGACGCTTTTTCATGCGTTCAGAAGTGCTTGTGTAATCTTGGTTTGTCTGAACCGTCAGCACAGCTGTAGCTGTTTCTGCGTGTTCAGCTTGCGATGACTCGTCATCGTTTGTGTGTGTGATTACCCCCCTTTCATCCGATGAGGGGTTGTTTGAGGCAACAACAGCAACGTCTTGGTGTGTTTCACCGACATCTGTAGTGTTGTCATTCGCGCCCAGAGATGTAGTAGTGAGTACCTCACTGCATAGTGCTTTTGGTCGGCTTCCCTTGTCAGTGTGTTTCAAATCTTCTAACATTTCACGCAATTTTTCTGTCTCTTCCGAGCTCAGAGGTGGAGGGCCTTTTTTCTGGGATTTTTGTGATTTTTTCGCCTCTGGACGTTTCGTCCGAGGTGGGGGGCGGCTAGGTACGTCTTTTTGGGGTTCCTCTCGGTTCCCATTTTTTTGCGTCCTCCGCTGGTCCCATTTACGATAATCACGTTCGTCCTCTGAAGGAGGAGCCTTTTTGTCCCAGCGTGCACCTTCATGATGCGGTTTGTTAGTCTGAAAATACTGCCTTTTTTCTCCTTTTTTAGGAGGGGGTGGCGATGAACGCCTTCCTTCTAATTCTAGGGAGTGGGGTTTAACCTTTACACCAGGAAACACTTCTATGGGCATCTTGGCATGACAACGTGCCTCAAACACGTTCACAGCGCACTGTTTAATCTCACTGATGGATTTTTCTCTGTAATTTGCCATCATTTGCACTGACGTTTGTATGTCAGGGTGGAGATTTTTGCTGAAAACAAATTTAAAACCTTCATCTTCCTCCATCCCGGTTTCATTTCTGTTACCAAAATAAGCTTGGAAGATTCTTTTGTAATAAACTTTTGGATGTTCAGCTTTACCCTGCGTGACCTTTTCTGCGGCTGGGTAACCAGCAGGTCCTGTGCAGGTATCATACTCTTTAATCAGAGCTTCACACAGAAGTTTGTAATCTCTTCTCGTTGCATCTGATAGACGCTCGATGAAGGTATACACCTCTCTGTCCGAAGTGAGTCGTATCAGACTGATTTTATCTTCTGCCGTAGCATTAGGATAAGATCTCAATCTGAAATCCAGATCTCTGAGGTACGCTTTTGTTCCTGCTGACCCCATAGGGCCGGGAACGAAACGTTGTACATATTTTGAGACTTTCTGCAAATCATCCATTGAAGGAGAAGATATCAATGGTCTCACATGCGTGATCGGTTGTGGGGGTGTTACTCTGCCCGTTTGTGTAGGTGTTTGGATGGGTCTAAAAGCACCGGGTGAGTAAAGAGGTCGTTGAGTAATTGGTGTATTAGTCCGACTTTGTTCAGGATCTGGTTTGGATTCCAGGTCACCTTGCCCAACATTCTGACCTTTTTCTATTGCTGCTATTAGTTTCGCCTCACATTTTTTTAAATGTTCCTGGGATGTAAAATAGTCATCTTTTAAACGCATATGTAGCTCTTGTAGATTTTGTTTATCTATTTTGCATTGATCCAGTTCCATTTTTGCGAGTTGCAATTGTCTTTGTAGCACATCGTTATCTGCACACGTGGCTTGGTACTGACGGTCTTTATCCCTTGCTTCAGATAGTGATGCTTCAAGTACTTGTAGTTTGCTGTTCAGCAAATCAATTTCTGCACTTGTATTTTGCTGTTCTTGAGACATCTGTTCATGATATTTTCTTATGCGGGCCTCGTGTTCACTTTTAAATTGACGGACGTATTCTTCAATTTCCTGAGCAAACACTATTTCCCTGTCTAACCTCTGTTTGAGGTTATCAGTTTTCTCAACAGCCTTATAGAATGATTCTTTCAGCAAAATTGCAATTTTAGCCAGCTTTTCATAACTTGACTTTGTGATTTCTGTAGAGGTCACACTTTCTGCAACCTCCTTCAGATTGTCCGCTAACTCTTTTGGGTTCATGCTCTCTGTCTGAATCATATATGGATGTAAGGACGCTGCCAGGAGCGCGAACGCATTCTCCAAGCAGTCCGCCATTCCTTTTGGATCAAAATCTTTTTCTAACACACCTGTCATGTTTTCACTGTGTAGCAATTTATCTGTTTTAGCAGTTGCAAGCTTTAGATATTTTACAGGTAAATATTTATATTCAAGTCATTGAGTGTTCACACACTTTTAGCTTTTTGGGTTTACACAGAAGTACTGTTATAAGTCAACTTATTCAACTGTGGGTACCTTTCTCAGGTTTTACCCCAATTCATGAATATTTAAGTAAATGCTCTTCTGGCAGTGTTACTTTTTGTGCTTATTTTTCAACAGATACTAAGTTACCAAATGCTTTTTAGTGTATTTTACTCTGAAGCACTGAATTTTTTATTAAACCTGTAATTTTTCTAAAAAGTCTCACAGCAAATCAGTTTAAAGCGTTTTTTAAACCGTTCTGTTCCAGAAATTTGCTATTTTAACAGTTACTCATATAACTAAGTTGTGAAAAGAAGAAGAAAAGTTGATGATGTATCAGGATTAATCAGTCCTTCCTCAGAAAAACTGTTATTCCTGTCCTCCTGTAAAGCTTATATTTAAAATTAAATAGGAAGATTTATTTATTTTTTTTTTTTTAGGTGGCAACTTAAACAGAAAAGTTCTCTTTTTCCTGATAAGTTTACTCTTATTTAGTGATTTTGTAATTAAACGTGTTTATTCTTTCCAGCAAATGAGTAAACTGTTCAACTCTGTGAATATTTGTAACTATATCTTTTTTTAAAAAGTTTCTAATTTTATTTTGTACCTTTCTTAAGGAATTATCAGTGAATAAAATCTTTTTGGTAAATGCTCTTTGCATAAATACCCTTTTTAACTTTAAAATGCAAGATAACAGTGTTTATTCAACTTTGAGGAAGTTTGTTAACTCAAAAATGCCTTTTAGAAAAATTAAAACGTTTAATTTCACTATTTAGACCTAAAAAGCGAGTGAAACCTGTCTTCTCAAGTTTCGCCAGGAGATGTCAGTATAACCTCAACAATTTTAACTCCGTCACTGTTTGTGTTGTCCAGTAGGGGTCGCTATGACTTCCTGTGGCGTTCGGTTGACATCCTGTTGTTAGCCGCTTAGCTTGAAGTTAGCTTCGGCTAAACTCGGTTAAAATCAAGATTTCTGAACGGATTTTTTACACAAACGTGGCAAAATGTTTTGCAATCAGACTTTATAGCTTGAAACATGAGTTTTTGGGACAATATTGCAGCTTTATTTAGTGATTTTAAGCGTAGCTAAGGCTCCGGTCGTTAGCTGTTTAGCTTAAAATTAGCATCGCTAGCGTTGTTTAAAAACATCATTTAATGACGAATTTTAGACTCTAACGTGGCAAAATTTCAGCTAATATGCTTCGAAGCATTTAACCAGCGTATCAAGATCACTTTTAAAGGCGCTTTTCAGCTTTAAAAAGCAGATTTTATTTCCCTATGAAAACGAATTTCATTTCCGGGTCACGTGACTGAAATCACCAATGACAGCAGCGCAGGGTTGAGAGGGGATGACGTAGCCACGTCAGTCAACCTTCTCAGCAAATCAGAGCGCTCCACCCAGCAATATTCAACCAATCAAGAAGCGTTTTCTCCAACTAGCAAGTTAGATTAGCGTGAAATAGTTCGTCAACTTTTTCGTCTTTTAAACTGTCAAAATGCACTTTTCTGTTAAAAATTGTAACGAATCAACTTCCTGAGCTGCACGGAGACGGCGCTCCGTGACAAAACGTCTTTCTAGCTATTTAAACAACTCGTCCGAATTTTCAGAACCGAGTCGGAACCAGAACCGAACCGGACCAGAACAGCGTCTGGAACACAGTTTAAACAGAATAAAGCGTTTCTCACAGCTCATCAGCTTTTAGTTAACATAACAGGCGTACAATGTCAGCTTTATAAAGACTCAATGACACAATTTCAGCTTTTAAAACATTACTAGCGTAACACAAGCGCGCAGCTCCATCACGCTGCGTAAATACGCACAGCCAAGCTCCAAACGCGCAGCTTCAGCTGCGGTTCAGCACAGCTGACAAACTTACTTTTTCCAACATACATGCCAACACGTAAAATCAATTTTTACACGAATTAACAGTCATTTATGAGACGTACGGGCCACCAGTATGTAGTAGTCACGTAGGTACGTGCCACTAGTTATAGTATGACAATAT
>NC_056515.1:5296309-5301578 GCF_014905685.2 Nematolebias whitei | reverse complement strand
ATAAAAGGCCGGAAATGACACACGCCCACCGAGCATTTCCGGGAGGCGCACATGGCGACGGTTCGTTCTTAATGCTCCATTTATATGCATATATCTTATTAATGTAATTGTTTGTCTCTGAATATCTGTAACCCATGTTGTGTCAAATAAATCTTTTATATGAAGGGCGACGCCTCAGCCGTTTTGAACACGACGTGGTATTCTAACCACAACAAATGGTGACCCCGACGTGCGGCGAGGAGGCGATGCGGCCTAGACTGAATTGGATCAAGGTGGCTTGCGGTACACACACAGAGAGAGGAACTGGGCCCATTACTTTCAGGTAAGCTGGTTAACTGTTTGGACCTTAAGGTCCGGAGTTTCTGGCTATTCGGCCGTAAACCAAATTATAACTAAATTCAAATTCCTCTGTTGGTGTGCATGCGGCCATCTCCGGAAAATAAAGATGGTTTTATTTAAGCTAACTTCCGGTGATTCGTGTTAATCCTGACGAGGTGGGTTACGATATTCAGACAGTTTAAGCGCCGAACGCTTACTTAGACATTTTTAGGTAGTTTTCACAAGTGTGTGGACTTGTGCCGGTGGACGGCGGAAGGCCTGCCGGGGTCACGTGGGTGACGGACCATTTTCCCTCAGTTTACAGCGGATCTGGCCATCAAAGCCTTAATCTGACGAGATTAAGGTACCGAGCGTCTCACAAACGTCTTGGGGCTGAGGTGCGGGTCTCTCCTCCGGTCGTGTCGACTGCGGCCTAAATTGGACTCCATTGATAGTTTAGCTTTGAGGGAAAATGTGAACAGAATAGAGAGTTTACCAAATTTCATGTGATCAGGGATCGCATTAGTTTTAGGACGTTGTAATAACTTTTGTTTGCGCCGTGTTTTGTATGTCGTGTGAAGGCTTCAAGGCCGGGACACGTTGGGAGAGACGTAACAATGAAAAAAAAGGGGGGAGTGAGCTGTGTGTGGGCGGAAGCTCAGAGTTACTTTTCTCTTTTTTCTGTGTGTCTGTGTGTGAGTGGAGCTTCCATATCTTGACCGCAAGGGGGTGCTGTTGTGTAAAACAAGGACAAGTCTGGACTGTGGGTTGGTTCATCCCACAGACTTGGCTCAAGGACAGAGGGGACATCACGTGTACGAGCTGTAATTAACCTGGAGATGGAGTCAGAGTGAGTCAGCTGGAGAAGGTTGAATCATCTTGGAGTCAGATTAGACGGAAGAGGGTTGAGATGTCAAAGCGACCGAGTGGAAGAGAAATATTGTAGGGGTGGTCTTGGTGGTACTGGACAAATTAGATTAACTTTCTTCTTGGAATTGACAATAAACTCAGGTTTTAAACTCAACTGCAAAACAACAGAATAAAATAAGTAATAGACAAAATCCTTGACACTTGTAAAATATAGAATTTTATTCTGGTCAAAGAAAATCTTACCGGACTCAGATTGAAATACTTGAGTTAAATTAATCAGTCCACATGAGTTGTCACATATTGGAAATGTTTAGCGTATAGGAGCTGTTTCCTTTTAAGAGCTGCCGGAACTAGGTTAATTATGGGACAACAACAATTCTAGTGGGTAAATGGCATGACTCTAACTTTGTGACTTGAGATTTCACACAGGTCCTAGGAGTGCAAAAGGACGACAGAGAGGTGTACATGGTGAGTTTAAGAAGTTGTACTTTGTGAACAAAGGGCATGTACACGTTTTTGTGCAGTGTTCATGGACTCTGTGATGTCTTGAAGAGTATACATAGTCTTAATTGATTTGTATTAAAAGTATTTTGTTTGTGATACAGTGAGAAAGCATAGTTATGAGAAGAGATGATTTGCAGATTGGTTATATAACAATAACTGATTACATATTAACATGCTGCCTAAATTTACAAGGTCTGGACTGATAATGTGGCCCTGGGAGTGGACTTCACTGTCAGGTGATGTGTCAGAACACATATTCTACAAGATGGAGGACATTGTTTGGAGGGGAATATTTTATGCAGTAGGCGTAAAGAATTGGTTTGTGCAGTGTTTAATGAAAGCTTTCACTCTTATGTAATTGAGCGGTTAAAACATCTATTGTACAATCCAGGACACCAGAATGACTCCTTTGGGGGTAAACGCTGTGGTTCCAGAGTAAAACTTGCTAACGAACGATTAATGTGGATAACAGATGAATGTTGGATCTGATTTTAATAATTGGATGGTTTATTTTTCCTTCTCTGCAGCCGGAGATGACAGAACTTTGGAGTGGGAAGATGAGTCTGACTAGGCCCACAAAACACAGAAGTTAGCATTCAAATGCATACAGCATCCATCTGAGTTTTGATCAGGACTCTCGAGTGCCGGGGGCCGGATCAGATACCAGAGGTGTTCAGGTGGACGCTGAAGTTGGGTCTGTGAAACTGACCAATGAGACGGTTCAAAGACATTGTCAGTCGAGCACCACTGACACAACAACAAAGAACTTTTCAGCCAATTAAAGTGACTTTTCAAAGATCTAACAGTCCAACAGCGAACTGAATTAACTGTCCAGAGGGGGTCCTGGACTTTGTCCACAGCGAGGACATCCAGTCAAGTCTTGCTGTATGCTGAGATGAACTGCTGGACGAAGCTGAACTGGTCTCCAGACCGAGGGAGACAAACTGAAGACTGAAAGGTTGAAAGAACGAGCTGGTGGTCACTCTGTCTGAGGTCACTAACATCAACTGCAGCCTGACGAAGGTGTCAACCCCACATTTGGTCTGTGATGGTCATCTAAGCACTTTGGGGTCGTGATCAAAACTACAGTTGGCTTTGATAATAATCACTCACATAGACTCATTTTAAGACGAGTGACACAACATGACACAGACGTACGGATGTGGGAGTGCTAGACGATTCACCATTCTCCAACTGCTCTGAGATGAAATTTATTTAATGGTTAACTCTTTGCTAAATTATAGGAGAGCTTGTGTTGTATTTGGCTATTTGTTTGCAAAACCTGGGTTGAATAACAGTAGTGGTAAGATTAAAACTACACCATATTTTATAGTTCTGAAACTAATGCTCAAACTGGGTGTTAGTGGATTACAGAAGGTAATATTTCGTATTTGAAATAGAAAACTGTTTCAAAGGGGGTAGGTGACGGCGGTTGGTGAAGGCTGCTCTTAACAGGGAACAGTTCATACAATGATTAGATCATTACAAAATACACAAAAATAACTTCTTAGGGTTCTATAACTTAAAACAAAAAACAAGTAGTAAGTCTGAAGCGTTTAAAGGATCCTTTAGGATAATCACATTGACATTTGGAAAGTGGAATAAATCAGAAGCCTACAAAACGACATTGCACTTGTATATTGTATATTGTATATATCGGTTTAACAACAGTATTTTTTTTTCCTTCTTTGTTGTAATGTGTACAGATTCCAGAAAGGGGGACGCCCCTAGCCTGAAGTGGATTTGAGCAAAGGTTAAAGGGAAATGGGTGGTTTGATAATTTTAAACACAACTGACTTGACTGGACTGGACTGGACTTATAGTTTAATTGGGCTAATAATAAAAGGTTTCATGAACAAAGGATTTTAACCATTTTTTCCTCGTTCTCTTTCTCTTTTATTTTTTCTCTTTCTCTCTTTTTCTTCCTTGCTATTTCTTCCCTTCTCTAGGTACCGGGAGGGAAGATTTAATTCATTTTTATTCTCCAGTGTTATATGTCAGTTGTTTTAAACTTATGGGTATATTGTACTTTGATGTGTGCGCAAGCGTTTAATGAAGTTACTTCCACAGGTTCCGAATGGAGGAGTGGGGCTGGCGTGGGGGATTGTTATTGTTGTTGTATTGTGTATGTTTAATTTTAATTGTAGGTAGACCGGTTGACGGCAAAGGCTTGGAAAGGTGACAGATGGGACGAGAGCACACAGGTATCCCTGGAGAAGTCCAGTATGTAACACAATTCAGTTTCAAGTGTATAGATGCATGTAAGAATAGCATTTTATTTTAGTTTTACAAATTTTGTTTTAGGATAACATTACAGTGTAATAATACACCTATCAGTAGCAATAATAACCATCAGGGTGTCCAATAATTCAGAAATAGGTTTTATTCACTAGAGAAGTAACCGCAGTCAGTTTTTCCAGGCCCACAAATGGGTCATGGATCCCACAGATAAAATAATCTAAAGGCCATGCAGGGTGCTTAACAATTCGCAAGATTTGGTGTCCAGCTTTTCTCACCAGGAGGGAGAAACTCTGACTGAGGAGACAGACTCACATCGGACTGGGTCCTGCTGAAAAGAGGGACAGGACAAGACCCCACCAGGTGGTGGACAGAACATCACATGCCATCGGTCCCCAGAAGGAGAGTGGCACCTGTAAGACCCCACCAGTGCACCCCTACAGAGGAGAGGAATCGATCGCTGGACCAGATGCAGGGTGATCTGAAGACAGCTCCCCACTACACCTGGAGGAGGTGACAGGACCTTCGTGGGAGCTCATTCTTTGCCCCTTTGTTCTGGTTGGAAAAGGCAGTAGCAAGCAGTAGCTCTGCCTGAAGTCGGTCAGTCAGGTGGATCGAGTAAGGACGGAAGATTACCAGCCCTGACCGTGAAGAACGGAAGACGCGTCAAACTGATTTTAGTTTTGTCCCAATACACACACGTCATTTAGAATGTTTAATCAGACTGATAAGATTCTGAGGACTTTACATGAAGATATCTCTGCGGGCCGAATCCCGCCGAGCACCAAAGGACCCTTGTGGATGAACAAGGCCTCCCACCGCAAGCTCAAGAACTGAAGACCTGCTAGATAGGACAGTTTAAATTGAGGGTGTTGGCTTTTCCTGTTTAATATGAGTGTCTAGTCTTACCTTTCAGTCATTCTGGAAAAACAACCAGAGAAGGTTCGTGGATTCAATTGGAAACTTAACTATTCACTTAACTATTCATTTACCTTAACTATTCAAATATTTTACTCCATTCAATTGGGCATTTAATCATTCTAAAATACCACGAGGTATTTCAAAGGTGGTTTAAAATAGAATTTTACTTAATTATCTTTTACTAGGAGTGGTGTTGGCACTTTTTGTATTTTTACAAAGGTTTAGGTGTTTGGGACTTTTTTCACAGGGGTTGGATCAGGGGTCTGGTCCAGGACCCCTGGAGAGTGCAGTAAGTTTGGGTCGTCACTTCCATATTGACAAATCCATAAAAGGGGTGAACTCCCATGAATATGGGAGTTCAAAAGAGGGAATGTTGGATTTAATATTTTATACCTTTTTATAATTCCTATCAAGCACT
>NC_056515.1:5289433-5296209 GCF_014905685.2 Nematolebias whitei | reverse complement strand
ATATTGTCATACTATAACTAGTGGCACGTACCTACGTGACTACTACACATCCATACATTTCTATGCTGATGACACAGTTGTTTATTGTCGAGCTAAAACTGTTGCTAAGGCTTTCCAGCTTTTGAATTCTGCATTCAACTACATCCAGACTGATTTGTTCTGCCTCAATCTTGTCCTAAATGCCGACAAAACCAAAGGGATGCTTTTTTCAAATAGGAAGTTGGTCCCAGCAGTTCTTCCTCCGTTTATATCCTCAAATGGTGTCCCCATTGAGTTTGTTGATTCCTATAAATATTTGGGTATCTTGGTCGACTCACATCTCTCTTTTAAGCTCCATGTGGAAAACTTGGTAAAGAAACTGAAAATTAAACTGGGTTTCTTTTTCAGAAACAAATCCTGTCTAACCCTGAATGCTAGAAAACGCCTTGTATCTGTGACTTTCCTTCCCTCAATTGATTATGGTGACATTATTTACATGAACGCTCCTACAAGAACCCTGCAGATGTTGGATGCTGTCTATCATGGTACACTACGATTCATAACTGGCTGTGATTATCGTACCCACCATTACACCCTGTATTCACTGATTAACTGGACATCATTAACTTCACGCAGACTCTCACTGGTACATTTTCATCTTTAAATCACTTCTTGGTCTGCTGCCTTCATACATCTCCTCCTACATGTCTCTGCGTGAGTGCAGCTACAGCGTGCGCTCTCAGGACATTATTACATGCAGTGTTCCCTCAATGAGGACTGAACTAGGCAAAAGGGCCTTCTCCTACTCCGCTCCTGTTTCCTGGAATATCTTACAAAAAGATTTGAAGCTCTCGACCTTGACCTCTCTAAGTGGCTTTAAGAATCTGTTGGACTCCTGGCAGGGACCAATGCAGACATGTTCCTGTTTTTAGTTTTCTACATTCGCCTTAGAATCTAGCTGTTTTTTTTTTGTTTGTTTTTTTATACCTTTTCCTTTTAGCCATCCTATTTGTAAAAAAAAACAAACAAACAAAAAAAAACTGTATTATGACTTTTTATAATTGTTTATTGTTGTTGCTGTTGTCCATTGTTGTCATCTTTCTTTGTTGAAATCAGGTCTCTCTTGTAAATGAGTCCTCGAGGCTCAATGGGATTTACCTCTCTAAATAAAGGTTGATTGATTATGCCTAAAAACATCACAAGCTCATTTAAATCAAGAATTATAACGTTGGAGGGTTTTTTCCCTCCTCCCCACAAATCAGAAGAAGCATCTTTTCATCTCCTCTGCCCTGTGCATGCGTTGGCATGTTACGTAACACGCACGGCCACACTGCGTCAGACTCAACATTTGTTTGTGCACTATAGAGACGCCTCTGCAGGTCGCCCGTTATCCACCCAGTGCCTGTCACACTGGCTGTGTGAGGCCATTTCTGAAGCTTACAGAGCATCAGGTTTAGAGCCCCCTTACAACCTCAGGGTGCACTCGACCAGAGGAATTGCATCCTCGACAGCCTTGCATAATGGTATGACAATGCAGGATATTTACACTGCGGCCGCGTGGTCATCGCCCTACTCATTTATTCGCTTCTATCTGCGTGATGTGTCAGCTCACTCCATGACGCATTCTGTCCTCGGTGCCTTAACAGAATGAATCTCATTGTTTTCATGGAAATTTGTTTAAACTCACATCTGACTGCATGCAATTACAGTGTGAGATATTTGTTATCAGTCACAAGTTTGTGACTGTTGGTTTTTGTTCTAATGTCACTAATCAGTTCATGAATACTGTTACCAATCAGTTCATTTGATTACTAATCAGTTTATTTATTTTTGAATCTGTTCACTGTTTTTTCAGCCTCTCCCCTTTTTCCCGTCGAGAACTTTTCTCTCCGGGCACCCATGTACACGGAATGCGTAAATTATGCAGCGCGCATCTGTACATGGTGCATGTGATTACGCAATGTGTATTTACGCACATGGAGGGCTGAGGGATAAAAATTTTTTTACTGCAAGCGGGCGCTTCATACGGTGTTCGAATGGACCCAGTGAGGCTGAGACTACATCCTGCTTTGCCCTTAACCCACAAGCAACAGCCTTAAAGGGCGAAGCCTATACGAAATAGAACATTGGTTATGTACTGTAACCCCAGATTCTATGAGTATAGGAGTAGCTCTTTAAGCTCTGGGCCTCACTGGCTCCTAAATGGCTGAAGAAAAAAGCTATATGGGAGCCGATTACCCGCTCTCAACGTAATTTATACGGACCGGGTGGGGTCCACACGACAGGTGGGCGTGGACTAAATTTTTTCAGTGCGACGCTTTGCATGACGGGATAAAACCCACAAGCGACTGCCTTAAAGGTCTATGCCTATACTCAGAGAATCTGGGGTTACAGTACGTAACCAACGTTTTCCTCATGTTGTAAAGCCTTCTGTAGAATCTGCAGGAATGTTTGTGATTATTTGCACCTGTGCAATTAAATCCACCGAGAGAAAAAAAACTTTATGTTATGCATAATAAACTGAAGGAAAAAGAGCAGCTTGGGTAGCAGTAAATGGTTTTATTGAAAAAAAAAACAGTTTTTGTTAGTTTGAATTTGATCAGTTTTGCCAGAGTTATTTTTTTCTTGATACCCACCCAACAGGCCTGCACAAACAAAAGCAAATTGCCAAAAGAAAAGTGATACATTGAACACTAAAGGAGAAATGATGGATAAAAGAAACTATTCAAGATCAAATCAAAGTATAGCAGCTTTAACTTGGTATTTGCTTTATTTATTTATTTAGTTTGGCTTTTCATTTAGTTGTAGCTGGTGTTTAGTCTCACTTTGTGCGATTACACTCTGTAATAAAGCATTGTTAATTCATCATTTGGGCCAAAACGCCTCCAGCACAAACACTGAGATTTGTTCTGTGATGTCTCTGAGACTTGGCAGTTAAGTGTCTGGAAACCATTTCTTCCTTGTTGTTGTTGTAGTCTTTTGGATCCTTGCCTCAGGATTTGGTCTGTATCCATTTCAGAGAAACTGGAGTAAAAAAGAAAAATAGTTTAAAACAATTTCAAAAGTTTTTGCAGTTTGAGTTTCAATGTCTCTCTATGTCAGTATTTTTAATTCATCATAAAAAGGATGAACCAGAAAAGTGAACATTGAGGTCAAATATATTTGGTGTTTGATTTTTTTTGGAATAGCAAAATCAACCTTTAAAAGAACCTAATGTGTCTGACAAATTGCAAGATGCTTAAACTGACAATTTTCTTTACAAAACAACTCTTGATTAGTGGTTTATTTTTGTTTAAAGTGTTTGATCTAAATCCTGCAATGTGTTTAAGGACTACAGTTTCTCAAAATAGCAATACTTGAGCTGTCTAATCATGATTACAAATTAAAATACTGTAGATGAAAACTAATTTTTTGATTACTTTTATTCATTTGACTTTTGTCATTATCAACCAGATTTTGCATTTATTTTGTAAAGTAAAAATGACACATTGAAAACACTAACTTCCTCTTTAACCGTATAAAAAAGGAGAGTTGGAGTTCCACACGTGTTATATTTGAAATGACATGTTTTAAAAGGAAGAAACTATTCTTGAACTCTTGTGGCATCAATTAAGTAGTTTCACAGATGGTAACAGAAATAACATGTGGATTTTTCAACTTTAAAATATGTAATTTAGATTATATTTTGTCTTGTTTGCATATAGAAAACAGTAAATCCAGCCCTAACAATCATGAATCAAGATTGGGGACTTATCAAGGTTACTACAAGTTCAATAATTAAGGTTCACAAAGCCAGTTCCCTTTTTTCCTGGGTCTATAACTATGCTAACTAAACCTAACTTATATCTGTTGCCATATAAACAGGCTCATGTAAAAACGAACCACATTTGCGACCCTGAAAAGCCCTAACTCTACCTGAAGTTACTTTGATAAACCACAAATTTTGCTTTGTAGTTAAGGGCACTGGATAGGTTTCTGGATTAGAACTCACAGTTGTCACAGAGCCTCTCAACCAACTTTAGAAATCTTTAGATTTCAGTCTTTAGAAATTCATTTTGAAAAGCCATGTTGTGCAACAGACGCATTACCTTTTTTCTGTTCCCCTGAATTTCACCGTCATGTCAAACTTTGAGAAACAGATTCATGACAGAGTTCAAAAAAACTGAACACTTGTTACATACAACAAATAACCTCTCTGGGTGGAGTTTGCATATTCTTTCCGTGCATGCGTAAGTTTTCTCCAGGTACTCCAGTTTCCTCCCACAGACCAAAAACATGAATGTTAGGGTGCATTCACACCAGCCCTGTTTAGTCCGCTTTTATCAAACTCTAGCTCGCTTTCCTAGGAAGTCGGGTTTGTTTGGGGAGATGTGAACGTGCCATCGAACTCTGTCACGGAACAAAAAGGCGAACTCTGGCCCAGGCTAAAACCTAGGTCATGGTCCGGTAGAAGAAAACTCCAGCGCGGTTTGAGTACAGTGTGAATGCAATCAGACCGGGCCCTGCTCCACAAGCAAGAAGTGGAGTACAGCGCAGGGCAAACAAACACGCATTTCTCTTACCTCATATGGAGCCGTCAGCTGCCTTGTGTGAAAAACAATATTCTCCATGGTCTTCTGCCTCATCTTCTGCTCATGCTGAGTCCATTTTTGATAAATGACAAAATATAACTCCTAAAACTGCTTAAACTTGATGCCACTCCATTTTTGTTTTTATTTCCAGAAGAAGAAGAAGAAGTGTCTTCAGAGGTTTTTGTGTCGTTCTTTCAGTAGTTCTTGGTGCAGCGCCACCACAGGTGAGTGGGAGAACAGGTTGGTTTGAACAGATTGGTTTGAACAGGTTGGCTCGACTGCACAGTGCAGTGTGAATGCAAACGCAACCGCTCAAATGTAAACAAAATGTTATGAATTTGATCCCCAACCGAACTGAGTCTACTGGACTATCTGGTGTGAAAACAACCTTAGGCTGACTGGTAACTCTAAATTGTTCCTAGGTGTGAGTGAATGTCATGTTTTCTGCACTGTCATGCTCTGATCTTAAGCCTTGCCTTCCAGCCATGCCTACTCTGCACCTCTGCCTAATCAAGCTCATGCTATGCAACTGTAACCTGCTCTACATAAGAGTTCTTGCCACCCTTACTCTCTGCTAGATTATCCCATTGTAGAAGTAGATGTCCAGTGTTCAAGTCACAGCTCTCTCTGATCAGCTTGTCTTGACCCCACACTTGTCTTTTGGATTATCAAACTTCTCACTCCTTGCCTGTTACTATAGTGCCCTTCTGATCACGGTCCCGACCTGCTTTTGTAGACCTATGACTACGCCTCACAGATCTTCCTTTTGGATTTGTTATTGGACCTCTGAGAACCTTTTAATTACCCTCAACTCCACACCTGACTGTCACCTCTGAATATTACACTGGATCACGTCTTTTTATCTGCAGTCTTGTCTGTGACAGTGATGTCACCCTGCCCTACTCCTTCAGGTGGTGCTCCTCTTACCTGCATAAGAAGATTAGTGGCTGCTTTTCTTTTTACCTTCATCATCACAGAAACTGTCAGTCCACTAAACCTTCATATTTCTGCAGAATGGGTTCGCTCCAGGACTCTGACCTCCACCAGCAGCTGTTTCTAAATAAAACTTTTAAACCATTCCTGTTGTTCAGCATGTTGCTCAAATTCAAAAAACACAATCCTTGTCAGTGAGAGAGTGAATGGTTGTTTCTCATTTGTTTCTATGTGTCCCTGTGATGGACTGGAGACCTGTCCAGGGTGTCCCCCACCTCTTGCACATTGACTGCTGGATATGGGCACCAGTGACCCAAAAAGAAAGAAGTGGCTACAGATAATGGATGGAGGCTTGAAGGGACTCTAGCAAAGGTGATTGAATTGTATGTAAATTATGCTCAATCCATAATTCCTTAATGTCCAAATGCCCTAAATTGGTAACAGTGCACCATGTTTTCACCAGAGTTCCAAGTACTGAAACTGAGAACCAGACAGCTTTTATTGTGATGGGTAGAATAAGTTTGTTTAGTAAGTATCTGCAAGATGGCTCGAGAGGCAAGTTATTTTGTGCAAGTATTTGTCATAACTCAGGAGACCCAGAGAACACGAGACCGAGACCAGCAAGACTCAGAGGGATAAAAGTTTAACAGTGTTTATTATTTACAGTGAACGGACAACATCTGGTTCTCCACTGGAACCCTGGAATGGGAGGAGAGGTGTCAGGTTGGAGTCCACAGGGGTAAGGAGTGTATATAGTATCCAGATGCATGCTCAATAATCCAGGTAGAAAAATCTAAAAAAGTTAAATCTGGTCCTCTGGACATTCAAAAAAAACCAAAACGAAGCAAAACAACAAAAAATGTAGAAACGTTTCGTCTCTCGTCCGAGAGACTTCTTCAGTCTGAGGTGCTGTTTTCAGCTCAGTCTCTTAAATAGCACCAAATATCTGGCGTCTGTACCCTTTAGTTGGCAGCTCAGAACACCACATACAGAACACCATGGACTTTGTGGATAAGGTGAGGGATGTCATCATGGAGACTGATGAAACAATGGTCTCTTTTGATGTCACATCACTCTTTACGTGCATTCCTGTTGATGATGCAGTAGAGGTGATCAGTTTAAAATTAAAATCAGATGCCACTCTGAGCAGCAGGACCACGCTTTCCACAGAACAACTGTGTCAACTCTTGAAACTGTGCCTGCAGTCAACCTACTTCACATATGGGGAGCAATATTAAAGGCAGACACATGGGTGTGCTATGGGGTCTCCAGTTTCTCCTATTGTTGCCAACC
>NC_056515.1:5279512-5289333 GCF_014905685.2 Nematolebias whitei | reverse complement strand
CCACCAAGTCATTGGTTCAGGTATGTTGACGACACCTGGGTTAAAATTAAATCTCAGGAAGTCCAACATTTTACTGACCACATCAACTCTGTGGATAAATACATCAAGTTCACACGAGAAGATGTAAAAAATGGCAGGTTGGCTTTCTTGGACTGTGAGGTCTCAGTCTCTGATAGAGGACATTTGCAAACTGAGGTGTACCGCAAACCCACCCACACAGACCAGTATTTGCAGTTTGACTCCCATCACCCTTTGGAGCACAAGTTAGGAGTCATCAGGACTCTGTATCACAGAGCAGACAGCGTCCCCACTAGCTCAGGAGCCAGGCAGAAGGAGAAATCCCACACAAGACAGGCTCTTGAGCAATGCGGATATCCTAACTGGGCCTTCCTAAAAGCAGAGAAGAAACCCAAACAGGACTCCAGTCAGCCAACAGGTGAAAAGGAGGAACCCAGACCCAGACCAGTGGTCATTCCATATGTTGAGGGAGTATCAGAGAAACTGAGACGTTTATTTTCTAAACATAACGTCCCAGTGGTTTTTAAACCCCAAAATACATTACGGCAAAGACTGGTTCATCCCAAAGATCCAGTCCCCCGGCACAAACAGAGTAATGTTGTGTATGCTGTTCAGTGTCAGGAGGGCTGTGATCAGTCTTACATCGGGGAAACAAAACAGCCACTGGCCAAAAGGATGGCCCAGCACAGAAGATCAACATCATCAGGCCAGGACTCTGCGGTCTACACTCATCTCCAGGCCAGCGGTCACTCTTTCAGGGATGAAGATGTGCACATCCTGGATAGAGAGGAACGATAGTTTGAGAGAGGAGTAAAGGAGGCCATCTTTGTGAAAAGAAACCGTCCATCATTAAACAGGGGTGGAGGCCTACGTGTTCAATTGTCCCCCTCTTACAATGCTGTGATTGCTAGTATCACTCAGCCCTCTGTGAATAGTACACAGCCATCAGTGTGCTAATGATCCATTGTTAGGCTGATGGTCCTTCTTGAGCATGTGATCAGCTGGTTTTGGTTGTCAGCAGCAAAACTGGTTGATCCACTCTGAGAAGGTGCTATTTAAGAGACTGAGCTGAAAACAGCACCTCAGACTGAAGAAGTCTCTCGGACGAGAGACGAAACGTTTCTACATTTTTTGTTGTTTTGCTTTGTTTTGTTTTTTTTTTAATGTCCAGAGGACCAGATTTAACTTTTTTAGATAGAGTGTATATAGTGTTAATTCAGTATCTCTATTTTTCTTACAGGTCTTGGAGATGGAGAGGGGAAGGCGTTGGTCCAAGGAGTCACAGGAGAGGAGTCCAGGCGAGTGACAAGAAGGCAAGGAGGTCCAGGAGGCACTGGTGTCCAGAACGGCAGGTCACAGAGGAGCACGAGGAGACACGGGTAACTGAGACACGAGAAGAGAGAGAGATTAGACAACTCTGATTCTAATCATAAACTAGACCAGAAGCATACTACCCTCAAGGGAGGTGAATGCTCCAGCAGAGAGTAGAGCTCAACTGCAGCCTTATGTAGTGCTGGATCCATGTTGACGAAATGGCCTGCAGGTGTGGTTAATTGACGGCCATCTTGGATCCAGGAGCTGCAGAAGGTCATATTCTCACAGTATTAGGAATATTCTGGTGGTAGATTCAACAAGTTAGAATTGCTCTTACTTGAATTCCTTTTATTTATTTTTTCAGGCTTTGGAGGAATTGGCCAGGATTCCAGGATGAGGACTTTTGCCAGAAGGGGATCCAGTCTTTAGCTGCCTTCTGGGTGGGTGGTGGGATAGTGGATAGGCAGACAATGAGCAAAAGTGACTTTACTTCTTCTTGCTGGATCAGGAGGAATACTGTATTCCGCATGAGCAGGTATAGGCAAGACCTACAAGATCAAGCACAAGAATTTCCCAGAGCACACAGACAATTCTGAAAGGAGACAATGGTAAGAGTTTTAACTTAAATTCCAATAAGAATGCACATAGATGAAACATACTGTGTGACATTGAAAGGTCCCAAGAAGAATGATGAGTCAACTCAGTTTTAAGTACGGTATGTCTCAATCGGTTGTCATGTGCCATTGGTTTTTCTGGCATTGCTATAAATTGGTTTCAATCTTATCTCTCTGACCGTCAGCACTTTGTCCAATTCAAGAACTTCAAGTCACAGTCCTCCACAGTTACTTCAGGTGGACCGCAGGGTTCTGTTCTTGGTCCTCTCTTGTTTATCATTTATCTTCTTCCACTTGGCCTTATCTTTAAAAAAATTGGTATTAATTTTCACTGCTATGCAGATGACACCCAGCTTTACCTTTCCACCAAGCCCAACACCACCTTTCCACCATCCTTTCTTTCAGACTGCCTCTGTGAAATTAAATTATGGTTTAATCAGAAATTTCTTAAACTGAACTCAAATTAAACAGAATTCCTCCTTGTTAGCACCAAGTCTACCTTATCCAAATGTAATAGTTTCACAATTAAAGTTGATGATTCCACAGTTTCTCCCTCCCCTACAGCTAAGAGTCTGGGTGTCATCCTTGATAGCACATTATCTTTTGAATCTTGTGCCAATAACATTACTCGGTCTGCATATTTTCATCTTCGATACATCAACCGTCTTCGTTCGTTTCTTACCCTCACCAGCACAGCTATCCTTATCAATGCTCTAGTCACCTCTCAACTAGACTACTCCCTCCTCTCAGATCTTCCTCTCAAAATCATCCATAAACTTCAGCTTGTTCAAAGCACAGCTGCCCGGATAATCACTAGGACTACGTCGAAGGAACACATCACCCCTATCCTTAAACATCTTCACTGGTACCCATAAAATATTGCATCGACTTTAAGATTCTCCTCCTCACTTTCAAAGCTCTCCATAACTTGGCACCTCTGTACCTCACTGATCTTCTTTGCTATTGCACACCTGCCCGAAGTCTTCGCTCCTTCCTATCCATCTCTCTTGTAATACCTCCTGCCCGCTTGACAACCATGGGATCCAGAGCCTTCTCCTGTAAAGCCCCTCGTCACTGGAACTCTCTTCCACAGCACATCCGTAATTCTGATTCTCTGCTCTCATTTAAATCTAACCTTAAAACTCGCTTTTTCAAACTTGCTTATTCTGTTTAATGTCATTATGTATTTTATCATTATTAGCATTTGATTTAATTGATATCTGTATTTTATTGTTTTATTGTTTTTATCTTGTATTTCTTGTTTGGTGACCTTGAGTGTTTTGAAAGGCGCCTTCAAATAAAATATATTATTATTATGTGCAACACCTGTGCCGAGTGTTGGTGTAGTCAGTGTGGCTCAGGGACCAACTTCTCCAGTTCACCCTCAAAGTAAGTTATTGAAAATAATAATAATAATAATAATAAAACTGAAAAACCTAGAGTCATGACAGAACTTTTTTTTTTGCACAAAAACTCATGCTAGGGATTACCCAAAAATCTATATTTAATAAAGTTCTCTATCTAAGGAATCCAAAGCCAAGATTCAACTTGTCTGCTGGATTCCTTAGATAGAGAACTTTACTAATTGGCTTTTATGTGAATGTTCCTGTAAAGTGCCCTGAGACAACTTTGTTATGATTTGGCGCTATATAAATAAAATGACTTGAAACTGGAAAATAAAAAAATACAGTGTTTTGGTGTTTGGTCCACTATAAAATCATAATAACAAAAAAAATGTAGTTATAAATGGGGTTAAAAGACAAAACAACTGGGATGTGCTCAATGCACATTTTAGGATATTTTTTAATCCAGTTTTTGGAAAATCTAAAAATTGAAAAAATATATATCAACCTTAAAATTTGCAACAGGTGTCTATCTGCTCCAACCTCTTGGGCTCACTGGTCAAAAAGATACCATTCTTAAACTCCAGGCATGGACCATACAAAACCACTCTGAAGGCAGCATGACTGTGGCATGTACTTGAAACACTCTTGTATTATGTCAACATGCAAAATTGACTAATTTCATATAGAAGTCTAAATAAACATATTTATGCATAATAATGTACCTTCTTGTCAACTAAAAAAATCATTTTAGGCTACAGTACTTCCTATTTTCTTGTAATGAGAATATAAATAGTATATTTAGGTTGCCAAACGACCAAATGGTTACTTGCATGGCCATTGATAAATTTCTGTAAGTTTAAAATTCTGTCTTCACTCAGAAAAATTTGACTGGTTTAATTATTTAAACATCTTGAAACATTTTGCTCCTTTCTTTCTCAGAAAAAAGTCCAGAACTTTGTTATAAGTACAATAATGAGTGCAGTTTTTCTAAGTTCCAATTCTTTAAGTAAACCAGCGGTTGACTACTCTGATGTTTTAGTTCCAGTGACACAGGAAGCTCATAAACTAAAAAAACAACATGATTGTGTTTTTTGGTGAAATGTACTGGTAGCTGGTTTCATCGTTTGTGCAGAAGGACACCGACTGAAGGCACTGCTGTCTCTACGCTTTGGAGGACGAGTCAGGCAGATAATTCAGTGAGTGTCCTGAGAGCTCTGGGCCCAAAGAAATTAATTGCAGTGTCTGAGGCCTGTTGGTGACACAACATATATCAGACACATCCTCCTCACAGTAAATCACAGGTTTAGAAAATAACTCTTCTCTAGATGGAGCCTAAAAAATACTTGATATTTTATTAGCCTGCCTTTTGGTGGTAGGTGATTATACTTTTGCCTATATTTGTCCATGAGCAAAATATCACTAGGCATATTTTAATGATTAATGACTAGGTAATTTTTACGTATTTTTACGTATTACATTTTTTGACAGAAGTAGCTGAGATTCATCTATTGCACATGTTTTTGAGGGTTAATGGATCATGCCCAAGATCTCATTATATCAAATTGATAATTACATGATAATCATTGTAAAAGGCTATCTGTATAAAGGCTTTGACTCCTGTTCTGCAGCTTAAACGTTTGGCCTGTAATGTGGTGGATGATGTGCATTAGCTCAAACAAACACTTCTGATATTGCAGAATGTGTCACTTGTTAGATCAAGACCCAGACCTGAAGAGGGTCCTTCTGATATAAGGAGCATGTTTATTCAGATTCCGATGTCTCAGTGGGTCACATAAACCTAGTTTGTCTTAAAGAAATGAATGTATCACAATATGAGCTCCTCATCTTCCTTTCAGAAGCACAGGTCTTTGGTTTCACATATTATTATCTGCCAAAACGCGTTTATTAGTAGCAGACAAAAGCTCACGTAGAAGGTGTTAGATCTCAGTATTAACAAATCCCAAGATTGTGAATGAATGGAAGAAAAAAAAAGGAACATGTGATTCACCAACCACCAGAAATATTACTGCCTCTGGAAAGACTAGTGTCACAAAGCCTACAAGGCAGATTCACTCTGAGCTGCTGAAAGAAGAAGAATTATTTCATATCACATTATTTAGATTTTAGCAGCTTATTGCTGGTAATGTTGATGGAAAATAAATGTTGGCAATCATAGCACTGAAACGTTGTCAGTTAATTATCCTTTAAATCAGGGTTTATCAACAGATCAACTGTTTTCTACTGACAGTGAAGAGGCCTAGTATTGATAATTATTAATGATTGGTTTGCTCCATTTGATTTTTTTTAATAAAGAGTTTAAGATATATATATATATATATATATATACATATTTTTTTCTTCTTTCTTTTTTTATAATTTTAAAAACATTGTTATTGTTATTATTGTTGATCCTAGTCTATAACTCAGTCGGTTTTATAGATATTGTGCTAAAATTAGGTGTGGTAGTAGCTGAGAGCCATTCACAACACAAATTATGAGGACTAACAACTTGAGGGTGATTTTGTAATATTGTTTAAAATCTTGCACCATTGTAAGGTTTGACCAAAACAGCTCAAACTTTCACAGAAGATTAAAATAAAATCTTTTGATGAGAATGATGAAGGCGGTGGGTGATATACACTCTTTTAAGGAATGCTAAGCCTTTAATTACTGTATAAATGACTCTGCTTCTGCAGAGAGTGAATGAAAATCTTTTTTTTCCTGCATCATTCCAGTCCCTCCATCAGAGCCACATCACAGTGTGACAGATACATGGGCTGAATCAAAACGGAGACTCTGAAAATGGGGAGATGACAAGGTGAGAGAGGAGGGATAGTGTAAAAAAAAAAAAACGGTGTCCTACAAACCCAGAGCAGAAATGGAAACTGAAGGTGTGAGAAAGATTGAGCAGGAACCTGTGTATTCTCCAGTTTGCTGCCGAGTTGAATCCTCCACTGGAAGAACAGCCTTAGAAGGATTACGCCATAAAAATGATACAGAGTCAGGACTTTGGTCATGGCCAAGGTAATAGACATTATACATCCCTCTGCTTTCATTATACCACAGACTGCACACACGGTGTTCTCATCTACTTTGCCTTTATTGCCTCCATTTCTCACACAGAGAATTCATTAGGAATTGACTGCGTGACAAGTGTGCAGCGCTTAAAGCACTTAATGGATGCAGGAGATAACAGACATGGCTTTTTGGTCTCGGTGTGCAAGACAACTGTGAGTGTTGGTGCTTGTGAAAAACACTGTGGGACTTTAGCATTGGCATGTATAACTACCTTGTTTAAAGTTCACTCTGTGCAGGCGCTCAGACTTACCTACTTACCTGCATTCAGTGGAACAATTAAACAGATACGACTTTTCACCCCACATGTCTACAATACCTTTTTCTGACAAAGATGGGTCGTTATGTGAAATTTAAATACAAACAGAATGTGAATATTTGCTAAATCTTATAAACCCCATGTTTAATTTACAACTGAACGTAGTAAACATAATCTAAAAAAGTTAAGTCTGGTCCTCTGGACATTCAAAAAAAAAAAGAAAAACAAAGTAGCAACGTTTCATCTTTCATCCAAAAGACTTCTTCAGTCTGAGGTGCTGTATTCAGCTCAGTCTTATAAATAGCACCGTCTCAGAGTGGATCAACCAGTTTGCTGCTGACAACCAAAACCAGCTGCTCACATGATCAAGAAGGACCATCAGCCTAACAATGGATCATTAGCACACTGATGACTGTTTACTATTCACAGGGGGCTAAGGGATACTAGCAATAACAGCATTGTAAGAGGGGGACAATTGAACACGGAGGCCTCCACCCCTGTTTAATGATGAACAATTTCTTTTCACAAAGATGGCCTCCTTTACTCCTCTCTCAAACCATTGTTCCTCTCTGTCCAGGATGTGAACATCTTCATCTCTGAAAGATCATCTCTAGGCCAGCTGTCACTCTTTCAGGGATGAAGATGTTCACATCCTGGACTACTGTGGACTACTGTAAAATCATTCATAGATTTTAAGAATATGGAGAAATCTTCATGCACAGAAGACTTAAAGTGACAAGAACCAGGTTTTGGATTCAAGAGTTCAACCAAGAAGGTTTAAACTTTTTTTTTTTATTAATATATTATTTTATTATTATTTTATTTATTACATATTAGCAGGTGTTTATCAGAAAATGCTGTAACAACATTTAAACAGTCTCTTCCATTAATGTTTTCCTCTGTCATGCATCAGAGAACAGTGACTTGTGGGCCTTTTCCATAGCTCCTCTTCAGCACAACTCGACTCGGTTCGGTACAGTTCCAAACCTTTTTGCACTATCCAAAAAAGTTCAATCTGGTCCTCTGGACATTCAAAAAAACAAAAAACAAAACAAAGCAAAAAAAAATCTAGAAACGTTTCGTCTCTCATCCAAGAGACTTCCTCAGTCTGAGGTGCTGTTTTCAGCTCAGTCTCTTAAATAGCACCTTCTCAGAGTGGATCTGCAAACTGGTTGATCCACTCTGAGAAGGTGCTATTTAAGAGACTGAGCTGAAAACAGCACCTCAGACTGAGGAAGTCTCTTGGATGAGAGACGAAACGTTTCTAGATTTTTTTGCTTGTTTTGTTTTTTGTTTTTTTTGAATGTCCAGAGGACCAGATTGAACTTTTTTGGATTTTTCTACCTGGATTATTGAGCATGCATCAGGATTTTTTGCACTATCAATTTTTCGTGGAACGAGCCGAGCCAGCACCAAAACGTGATATCAGAAGACTGTCGATAACTGATTGGTCAGGGGGCGGAGTCACTGGTTCTTTGAGAATTTTTTCAAAACACCAATCCGCCATTTGCATTTACTCGAGCTTGGAGCAGCAGCTGGGCCTATTTTTAAGATTTTAAAAACAAAAATGACAAGACCGTGATCTAATGCTGAAATCCAGGCAGAATTTGTGTTTGGTGACTAATGACAAAATTCAGAGCGAGCTAGTCAACGTGGAAGATCATAAAAGCTGCGCGCGGACCCCAGCCTCGAGTACTCATAAAGGCTGGACTCCAAGCCGTGGCAGACGGGCGGACCAGGACGGGTCTGGGACAGAGGATGGAAACGATTTAAAAAATGTTTTTATGTATTTAAAAACATTTTATGTATTTTAAAAACAAATGTTTTTTTTTTTATCTGTGAAGATTAAAATAAATAAACAGTTCCAACTTTATCATGAAATCCTGTTTTCACTTTAATGACTTTATTAAATAATATTTTAATTAAAGTTAAGTCAACTGAAAAATCATAAAAAGACACCAAATTATTGGATCTCTCAGGAATAATTATCTCAAACATGTTTAAAGAAGAAATACAGCCTTTAGTTCAACTTTATTCTAACCCACAGATGTACAAATCAGAAAACAAGAATTTAATTAAATCAAAGCTAAAATAAAATAATCTGTATATGAGAAACAAAATCACATATCTAAAGTGAACAATAAAAGCAGACACATTGAGTGCAAATACATCAAATGATGAAGAAAAGGTTTAAAATTTTAAATATAGATGTTTTGTAGAATCTGGTTCAACAAAGATTTAATGGTGAACTATATATATATATATATATATATATATATATATATATACATATATATATGTATGTATGTATAGTTTAATTTGATTTAGTTTGATTTGATGGGGGAGTGATGGCGCAGAGGTTAGAGAAGGTGGGCCTGTTATCAGAAGATTGCTGGTTCAAGCCCCCATACAGACAACATAAAAAAAATGTAGGTGGGGTAGGCAAATCACCCACACCTGACCCCACCCTCATTCGCCCCACTCTGGGCACATGAGCAAGGCCCTTAACCCCCATCTGCTCTCTAAACAGGTCTCTCTTGAAAATGAGTTCTCGTGGCTCAATGAGACTACCTGTATGCTTAAAGTGTAAATGAAAATGAAATGAAAAATGATCTTTTTAATAATCTGTATTCTTTTTAATTTACCAGAAACTTCTAAATAAAATCTCACCCTTTATATGAAACCTGTTTCAAGTTTAAGTCATGATTTCAGTGCCTTGCGAAATATTCGGCCCCCTTGAACTTTTCAACCTTTTGCCACATTTCAGGCTTCAAACATAAAGATATAAAATTTTATTTTTTTGTGAAGAATCAACAACAAGTGGGACACAATCGTGAAGTGGAATGAAATTTATTGGATGTGTCAAACTTTTTTAACAAATAAAAAACTGAAAAGTGGGGCGTGCAATATTATTTGGCCCCTTTACTTTCAGTGCAGCAAACTCAGTCCAGAAGTTCAGTGAGGATCTATGAATGATCCAATGTTGTCCCAAATGACTGATGATGATAAATAGAATCCACCTGTGTGTAATCAAGTCTCCGTATAAGTGCACCTGCTCTGTGACAGTCTCAGGGTTCTGTTCAAAGCGCAGAGATCATCATGAAGACCAAGGAACACACCAGGCAGGTCCGAGATACTGTTGTGGAGAAGTTTAAAGCCGGATTTGGATACAAAAAGATTTCTCAATCTTTAAAC
>NC_056515.1:5250521-5279412 GCF_014905685.2 Nematolebias whitei | reverse complement strand
AGTTTAAAGCCGGATTTGGATACAAAAAGATTTCTCAATCTTTAAACATCCCAAGGAGCACTGTGCAAGTAATCATATTGAAATGGAAGGAGTATCAGACCACTGCAAATCTACCAAGACCCGGCCATCCCTCTAAACTTTCATCTCGAACAAGGAGAAGACTGATCAGAGATGCAGCCAAGAGGCCCATGATCACTCTGGATGAACTGCAGAGATCTACAGCTGAGGTGGGAGAGTCTGTCCATAGGACAACAATCAGTCGTACACTGCACAAATCTGGCCTTTATGGAAGAGTGGCAAGAAGAAAGCCATTTCTCAAAGATATCCATAAAAAGGGTTGTTTAAAGTTTGACACAAGCACCTGGGAGACACCCAACATGTGGAAGAAGGTGCTCTGGTCACATGAAACCAAAATCCAACTGTTTGGCTACAATGCAAAACAATATGTTTGGCGTAAAAGCAACACAGCTCATCACCCTGAACACACCACTGTCAAACATGGTGGTGGCAGCATCATAGTTTGGGCCTGCTTTTCGTCAGCAGGGACAGGGAAGATGGTCAGAATTGATGGGAAGATGGATGTGGCCAAATACAGGACCATTCTGGAAGAAAACCTGTTTGAGTCTGCAAGAGACCTGAGACTGGGACGGAGATTTATCTTCCAACAAGACAATGAACCAAAACATAAAGCCAAATCTACAATGGAATGGTTCACAAATAAACATGTCCAGGTGTTGGAATGGCCAAGTCAAAGTCCAGACCTGAATCCAATTGAGAATCTGTGGAAAGAGCTGAAGACTGCTGTTCACAAACGCTCTCCATTAAACCTCAATGAGCTCGAGCTGTTTTGCAAGGAAGAATGGGCAAGAATTTCAGTGTCTCCATGTGCAAAACTGATAGAGAAATACTCCAAGAGACTTGCAGCTGTAATTGCAGCAAGAGGCGACGCTACAAAGTATTAACGCAAGGGGGCTGAATAATATTGTATGCCCCACTTTTCAGGTTTTTATTTGGTAAAAAAGTTTGACACATCCAATAAATTTCATTCCACTCCATGATTGTGTCCCACTTGTTGTTGATTCTTCACAAACAATTTAAATTTTATATCTTTATGTTTGAAGCCTGAAATGTGGCAAAAGGTTGAAAAGTTCAAGGGGGCCGAATACTTTCGCAAGGCACTGTATGAGCTAAATCCAGATTTTCCATCTAGAGTGTTTGCTAAATAACAAAAGTAAAGTGTCATAACAAAAGTCAAGATATTTTTAATACATCTATATTATCAACATCTATACTGAAATGATACATTGATGGTTTAGGGGCATCAAAGGTAACAGCCATTTTCATCTTTAATGGCACACATTAGTTGCCCCAGAGCTGCATATAGACTGTAGGTCTGCTGCGATTATTTTGCTGGAGAATCATCTGAAACACACACAAACAGCATGTATTACTAAACCATATTTAATCGACATTTACATACTTTTACTCTTGTCTCCCACAATATATCAAATTAGCATTAGCTTACTGTCACTCGTCGTCTAATCTTTATGGCTTCCCACATTCTCCTGCACTTCTTCAGAGCTTTTTGCTTGGCTGCCCACAGCCTTTTCTGGGTCTCTTTTCTTTGATGTTTGACAAAAGCCACAGACTGAGCAGAATGTTCAACAAATCTACAAAATCCTCCATTTTGGTGGTGTATATTTTCATGATCTTCTTCTTAACACGTTTAATGGTGGCTAGTAAATAAGGGAATACTACCGCCACCAGCTGGTAAGGCTTGTTGGATCCTTGACCCCGTCTACAGAACCAGTACTGAACGTGCTTATGGAAATGCAACATGGACCGAGCTGAAGAGCTGAGCCAAGGTGAGCCGAGCTGAGTCGAACTGATCTGAGCCATCACTATGGAAAAGGCCCTTAAGATGATTTTGTTGATAATTTTACAACTTCAATGTAAAACTTCACTCGACAAAACTGCTCCGCAGAAAAAGAAAGTAATTGTAAGTGTCGCCACAATGATTGATTTATGTTTCAAACGGGTTCATATTTGTTTTCAGTAGTTAGAATATTTTGTTTTTAGTTTGTTTAGTTCACACTGTGAAATATGTTTTATTTTGTATAAGATGCATTTATTCTGTCATGAAGGACTATTTTTTGTTTGTACTGTTATCGCGAGATTTGTGTGAACGGAAGAGAGTGGCGAGATCTTTTGTGCTCAACACACACACATTTACCTGAAGCTACATGCAGTTACCTGAGGACACGAGAGGTGTGCAGCAGCCTCGATAGTTCGCTGACTGTAAAGGTATTTATAACTGTTGTGACACATTGTACATCTGTCAGTTATGGTGTTCTGATGTTTTATATGCTTATTTAGAATGTACAAGATGAGAAACATTCGCTTAGGACTTCTTTAACGACGAGCGGCCATGAGGTATTTCTTTGTTAAAGCACGTTTTACTTGTCGCTCAGTACTGTACCTGAAACCTTTTGTTTTACTTCTGTACTTTCTGTCTTGTTTCTGTAGTTTTCATTGCATTCATTAAAGCGCCCGTTTCAAATAAAGAAGCCGTGCCCGCGTGTCGTCATTGAGAAGTTACAGTAATCAATCAGAGGAAACTGGCTCTTTGGTTCAATTCTGAGTTATGTACTTTACAACAGGTGTCTGGAAACCAGGAGAGAAAATGGCGCTCCACTAACATGGAACAATTTTATTTAACTTGGAAAGATAGTCTGCTAACATATAAGAAAGTCCTTAAAGCTAGAACTTTATATTATTAATCTTTATGGATGAGAATAAAAATAACCCTAGGTTTCTGTTCAGAACTATAGCTAGACTAATTAAAAGTCCCATTTCTGTTGAACCATGTATCCCAACAAATATAAGCAGTGATGACTTCCTGAGATTCTTTATAAATAAATTATTTCAATTAGAAATAAAATTCAAACCATCCTTCCTGCTACTTCCCCTGAATCCCTATCAGATGAGGCAGCTTTAGAAATATTACTAGAACCTGATTTATGTATGGACTGTTTTTGTCCTGTTGAGTTCTGAATTGTCAAAAATATTAGCTTCATCCAAACCAACCACATGTCTGCTAGATCCCATCCCAACCAGACTGTTTGAAGAATTATTTCCCCTAATTGATGTCCACATTTGTTTTGCTTAATTTGTCTTTAATGAATGGTTATGTACCACAGCACTTTAAGGTTGCTATAATTAAACCTTTACTTAAGAAGTCTGACCTTGATTAAAAAATTCAGGCCAATTATAGACCTATATCTCGGCTGGATTATTGTAATTCTCTCTATCTCGGAGTCAGCCAGTCCTCACTCGCACGTCTGCAGCTGGTGCAAAATGCTGCTGCACGTCTTTTAACTGGAACACACAAAAGACAGCACATCACACCTGTCCTGGCTTCTCTCCACTGGCTGCCCATGTATTTTAGAGTTCATTTTAAAATTCTTTTGTTTGTTTTTAAGGTTTTAAACAGTCTTGCCCCCCCTTATTTAACAGAGCTTCTCCACCATTACACTCCACCTCGGTCACTCAGGTCTGCTGACCAGCTGCTTCTGGTCATCCCCAAGAGTAAGAGGAAGCTTAGAGGAGACAGGGCCTTCTCTGTTAGTTCCCCTAAATTATGGAACACTCTGCCTTTGTACATTCGACAGGCCCCCTCGCTGGCCATTTTTAAAACCCATCTAAAAACTCATCTCTATTCATTGGCCTTCAACCCAACGGAGTCTTGATTTTACTTTATTTTATTGGTGTTGATTTTATCTGTTTAACTTGTTGTTTTATTGTGTTTTAAATTTAGTTGTGTGCTTGGGTTTGAAGCTCTGTTTTTATGCTGTCCTTTATCTTGTTTTTAACTGATGTTCAGCACTTTGTTTCAGCTGTGGCTGTGTTAAAGTGCTTTATAAATAAAGTTGATGATGATGATGATGATATCTAACCTAACTTTCATCTCAAAAATTGTAGAGAAAAAAAAACAAAAAAAGTTCAATCTGGTCCTCTTGTTTTTTTTAAAAAACAAGAAAAACAAAACAAAACAAAAACAAAAAACAAAGCAAAAGAAACGTTTCGTCTCTCATCCAAGAGACTTCCTCAGTCTGAGGTGCTGTATTCAGCTCAGTCTCTTAAATAGCACCTTCTCAGAGTGGATCAACCAGTTTGCTGCTGACAACCAAAACCAGCTGCTCACATGGTCAAGAAGGACCATCAGCCTAACAATGGATCATTAGCACACTGATGGCTTTTTACTATTCACAGGGGGTTGAGTGATACTAGCAATCACAGCATTGTAAGATGGGGACAGTTGAACCCGGAGGCCTCCACCCCTGTTTAATGATGGACGATTTCTTTTCACAAAGATGGCCTCTTTTACTCCTCTCTCAATCGTCCTCTCAAATCGTCCATCATTAAACAAGACTGGGCAGGAATCCTCTCACCTGGGAACACCTCAATGGGTGTTTTGGCCTGTGAACTGGCTTCAAAGACATTCACAGCACAACTTTTTATCGCATTGATGGATTTCTCTTTGAAATTAGCCATCATTTGCACTGACATCCTTATGTCAGGGTGGAGATTTTTGCTGAAAACGAACTTAAACGCTTCCTCCTCCTCCATGCCGGCTTCGTTCCTGTAACCAAAATAAGCCTGCAAGATTTTGGAATAATATGCCCTGGGGTGCTCATTCTTACCTTGCATGACCTTGTCGGCGGCTGGATAACCGCCAGGTCCCAACCAAGGGGTATACTCTTTCATAAAAGCAGCACATAACAGGCGGTAATCCTTTCTTGTGGCATCAGGTTGACGCTCTATGAAGGAAAACACCATCCTGGTTGAAGTAAGCCTGATCAAACCTACTTTATCCTCAACTGTAGCGTTGGGATAGCTTCTTAATTGGAAGTCAAGGTCGTTCAGATAGGCCTTAGTGTCGGTTGAACCCAACGGCCGCTGCTCAAAGCGTTGCACATATTTCGCAATTTTATGCAAATCTGAAATGGAGAGCGGAGGCTGTATGATTGATGTTGTTGGAACAAAAATAGCACGTGGAGGTGAGTCACTAGACTCACGCGGAAGTGATAGAAGGGGATTATGTGTAGGAGGTACAGCAAAATCCTTCTGAGGTGGTGGTGGGTGACCTGGACTCTGACTTTGTTCGTCTTTGAGTTCCAGACATCCTTGCCCCACGTCAGAAATTTCATTTGTTGATGCGGCTAGTTTCTCCTCACAGGCTTTTAAGCGTTCACATGATGTATGACACTCACTTTGTAAACGCACGCCTTGTTGGACTAACGCCGCTTTTTCCAATCTGCACTCGTTCAGATCTTTTGATGTGAGCTGCACCTGTCGTTGTAGCGCATCATTGTCTGAACACAGTGCTTGGTACTTAATCCCTCCTTCACGTAGCTTCATCTCATATGAGTCTGCTTGTAACGACAGCTTAGCTTGTGAGAGCTCTTTCTCACGTTTTAATTCATTTGCCCAGGTCTCCTTATCAAATTTAAACGGTGCCATCAGTGTTAGATACCCCTCTGTCTCACTGTTTAACCTTATCGCTGTTAGGATTTTCTAGGCAGGAGCAAACCCAGTAGTGCAGACAGGGACTCAACTCGGCAGAATACAAAAACAGGAATTTAATGATAAATAAAGATACAAAATAACAGGCTGACGGGGCAGCAAAACTTACATGAACAGGAAGATAAGGCACGGGAAACTCAGGAGGACTCAGGGGACACAGAAGACTCAGGGAACTCGGAAGACTCAGGGGAACACAGGAGACCCAACGAGTATGACGCGACAACGAACAAGACTGACAGACGGCTTATATACAGGGACAAGACGAGACGTGATTACGAACAGCTGGGACGAGACAAGGGTGGCACTAATAGAACTAACGAGGGAGCACTAGGGAACACAGACACAAACCGGGCCACCAAATGGTACCATCCTTACAATCACAAGGTCTTCTGCCTTGTTGGCCTCAATATAAAATTTAGCTTTCAGCAAGAGTGCCATTTTAGCTAGATATTCATAGCTTGACTTTGTTATGGCTGCAGAAGTCACACTTTCTGCATCTTCCTTCAGCTCGTCCAATAACTCTGTTGAGTTCATGCAGTCCACCTGTTCACCATATGGATGTAAGGATTCTGTTAGCAGTGTTAACACTCTCTCTAACCAGTCCTTCTCATCACATGGAACAATATGAGCTTCTGTCACATCTGCCATGGTTATCTACTTTTCAGCAAACCTATCTGGTTAAATAGTTGCAAACTTAGAGTTTTTAATAGGTAAATATTTTTCTTAAGTGAGCAGAGAGATTCACACACTATTTTAGCTCTGGGCTCCATCAACAGTACTGTTATAAGCCAACTTTGCAATAAATGGGCCCCTGTTCAGGCCTTACCCCATAAATATTGTAAGTAAACGCCTTCTGTGGCTGTGTACTTAATGTGCTTATTAATTAACAGATACAATGAACCAGGCCTTTTCAGTGTTATTTTACTCAAATGCACTTAAAATTAATAAACCTGCAATTTTTCTAAAAGTCTCACAGCAACTTTAGTTTTCAAACGCTCTTTAAGCGGTTTTAATTTACTAGAATTCGCTACTTAAACAGGACACAGAAACCAGGTTCTAATTAACAGAGGAAAAATGTTTTAAGTGAAAGATGAGTGTACAGCTTTCTTTCAGGAAAACTGTTATACTCCTTTCCAACAGCAGGTGGCGGTGTAAGCTTACTTTTACCGGTACGAGCCGGTGACGACTTCCTGTGAACTGTCCTGTTGACATCCGGCTGTTAGCCGTTAGTTCCGATGTAGCACGTGTTCTAACATGGTTCAAATCAACATTTATGGACAGATTTAAAGCTTCCAACGTGGCGTCTCTCAACAAGCATGCCTTATCAGCATGTACACATGAGTTCAGGAATAGTGTCAGGCTTTATTCAGCATTTTTAAACACAAAGGAGGACTCGGTTAAAACGAGCTTCATTTCCGGGGTCACGTGACTTTACAGACACGTGCACATCGGTGTGGGCTTTACGCACTGACATCAGAGTGAGTGGACGTACAGGGACTCGTCACCAGCTTCTCACCGAATCAGAACGACCCAAACAGCGGTTCTCAACCAATCACAGCCCGTGACAGCTTGCTTCAAGCTAGCAGTTAGCATCAACAGTCTGGTCAATTTATCTCCCATTAAAACGTCGAAAATGTACAATTTTACTGTGAACGTAACAAAACAGCATACAAACAGTGTTCTGAGCGGCGCCCAGCTTCAAACAAACGTACCAATCTTCCAAAACATGACTCGGTTAAACGAGTCCAATAAACAGAACAGGGTCAGACACGCAGAACTCCCTTCTGCTACAGTTTCAAACAGAATGGATGCGTTATCCTCACTGCTTATAGCTTAGTTACACAAACAGATTGACAATTTTCAGCTTTAAAATGAACACATTGACGTAATCTGCAGCTTTCTGACCACCAAAAGCATGAATTATGCCTGTACCAAGTTCAAAACTCTGACTTTTTCATGTGCCAACATGACGTTATTCCACAAGAACAGATACTCGTGTCACACAAAATTTATATCTCTTTAGAAACCTGTTCGAGCCACCAAAATTTAGTGTGTCAAAGACAGCTTTGCTGTGGACATACGGTCCCACCAAATGTGTTATTTAAAACATGTACGGTCCCACCAAATGTAGTGAAAGTGGGGGACAGCTTAACTGTCGCTTCACTACTAAAAATTTAAATAAAACGGGTTCTTTCTTTTTCGAGTTAAATTAATGCCATGTGACCGAGGTAACTGTGAGTATTGTTTAATCAGTGACAGGAGACGTTATTTTCCTTTGACCCATCAGAATAAATGCGGTCATTTATTTAACAGAATCAAAATTTAACATCAAAACATTGTACACTTGATTAGCTGATCTGGTTCTGATTAATAAAAACTTGGCACGCTTTACTAATAAGACAACAGGACATTTCTGAAGGCATCTAGATTACTGGCAAAATAGAAGAGTTTAAAGGAAGAAATTTAGAGGTTTAAATGAGAGATGAATGGAGGAAGGTGTATGTTGTTGACCAGAATTAGCATGCTTCTTCCAACACCAGCTCAAACCTCCGGTACACTTAGCGCGTGCCGACTCGTTACCTTCGCACAAGATGAATCAGATCCGGTATCGGGTCCATTTCAATGCTACCTTCCAGCGTCTCCGGTTAGAGCGGCTGGTCTTTGTCAGAAGTCGTGTCGATTTACTCCGTTCAACAAACAGGACAATGGTGTTTCTGCCCGGTTGAGTTCACAGCGAGGCGCCGTGATTCAGACAGAGATTCCACTCAGAAGTGGAAGACTCCAGAAGGCTTGAGAAGACTCCGTCAAAGACTGAAGAGTCAAGAAGACTCAGAAGAACTCCAAGACTTCAGAAGAACTCAGAAGAACTTGAGAAGATGAAGAAGATTGACTAGTTCCAGGAAGTGCTGACTTTTAAAAGAGTCCTCACTTCCGGTCACTTAGTACTTCCTGATTGGTTGAAACAAACAACAGGGGTGGTTCTAGTGATGTCAGAGGGTTATTGAAAGTCAAGCGAGGGTTCAGGAATGTTTAGGAACGTTTAGTACAGACAGAGAAATGTTATGGCGAAGTGAGACAACGCAGATGCCAGTGTTTCTCTTTTTACCATCTTCTAGGTTTAAAAACAATACAGCCCGTTCTAATAACTTCTTTTCTGACTGTCTCTGACTTTTGACCGACATCACTGACTTCTCATTTAGACAGAAAATCAAAATGCATAATTACTTTGTAAATAGACATTTAACTTGATTTCTAATTTAAATGAGGTTTAAAAAAATCATTAATACTGTTTCACAGTTGATTTAAAATGAGTGGTTCACTTCAACATTAGAAATGATATGAACTAAACACACTTTTTGATTATCAAGATATTGTAAAATAGTAATGATAATATAAAAAGAAGAGTGTTCTTTCAATTGATTACTTCAGGATACAATTAGACAGTCTCTGGATGAGCTAATTTGTATTTCTGGATTCAAATCAATGAAATAACAGTTCCTGTCCCATGAAGGTCCTCAGAGGCAGGTTTTGGTCAGAGGCCGAGTCCACTACAGTCCACCCTTTGGAAATCATCGCCTGTCCATGGGGATGAATTCTAACATGAACTTACGCCTCCGAATGTCCTTGATCTTGATGTAATCCAGCAAGAGGAAAACAAAAGTCAAAGAAGGTAATCCCACAACGGTTTAGGTAATTCCACAATGTTGTTAGTAATTCCATAATGTTGTTGGTAATTCCATTATGCTGTTGGTAATTCCATTGTAGCAATGCTTTAACCCCTTGGAAACAAAATCTGCAATCCATTGGAAAAAGTCATATAATCCACAACGATAAATCCACAACGATTGGAGGTGTTGATTGATTAGCATGCAGAGGGGTTCCCTCGATTGAACTGCAGAGGCCTGCTCCAAAGTCCAAAGAAAAGAAAAGAGATCCAGGAAGTGGTTACAAGAAGAAGTTAATAGATTGCCAGAAAACTTTGGAGCAGGACAAGGCTATTGACCGTATTCTGTACCACAGACTGTACCCAGGGGAGGCCACACCTAGTCTGTATGGTTTACCTAAAATCCACAAACAAGGTGTACCTTTAAGACCTATTGTTAGCATGATTAACTTTGTCACTTACAATGTTTCCAAATATCTGGCGTCTGTACTCATCCCTTTAGTTGGCAGCTCAGAACACCACATACAGAACACCATGGATTTTGTGGATAAGGTGAGGGATGTCATCACGGAGACTGATGAAACAATGGTCTCTTTTGATGTCACATCACTCTTTACGTGCATTCCTGTTGATGATGCAGTAGAGGTGGTCAGTTTAAGATTAAAATCAGACACCACTCTGAGCAGCAGGACCACGCTTTTCACAGAACAACTGTGTCAACTCTTGAAACTGTGCCTGCAGTCAACCTACTTCACATATGGGGAGCAATATTATATGCAGAAACATGGGTGTGCTATGGGGTCTCCAGTTTCTCCTATTGTTGCCAACCTGTACATGGAGGAGGTAGAAAAAAGAGCCTTGACATCCTTTTCAGGGACACCACCAAGCCATTGGTTCAGGTATGTTGATGACACCTGGGTTAAAATTAAATCTCAGGAAGTCCAACATTTTACTGACCACATCAACTCTGTGGATAAATACATCAAGTTCACACGAGAAGATGTAAAAAATGGCAGGTTGGCTTTCTTGGACTGTGAGGTCTCAGTCTCTGATAGAGGACATTTGCAAACCGAGGTGTACCGCAAACCCACCCGCACAGACCAGTATTTGCAGTTTGACTCCCATCACCCTTTGGAGCACAAGTTAGGAGTCATCAGGACTCTGTATCACAGAGCAGACAGCATCCCCATTAACTCAGGAGCCAGGCAGAAGGAGAAATCCTACACAAGACAGGCTCTAGAGCAATGTGGATATCCTAACTGGGCCTTCCTGAAAGCAGAGAAGAAACCCAAACAGGACTCCATTCAGCCATCAGGTGAAAAGGAGGAACCCAGACCAGTGGTCATTCCGTATGTTGAGGGAGTATCAGAGAAACTGAGACGTTTATTTTCTAAACATAACATCCCAGTGGCTTTTAAACCCCAAAATACATTATGGCAAAAACTGGTTCATCCCAAAGATCCAGTCCCCCGGCACAAACAGAGTAATGTTGTGTATGCTGTTCAGTGTCAGGAGGGTGATCAGTCTTACATCGGGGAAACTAAACAGCCACTGGCCAAATGGATGGCCCAGCACAGAAGATCAACATCATCAGGCCAGGATTCTGCGGTTTACACTCATCTCCAGGCCAGCGGTCACTCTTTCAGGGATGAAGATGTTCACATCTTGGACAGAGAGGAACAATGGTTTGAGAGAGGAGTAAAGGAGGCCATCTTTGTGAAAAGAAATTGTCCATCATTAAACAGGGTTGGAGGCCTCCGGGTTCAACTGTCCCCCTCTTACACTGCTGTGATTGCTAGTATCACTCAACCCCCTGTGAATAGTAAACAGCCATCAGGTGCTAATGATCCATTGTTAGGCTGATGGTCCTTCTTGACCATGTGAGCAGCTGGTTTTGGTTGTCAGCAGCAAAACTGGTTGATCCACTCTGAGAAGGTGCTATTTAAGAGACTGAGCTGAATACAGCTCCTCAGACTGAGGAAGTCTCTCGGATGAGAGACGAAACGTTTCTATATTTTTTTGCTTTGTTTTGTTTTTTGTTTTTTTGAATGTCCAGAGGACCAGATTGAACTTTTTGGGATTTTTCTACCTGGATTATTGAGCATGCATCAGGACATTTAAATTAACCTAATTTTTTCCTAGAAAAAAAAAAAAGAGCTACATTTTTAGTTTAAACAATTACTGTACAGTATTTCCCACTGTGAATAAAATTTGGCTTTGTGAATTTTACAGTCAGAAGTCATTGTAAAGTTCTCAAGTCCATCACAAGTAGGGCTGCAACTAACGATTATTTCAATAATCGATTCATCAGCCGATTATTTTTTCGATTAATCAATGAATCTGCAAAAAAAAAAATTTAATTTCCACCCCTTTATTCCAAATTTGAACATTTGACTGACATAGCAATTCACACAAAAAACAGGTTGCTATTTGACTTTTCTGTTAGTAAAATATTGAATAATAAAAAATAAAAGTTAGTCAAATAGCTTAAAAAATTAATGTACACAAAAATATAACAAATGTATCTTTATACCTGCACAATATGTAGCTACTTTGTAAAATGTGTAATTGAGGGAAGAGGGTAACCTGGATTAAAAGTGTGGAATATTGTAACCTGGATTAAAAGTGTGGATCATTGTAGTGAAGCCTTCGTCTTCAACCATCGACAGAGGCCTTGTGTCAGTGACGATCATTTAAGGATGATTTCAGTGAAGACAGCTGCTGCTGTGGTGTCCATGATGTCTGTCCATCATGAAGGCTGTTGTTGTTTGTTGTTGTTTTCTGGAATGAGAGAGTAAATATGTATTATAGCATAATTTACAGCAACTCAAGAAATGCCTTGTTTCACTTACAGTGTTAGGTTCAGGCAAAAGTAGCTAAAAGAGCAATTAAACACACACACACACACACACACACACACACACGCACGCACGCACGCACACACACACACACACAATACTTAATTACACACATTTGAGTAGATGTAATAAATTACTTTAATTCCTGTTTAAATGCAATTCATCCTGCCATATAGGCAGTGTCTTCAGACTTTGTCAGCAAATTAAAAGTTGAAGCTTAATCATTAAATTATTATTTTTCTGTTAGATTTATTTATAAATCACATTTAAACACTGCTTGTACCAATCAAATTAAATAAAAAGGAACACACGTTCTCTATCACCGTCATTAATCAGCAAACAAACAAACAGCAGCTTCATCTACCAGACAGACTGACGTTACGTTTTCTCTCTTGGAAACAGAACAATGTGTTAAATTGCAGAGACTCACCTGCAACACGAGTTGGGAGTGAAACATGTTGTATCTGCTGCTGAGCTCCTTCCTCCTCCTCCTGACTCCGACAGGTTTACGTTTATCAGCGTGGTTCTCCTGTGTCGTGTCGGCGATTTTCAAAGCGGCTTGCTTCTCATTTTTTATCTTTGTGAAGTTCTCCCACACTTTGGAGGACTTGGGTTGAACAGTTTTCGCTGCATTGGTCATTTGTAAAATTTATTTATTTTCCTTTGAAAACAGCCTCTGCTCTGTTTCCTCCTCCCCCTCGCTCTGTTCAACTCACACTGCAGAGTATTTTTTTCAAACTTTATTCAGTCAGTCAGCATTGACAATGAACTGCCCATGAACAAAACGACTCCACAGCGCACAAATATTTCTCCACAGAAAGACGCATAATCACGCGACACAACGAATTGTAAATGAAATTCGTTGCCAACGCTTTTAATCATCGATTTTTATCGATTTTATCGATTTGTTGTTGCAGCCCTAATCACAAGGCCACATTAAAACAAACTATTCACATCCATCCATCCATTATCTTTACCCGCTTATTCCATTTTGGGTCATGGGGGTCGCCAGTGCCCATGTCCAGCAATCACTGTGCGAGGGGCGGGGTACACCCTGGACGGGTCGCAAGTCCATCACAGGGACACATAGAGACAAATGAGACAAACAACCATTCATTCTCTCACTCACACCTAGGGACAATTTAGAGTTACCAATCAGCCTAACATGCATGTTTTTGGTCTGTGGGAGGAAACCGGAGCACCCGGAGAAAACCCACCCATGCACGGAGAGAACATGCAAACTCCACCCAGAAAGGCCCCTGGACTGGGGTTTGAACCAAGGACGTGCTCGCTGAGAGGCAGCAGCTCTACCAGTTGTGCCACCGTGCTGCCAAACTATTCACGCTCTTACCTAATACCTATTTAGATTTACCAGTTAAGGTAGCATGCATGCTTTTTGGTCTGCGGAAGGAAACTGGACTAACCTGAGAAAACCCACAGGGAGATTACGCAAACTCCACCCAAGCCAAAGACTGGGAGGCAAACCTGCAATGTTTTTGCTGCGAGGCAACAGTATTAACCACTGCATCATTGCACACAAAAAGAAACCAGATCCCCTGTGAGCCAGAAAAGTAAAGATTGATAAAGAACATTGATGAGTGGATGAAGATTCACAAATCATTTCTGTTTTTATTTACAATTTACACATTGTTCAAATAGTTAAAATATGAGTTATGAAAAAGCAGCTTCTCAAAAGGCTGCCAGGCAACTTTTTGTGTTACCTGTCAAAACAAATGGTGGTGCTCTCATCTTCACATCTGTCTCTGTGGAAAAACTGAGCTTTGGTTGCAGATGGCAGACTGTGTTTACTTTATAACTGCAGGTTTGAATGGAATGATTGTTGTGCAAAGGCAACTTTGCCCTCATTTCCATGCTCTGATCAGCTTTAACCCTCCTGTTGTCCTCAATTTCTGTATACACCCTGTGTCCTCCGGGTCAAAATGACCCATCTTCACTAAACCCCCAATACAAGCAGCATAATTGAATTTTAAACACCAAATTTCATCTTGCATATTGTCATTCACCACAAAATGTGTGAATACCTGAGTTTTTCCTCTTCACTTGAATTTCTATAGCTTAAGAAAAGAAAAAAAATGTGCAAAAAGGAGTTTTGAATGCATTTTTATTCATCCCAATGACTCAGTTTTTTTTTCTCTAGTGAACAATTTGACAATGTACAATACAAAAATGTGAAAAAATAACATAACCCATTCAACTAATTAGCACATGTAGGGCAGTATGCAAATGCACAGCCTTTGCAGATATATTTCTTACACCTGCAGCACACAGTATGTGTTTTACAGTACTTCTTTTGATGGCAGAACTGACATCTCTTTCTGACTTGCCCTAGATGGGGAAGTGGCTGTGGTAGCTGGATCCTCAGGTTGATCAGGAGCTCCTGCACTCTGAATAGCTTTCACAACTGCTGCTGAGGCTTCTGTGCGGGGGACATGCTTCCTTCTTTCAATGAGTGGAGTTACAAGTGCCTTTCCTAGCTGATCCAGGAACACCCTCCTCTTGTTCTGCTTACAAGACATTCAGGTCGGGTTGATCTCTCTCCAAATTACAAAGGCATTGTTGGAGGAAACATTAATGATGTTGTGGAAGATGACCAGGGGCCAGCAGGCAGTCATTCTTCTGCAGCTATATGTTCTAATCACCTTATCTAGGTTGTCCACACCTTCTTTGTTGCGGTTATAGTCTAGGATGATGATTGGCTTCCTGTTCTCACGATCGCTAATGTCACCATCTGTGTGCAGTGTGCTCAGAAGAACTACACTCTTGTTTTTCTTTGGGAGGTAGGAAACTAGAGTGGTGGTGGATGTGAAGGCAAACTTTGAGGAAAAGACCTCTCTCTCCTTTGATGCAAGCAGTGCAGGTGGGAGCTCAGGCTTGTTCTTTCGAACTGTACCAACTGTAGTGTGTCAAGGTCAGCTTTGCTGCACCTTCACTACTAATTATTTAAATATAACGGGTTCTTTCTTTTTCGAGTTAAATTAATGCCATGTGACGAGGTAACTGTGAGGATTGTTTAATCAATGACAAGAGACGTTAAGTTTCCTTTGACCCATCAGAATAAATGAGGTCATTTATTTAACAGAATCAAAATTTAACATCAAAACATGTACACATGATTAGCTGATCTGGTTCTGATTAGTAAAACTTGGCACGCTTTATTAATAAGACAATAAGCCATTTCTAAAGGCATCTAGATTACTGGCAAAATAGAAGAGTTTAAAGGAAGGAATAAAGGAGTTTAAAGAAGAGATGGATGGAGGGAGGTATATGTTTGGACCAGGATGGCACGCTTCTGTCAATCACCAGCTCAAACCTCTGGTACACTTAGCGCGTCACGACTCGTTACCTTCGCAGGAGATAAATCATCTCCGGTGTCGGGTCTATTTCAACGCTACCTTCCAGTATCTCCGGTAAGAGCGGCTGGTCATCATCAGAAGTCGTGTCGATTTACTCCGTTCAACAAACAGGCTCAGCTCCCTTCGAAGTTGGAGGCATTACACCCGGGTGGATTCACTGCAAACATCTGTGAGTCCATCAGAGTTTCCACTCAGAAGTGGAAGACTCCACAAGGCTTGAGAAGACTCCATCAAAGACTGAGTTCAACTCAGATCCAAGACTTCAGAAGAACGGAGTAGACTCCAGAAGACCCAGTAGACTCAGTAGTTCTAGGAAGTGTGGACTTTTAAAGAGTCCTCACTTCCGGTCACTCAGGACTTCCTTATTGGTTGAAACAACCAACAGGGGGTGTGTTTCAGTGATGTCAGAGGGTTATTAAAAGTCAAAAAGACAGCAGGAATGTTTAGGAACGTTTAGTACAGACAGAGAAATGTTTTGAAGAAGTGAGAGGAAGCAAGTGCCAGTTGCTTCTTTTTTACCGTCTGCTAGGTTTAAAAACAGGAAACTTCGTTCTAATAACTTCTTTCTGACTGTCTCTGACTTTTGACCGACATCACTACTTCTCCTTTAGACAGAAAATTAAAATGCATAATTACTTTGTAAATAGACATTTAACTTGATTTCTAATTAAATGAGGATTTAAAAAAAAAATCATTAATACTGTTTCACAGTTGATTTAAAATGAGTGGTTCACTTCAACTTTAGAAATGATATGAACTAAACACACATTGATTATCAAGATACTGTAAAATAGTCATGATAATATAAAAGAAGAGTGTTCTTTCAATTGATTATGTCAGGATACAATTAGACAGTCTCTGGATGAGCTAATTTGTATTTCTGGATTCAAATCAATGAAATAACAGTTCCTGTCCCATGAAGGTCTTCAGAGGCAGGTTTTGGTCGGAGGCCTAGTTCACTACACAACCATGGTGATCTTCTTCTTCAGGAGCTGCTTTCCAAGTTCATAAGAGGTGAAGAAATTGTCACTAGTCACATTGTGACCCCTCAGTCCCTCTGTCACATCAAGCACAACTCACATCCCCTAGTTCTTCTCTTTTCTCTGGTTCTCTCACTTTTATTACAAATATGAAAACAGATTACCTCTAAATGGAACCAATTGCTCATCCATTATTACATCAGGCCCTGGATTGTAGAGGTAGGGCAGCCGCTCCACCCACTTGTCCCATACCTCTCTTATGGCTGCAAGTTTGTCTGTCACACGTCTTGCTGGTCTTGACTCACGGTCATCAAATTGTAGCAGTCTTGAGTAGGTGTGAAAGAGTTTGAGTGGCATTGTGGCTCAGAAAATTGACCTTCCACTTGCTACATCCCATAGACTAGCTGCAGCCTCACCTCAGGACCTGTATACACCTGCTAAGATTAGCAGCCCTAAGTAGGCCTGCAGGTCAATCTCATCCATCTTTTTCCTGCTGTCTCCATATTTGCGAAAACCCACCAGATTTGTCATCTCCAGGATTATTTTTTCTATTGCTGGTGTGATAAACAGGTAGAATGTCAGAATCAGAATAAACTTTATTGGAATTGCACCGAGGTACAACGCGAATATGTACGTACAGTCGTCTGAAAGATGGGCGGAGTGCACAAAGCTGCAACTGTAGAAGGAGCGGCCATTTTTATCCTTATCAGATAATAATCTTAGATAGGAAAAGGGGTAGAAACATGAGGGTAGATAGTGGTATTACAAAAAAAGATCTTTCACATTTTGTCTATCAGGACACGATTTGCGACATCAAAAAACTCTACCAGCAGCACAATTAAAACATGATTACATTTGCATTTGACATCAAGGTGTTGAGATTTGTCCATGAGAGTTTTTTCAGATCAGCCACAGTTTCTGAAGATGTTGTTTCAGCGGACAGTTCTGATAAGCTTGCACAGAAAGTTCTCGGGGGGGGGATAGATGAAACTTTTGTCCTTGGGTACTCATGTCCCAGGAGAAATTGATAGTCAGCCTGTCTCTGAGGCCATCGGGAGTCAGATTCAGATAAGCTTGATTCTTGTTTTTCTTCAGGCAGACAGATTACTTTTTTCTTCAGCCTTGAGTCCATCTGGGCATTCTGGTTCCGAAAATGCCAAATTGTGGGATTCCATTCCACTGATCCATGCTATGAGTCTCCTTCAAGGTCGAACCCACCACGCTGATGAGTCCCAGAAGCCGCAGGTGGCCTGCGTTTCTCAATCGTCTCCACCTTATGGTTAAGCTCGTAAACCAGACAATTCAAAGTTCCCACAGTGAGGACCAGTCCTTCACACTGACTCGGAAGCTTTACCATGGCCGAAACTGCTGCCAATATCTTCTTTAAAAGTCGATAAAACAGAGCCCCACCGATGCCAAAAAGCAGAGTTTCTGCTATCATAATTCCAAATATATAAACGTCTTCAACATCTTCCTGAGACAGGACTGAGAGACACATCATCTGCCCCACTCCCCACGAATCCATGACGTACCCCACAGCGTGAGTCTCAGCTGAACACGCCGGTTCTCCAGGACCTTGTCGCTTTGATGAAAAAATCTTATCAATAGAGATGAACGCTCACAATACCAAATCCATAATCTTCTTAATTTATTTTCAGGAGATGAGACCCAGGCGCTTCAGACAGACAGAGAGCAGTGCAGGAAGAAGGAAAAACGGGAGAGGAAAAAAAAAGCTGCCACCTCGATCAGAGCCTGGGAGGGAAACAAAATGTAGAGACAATGTCATGGGCATGAGAAACGGCGTACCTTGTGGGTCCTGGGGTTATCTTTGACATTTTGTTCTGCATGCCTGCCATGTTGGTCATATGCTGCTGAGGACCATGTTATTTTGCCATTTTTTGAAAGGAAAGTCTCTCTTTCAGCTTCAGGGTTTTCTTCTTCTTCTGAAGATGATTCATCATGCTCTGGGTTGTATTCCTCCCCATCTTCTTCTTCGGATACATCCTCCACTTCCTCTTCTGAATCAGATTTGTCTTGCTGGACATCTGAGAAAATCAACTTTACAGCCTCTTCAACATTATAACGCACACTCATGGCTTCAGCACAGACAGAATTTGGGGTCCTGTTATCTGCAGCACCTTTATAACCTCTGGAAATAAACAAGTGGTCTTCTGAAGTCTGTGAGAACACCACCTGATTTGCCTTGTTTACTTCTGCTACTGATTGATGCTACTGACTGATTGATCTGAGACACAACTAAAATATTGTAACATTCTGTGGTTTGTAAACAACTCTGTGACCTTGATTTCAACTCTATTTGCCTCACGGGTCATTTTGACCCGAAAACCACCTTTGTACCTTTTTTTGTACAGCTTACATGGAAATTTGAATAAAAGCAACATTTCACTTTTTCTACTTTTGGGGCCAGTTTAGGAAAAGTCATAAAATTTCAAGTAAAAAAAATAGCATTTAGTGGATTTTTTTTTTTTTTAACACAGTGGTGGGTCATTTTGACCTGAGGACAACAGGAGGGTTAAAAAGGCAGCACCAGGCAGTGTTGGGAATTTGTCTCCGCTACTGTCACAGCAAACTTTTAGTTTAATCTTTAAAGTGATGGAGTTATAGCCATTTATGTAGTATTTTAAATTCAGTTGGTAAGAACAGCCACCTTGAATTGTACTGACTTCATAAGTTATTCAGTTGTAGACATCTATGCACTAATTACTTTCTGAGAGATTCAAAAAAATTCCCACATATTACTAGATATTCTGCTTACACAGACATAGACAAAAACATTGCATGCCTTTCTCCCTTTGGCAGCAGCCAGTCATGACAAACTTAAAGACCCTGCTTTTGGGTTGTAGGCATGTTAAATACATTTGGCATAATTTTCCAGCAGTGTGTATCAGCTGGAACTGAGCCTGAGTGAGAGGACAATGAACCATCTGGAAGGTGAGATCACTCCTTGAAGACTGGGTGGAGTAGAGATAGGGACTGCAGATAGTTTTAATACAGATTAACATGGTTTTTAAGTTCTGGACAAACTCTACTAATTTACAAATACAATGTGAACTATTGTGAGCACTTAAACATGCATGAAAGAACTTAACTAGTACCAGTCAAAGTGAGTGGAGTCTGTCAGAGATGTTTATGCCTAAAATCTGCACACACAAGAAAAACACATTCTCTTCTAGCTGTAGCACCCTTCCTTGTTGGAAAAACTGAAAAGAGGGGGAGTGGTTGTGTTTTCATAGGCAGGTTGCCCAGGCTGACCTCTATTGGTGCACAGCCAGGGTGGAGATATTAGACATAATCCAACATGATTGAGCAGTGAGGCGATCCAGTCATTCTGAACTCCAACACTGAGTTGTTTTACAGAGACAACAAAACTAAATCCTACATAATAATGTCCCAGTGGATCTCTGAAACCTCTGTCTCATTGTGGACAGAACCAAAGTGACAGAGAATGCTCACAATTCATTGGCATGTTCTCAACAGTAACCACCAGATAACGTAGAACAAAAACATATGGAATGTAAACTGAACCTCTTTTTTTCTTCATAATAAAGCGCTCATATTCACATTAGTTATGAATAGAAATAATACAACTATAAAATAAAACCAAGCAACAGCAACTTTGGATGTTTGTTATGCATGTTAAATCATGTGTTACATCAAGAATTAATAACAATGAGATATAGATTAAAAAACTTTAGATGTTGACAAAAACATCTTAAATAAATATTATATGTCAATATGTTAAATATAAACAAGTGTGCCCTAAACTACAAACACATGTCTAATGTACCCAGAGTTTTTCTATAAGATATGGCTTAACTAATGCTAAAATAGAGAAATAACATGTAAGGAAAGCTGTAATACAAAGGTGCTTATCAACTCAGTAAACCAACCAAGGATCTCTGTCTAGGTCTCCGTAAGTTCATGCAAAATCAGAATCAGAGGACCAATTAAAATAATAAAGCTGGAACAGAAAGCCAGCTGAGGTGAGCGGCCTTGTGGTGGAGGAGGCCAGAAGCTAAAATCATTCATTCACTCAACCTTTATTTATGCAGATTAGTCCCACTAATCCTCGACCAATTCATTAGAGATAAATCAGTCAGCTGTCGGAACAGAAGAAAGGTGCAATGAAGAAAATACAATGACATCCATACCTGAGTTTCTAGAGTCGGCCAATGAACCAACACAACTTGAAAACTTTGTACACACAAGAAGCAGAAGCCAGAAGACAAAACCCACCATTCAACCAAAAGTCTACTTTCAGTGTCAGAGGAATAAAGACAGAGTAGATCTACTCAGGGCTGAGACTGAGCAATTCTGGAGAAGCAAATGGAAAAAGGAGGCATCATGTCAGGCATTATACTGTAGTTGCTAAAACGAATAGGCACATAGAAAACAAACAAACAAACTGTGCACGAAAGGGAATTTGCACTAACAACAGATGATATTGTTGCTTGAGACTGTAAAATCAGACACATAAATCTGTGTGCCTAGATTGACTACAATAACATATATGATATATATATATATAAGAGAGAGCCGAGAGATGGATTTAGCTCAGGGGTGCTCTCTTACATTTTATAATATCTGGACTAGTTCAAGTACATGATATTATACTTAATTTAAACGGATTCTTTCATTTTTCTGGACTAAGTGATCTTGTGCTTAGAAGTACTGTGTGGAGATGGTCTAATCAGTGACGTGAGACGTTAATTTTCTTTGACCCATCAAAATGAATGTGGTCATTTATTAACAGAATCAAAGTTTAACATCAAAACATTGTACACTTGATTATTCTGATTGAATGCAATAACACAGCTTAATTAACAAGCTTTACAATGAGAAATCATACGGCCATGATTTCTCACTTGCAACTAAAAACAAGAGACATTTCTGAAGATATCTTAAATTAATATCTGCAGGCTTAGCTTATCTTTTACTGGCGAGATAGAAGAGTTTTAAAGAGGGAGAATGAAGGAGTTTAAATGGAGAGGAAAAAGATGTGTGAGGGAAAATGTGTTGACGAAGAACGGCACCCTCCCTCCGAACCCAGCTCAGCCTCGGTGCACTCGGTAGTGAAGAGACTCGTTACCTTTGCAGAAGATTGGTCCGCTCCGGTACAGAGTTCCATTTCAATGCTACCTTTCAGCGTCTCCTTAGGATGGCTGAGAATCGTCCGAAGTAGTGACGGTACTCCGTTCAACAACACGCTCACCTCCAGGGTGGACTCACATGAGCTGTGAGTCCGTCAGAGGTTCCACTCAGACGTGGAAGATTCCATAATCCCAACTAGACTCGGAAGAACTCCCAACTAACTCCAGCACTTCAGAACTTTTGTTCTTGTAGTGGACTAGGCCCATGTCAAAAACTAAGTCTAAGGTCAAAAATCTTGACCTTAAGAACCTTGTGGGACAGGAACTGTCATTTCATTGATTTGAATCCAGAAATACAGGTTCACCCATCCTGAGACTTTCTCTCTTGAAGATTCAAGTGAAAAGAACACTCTCTGTTTTATTATCATTACTATTTTACAAATGTTGATAATCAAAGTGTCTTAGTTCAAACCATTTTAGATGTTGCAGTGAACTAATCAATTTTATTAACTGTGTAATGATTTTTTCTCACGCAAAGTTAGAACTCATGTCAAAGCTGTTACAGAGTAATTATGCCTTTTCTGATTTCTGCTTTTGAATGAGCAAGTGTAAGTTGGTCCAAGGTTGGAGTCAAAGCGCAAAACAAGTTGTTAGAACGAACTGTCATGTTTTTAGAATCCTCTCAGACGTAAATATAGAGGTTTTTGGCACCTGTTTCTGAAACGCGCCAAAACAAAACTCTCTCTGTCTGTGAGAACATTTCTGATCTTTCTATAACAATTCTTGCTGCATTCTAACCTTTTACGTCACAAAACACACCCCGTCTGGTCGGTTCTGGCCAATGGGAATACTCCCAGATGGACCGGAAAACAGCTCTTTAAAATGTCAGTACTTCCTGGTCTAGTCAGTTCTGCTCGAGATCTGTAAACTACACAGTTCAACCAGTTCTGTGAGAGAAGCCCAGTTCTGTGAGAGACGGGATGATCCTGACATGACAACAGAGCTCTTCCGAGTTCCATGGGATTATAACATTTTCACTCGCCACTACTTCTGACGATTCACAGCATCCTAAGGAGACGCTGGACAGGTAGCGTTAACGGAGCTCCATATCTGCTGATTAACTTCAGAAAGGTAACGAGTCAAGTTTCCTACCAAGCGTACCGGGGAGAGCTGGGTTCTGACGGAGAGTGTCAATTCTGGTGAACACTTCCCCTCCCATACCATCTTTACTCCCTCTAAACTTCTTTCCCATCTTTAAACTTTCTATCAAGTAGATATATTTCCAGATATTTAGAAATGTCTGTGTAAAATGCTCATCCACATCCGTGTGGGTAAAAGATCATAATTGTACAGTTTCATAAATGTCTGTGGTGAAGCAACGGAAAAATCATGGCCGTATGATTTTTCCTGATTGATTGCTTATGTTGTTATTTTCATAATTTGCCAAATTAATGTAAATGTTTGATGTTAAATTTTGATTCTGTAAATAAATGACCGCATTCATTTTGATGGGTCAAATATAAATGACGTCTCACGTTTGCATTTCCTTAAATTCAATGCACGTTTTATTCAGTCCAGAAAAATGAGGAATCCGTGTTAAATGATGAATATATCCGAGCATCTGTTCATCTACATTCTGCTGTTCGGAACTTCTGTTCTCCTGTGCTCCCAGAACTCTACTGGAACTAGGAAGTGTCGACTTTTAAAGAGTTCTGTTTCCGGTCCCATTTGGGAAGTCCTGATTGGTTGAAAGAACCAACAGGGGTGTGGTTTTAGTGATGTAAGAGGGTTACTACAAGTCAGAAAAACAGTGAGATGTTTAGGAACAGACAGAGAAATGTTTAGGAGCAGACAGAGAAATGTTTTGGAGAAATGACAGACTACAGGTGCCAGCTTCTCTGTTTCTGTCTGAGAGGTTTAAAAACATGACAGTTCGTTCCAATAAACTTGTTTGCGACTGTCTCCGACTTTTGACCGACATCACTCCTTCTCATTTCAGAGAGAAGATCAAAATGCATAATTACTTTGTAACATAGACATTTAAAATGATTTCTACTTTGAATGAGGATTAAAAAATCATTAATACTGTTTCACAGTTGATTTAAAATGAGTGGTTCATTTCAACATTTAAAAATGATTTGAACTAACACACTTTTGATTATCAAGACATTTGTAAAAATAGTAATGATAATATAAAAAGAGAGTGTTCTTTCAATTGATTAGTTTAGGATACAAATTAGAAAGTCTCTGGATGAGCTTAATTTGTATTTCTGGATTCAAATCAATGAAATAACAGTTTCTGTCCCATGAAGGTCTTCAGGGTCAGGTTTTGACCTGAGGCTTAGTTCACTACATATATACAATGTCACATACATACATCCTTGAGGACTTGAAACTGTACATTAATGTGACACGAGTGTTCATTAGAAAAATGTGAATGCCAGACAACACTATAGGACAACTTAAAGTGAAATACACAAGTTTGCATCAAGTACAGCATATACAGTACTGTTACGATATTTTTGGACTGGGCCTATGGTTTTGATCTGCTCAGAGACGGGATTATAATGAAATTATGACCCGGTTCTGACTGGGTTAAACTGGGCCAGCAGCTCTAAAGAGAGTCTCCCTGGGATTTCAATATCAGTCAAGAAATAGTTTAATCTGCTTGCCACATCACGTAGAAAGGATTTTGAATCACAGTCTCATATTTCCTAACATGTCAGTCCACATAAGATCCACTGAGATCACACTTAGTCACGCCCCCTCATACAATGACAGATTGAGCTCTCCTTCTACGAAGGCAGAGTCTTAGGACCCTATAAATGAGTAATGACATGGGACATCGGGGCTCTTCCGGGTCTGTGAACGCGTCACAGACCGGAGAGTCCAGCGCTGTAAAATTGTAACCTTTTTCCTGCCTTTCTTAATATAATTGATGAAACTTAATTGACGTTTCCTTGATTTATTGATAGTATGAGTTGCCACTTCTGAGAGAGATAGAACCAGAGGAAGCAGTGAGGGCTGGCTGAGGGTCCAGGGTCAGAGAGGAAGCCTGAGGCCCACGGCTAGTAGTAGCTAGCTGCAGTGACTGACGACCCGCAGTCAGCTCCAAAACGCAACAGCTGGTGCCGAAACCTTTCTCTCGTCTGTAGAAGTGGTAGCTCATTTTCATATTATTTAATGGTGACACAGCGGCAGGTGACCAAGTCAGAGCAGACTGTTTGTAGCCGGCTTTTAACATGAGGTAAGCAGAAACCTGTTAAATCGAATTTCTGTGTGTCCCTTAAGGACTTAAGGCTGCTCTGTTTCAGTCCAGTGCACGCAGTTTAGTGAGCTAAGGGTCAGTGGAACGTTACAATTTAATACGTGATTTTGTGAGTGTTTTTATCGGACATAACAATTTATATACACAACGTTTTTTCACCTGGGCGCGCGGGGAGCGGGCCAGAAGCATTAGCAATAACGCTAACTGGAAGTGGTCCGCGAGCGTTTTAAACACACAATACGTTAATTTTGCTCTAACATTAAACTTCGTCCAGTTGCTTAAATGCCTGTCTATAAATTGTCGTTTGTTTATTGAAGAGATATAAAGAGGATATGATGTGGCTGACAGTTTAAGAGCCCCGCGTAAAAATTGTGGCATCATTTTTGTTGACGTTAGGATCTTTACAGAAAGCATGCTCAGTCCGAAGGACATTCCGGGTGTAATTCCCTGTCACTGTTTATTAGAAATAGGGATGGGGCCAATCTGATCCAGTATTGGTATCGGCCTCCGATACCAGCATAATTTACGTATCAGATTTTTCCCATCCACCTGCCGATATTTCCGATCCATGATGCATGTTGGCTTCAAACTATGGAATGGATTTCCTGAACGGCGGCGTATCTCATGAACCCAGAGTAATAAGACCTGCCTCACATTCAGGAAATCCAGTTCATAGTTTGCAGCCAGCTACAACGTGAGGACTGAGTTAGCAGCACTGTGGCTAACAGCTAACAAACTTTTCATCTAAACATGTCCGCTGTGTGGAAGTATTTTACACTAGAAACACCACAAAGCAAGACAGCAAAGTGCAATGTCTGCAGAGCCATAGCGCCACATTAAACTGTGGTAAAGTTGGTTTTACAATGGACATTCGAGCTCCGTGGCTTCAGCGGGGCGCTACTCTTTGCTCAACCCACAACAGGCGACTCCACCCCGGCCAGCCGCGTCCAATCTGCCCCGCTCAATCTGCCCGTCTCCGAGGAGGGACAGACTGAGCGCGGCTGCCCCAAATCAGGCTGCTTGCTTCAGATTGAACAAGAATACATTGCTGAAACCACGGAGCTCAAATGTTTACCGAGAAGTTGCTAAACTTCATCTTGATTCATGACCAACCACTATCAGTTGTAGAAAACGAAGGATTTCTCAGCTTGATTCTTGCAGTCAAGATATAGTTTACCCTCCAGGAGATATTTATCAGTACAACAATAGACAATCATAAAAAACATATGATTTGAAAATTATATATATTAAAAACATGAACAGCTACATTATAAAATGATGTAAAATACTAAAAACAGGAACATGTCTGTTGGTTTATGCCATGATCTTAGCAGATGTTTGAAGCCATTTAACGTTTTATTTAATTTAATTCATTTATTCATTCATTTAAATGAAACAAAATAAAAAAAAATCATCAAAAAGAAAACATTGAATGAAAAGAGTGCAGAAAAAATAAAAAATAAATTATATCTGCCCCTTATAAAATAACTTTAAACAATCACTTAAATTAATCACTTTAATATCCACTTTAAAGCTAGGAATAAAAAGAAACATGTTTTGTGTTAGCAGAATTTAATTCTAACTTTAAAACTTATCCAACATTAATAAAACTTATCTCAAGTTGCCTTTTTAGACATGCATGCATATATTTGTACAAATTGTACGAGAGGAGATTAGTACAGCCTCATATAAAATCAATGATGATGATGATATTGGAACTGGCTCGGTATCGGCTGATATTCAGATTTAGGTATCGGGATCGGATAGGAAGTAAAAAAAAGTGGATTGGTGCATCCCTAATTAGAAACGCATTAAAACTTGGACGTCTGGACAGCGTCAAGAGGTGTGGTCATGTGACAGTTCGAAGAAACCCTACGTGGTTTTGGGTGCTTGTGGGGAGAAATAGTTACCTCCTCAAAAGAAAGTGATGGCCTCGAGTTTCTGTTTATGATAGCCTCCTTAGGTCTGTAGAAAAGAAATACAGACTGGCTAGCTGTGCATCCCCGAGCGACGTAGCTGTTTTTATATATACTATAGAACTAATATAAGTTACTTTACAGATATATAAGAGTGAAAACTAATATCCACTACAGATATATAAAAGTGAAAACTAATATCCACAGCTGCCCAGTACAAGGTCACTTAATAACAGCAAATGTACACATACTTATAAAACATAAGGCGGAGGAAATCATCAAACATCAGGCATAAAATTGGTAAGTGACTTTTTATACTAACATCCATCCATCCATTTTCTTCCGCTTATCCGAGGTCGGGTCGCGGGGGTAGCAGCCCAAGTAGGGAGGCCCAGACTTCCCTCTCCCCAGCCACTTGGGCCAGCTCTTCCGGGGAATCCCGAGGCGTTTCCAGGCCAGCCGAGAAACATAGTCCCTCCAGCGTGTCCTGGGTCTTCCTCTGGGCCTCCTTCCAGTGGGATGTGTCAGGAACACCTCACCAGGGAGGCGTCCAGAAGGCATCCTAAACAGATGCCCAAGCCACCTCAACTGGCTCCTCTCGACGTGGAGAAGCAGCGGCTCTACTCTGAGTCCCTCCCGGATGATCGAGCTTCTCACCCTGTCTCTAAGGGAGAGCCCAGACACCCTTAATAACTTTTAAAGACCAACAGGTACATTTCAAAATGGGAGCCCAGACAGAAAACAGAAAATCTCCGCACTCAAGTTGATGTGAGTATATGAACACACAAAGACCTTCTCTCTCAAGGTAATGTGACAGGTCAAATATGTTTTTCATTTACCACAGTCTCATGTGTGTGGATTATTGTGTTGTTATGTCTGGAACAGAGACAGACTGGAGCCTGGTCGCCTAGATAATCAGAACAACTACCAGTGTCAACTGACCTTGTTTTTTATTTTCTTGCAAGATTTAAAATTATTACAGGTGAAAGTGAATTAAATAAATGAGAAAACTCAAACACGTCTGTGAAATTAATCCAGACAAGGGTAAAAGTATTTGAGGAATATTGTGATAAATGTATTAGTAGATTAGAAACAGTTATAATGGCATATTTCTATAAAAGTTAAGTGTCCTTAACAGAGAACACTCTTTATATATTAGTTATTTATCAAAACTATTAAACTTTAAAGACAAACAGTGATAAATCTAAGGTGTAGACTGAAAAACATTAAATTAAAATACACTAGTGGTATAAAACAAATCTTATGAGAGTCCCTTAGAGACAGAAAGATGATTTAAGATGGGGAAAACAATTCCAGATTAGAGAAAACATTCTAAATGAGTAATGGGGAGGAGAAATGATCTAACTTGATATGAATGTTATTTGAACAATCTAGTAAACAAAAAATATATATATGAATGTTATGGTATAATGATATGATAAATAAGATTGACATATCTAATAAGTATTAGACATATGATTTTTTATTATTAACCTTGTGGTGTCCACTAAACTGTAAATACAGGATCATTTTTTGCTGTTTTTACTTGTGTTTCTGATTTTTATAATATTTATCTTCAATTTAAATTGTTTTGTTTTTGACATACATGTGTAATGATCAGTGCTATGAAACTTCACCTGAAGTAAAATGCTGAGGTGTTTCTTATTTTTATTAAATAAAATTACAGGGTCTGTTGGGGTGTGGACAGCTCTCATCTGGACTCAGGAGGGGAGGAGAGTAGAAAATTATATTTAAACATTTGAATTATTCATTAAAAGTTACATAAATAAATAACATGTATACTATTCATTTTGGCAGCACGGTGGCGCAACTGGTAGAGCTACTGCCTCTCAGCGAGCAGGTCCTTGGTTCAAACCCCGGTCCAGGGGCCTTTCTGGGTGGAGTTTGCATGTTCTCTCCGTGCATGCGTGGGTTTTCTCCGGGTACTTCGGTTTCCTCCCACAGACCAAAAACATGCATGTTAGGCTAATTGGTAACTCTAAATTGTCCCTAGGGTGTGAGTGAGAGAGTGAATGGTTGTTTGTCTTGTTTGTCTCTATGTGTCCCTGTGATGGACTTGCGACCCGTCCAGGGTGTACCCCGCCCCTCGCACAGTGATTGCTGGACATGGGCA
>NC_056515.1:5244298-5245521 GCF_014905685.2 Nematolebias whitei | reverse complement strand
TCTCTCAACTTTCTCTTCACAATATCCCACAGGTTCTCTATGGGGTTCAGGTCAGGAGAGTTGGCAGGCCAATTGAGCACAGTAATACCATGGCCAGTAAACCATTTACCAGTGGTTTTGGCACTGTGAGCAGGTGCTAGGTTGTGCTGATAAATGAAATCTTCATCACATAAAGCTTTTCAGCAGATGGAAGCATGAAGTACTCCAAAATCTCCTGATAGCTAGCTGCATTGACCCTGCCCTTGATAAAACCCAGTGGACCAACACCAGCAGCTGACATGGCACCCCAGACCATCACTGACTGTGGGTGCTTCACACTGGACTTCTGGCATTTTGGCATTTCCTTCTACCCAGTCTTCCTCCAGACTCTGGCACCTTGATTTCCGAATGACATGCAAAATTTGCTTTCATCCGAAAAAAGTACTTTGGACCACTGAGCAACAGTCCAGTCCTGCTTCTCTGTAGCCCAGGTCAGGCGCTTCTGCCGCTGTTTCTGGTTCAAAAGTGGCTTGACCTGGGGAATGCAGCACATGTAGCCCATTTCCTGCACACGCCTGTGCACGGTGGCTCTGGATGTTTCTACTCCAGACTCAGTCCACTGCTTCCGCAGGTCCCCCAAGGTCTGGAATCGGCCCTTCTCCACAATCCTCCTCAGGGTCCGGTCACCTCTTCTCGTCGTGCAGCGTTTTCTGCCTCACTTCTCCCTTCCCACACTGAGGTGCCTTGATACAGCACTTTGGGAAAAGCCTATTCGTTCAGCAATTTCTTTCTGTGTCTTACCCTCTTGCTTGAGGGTGTCAATGATGGCCTTCTGGACAGCAGTCAGGTCGGCAGTCTTACCCATGATTGTGGTTTTGAGTAAAGAACAAGGCTGGGAGTTTTTAAAAGCCTCAGGAATCTTTTGCAGGCATTTAGAGTTACTTTGTTGATTCAGATGGTTAGGTTAATAGCTTGTGTAGAGAACCTTTTCATGATATGCTAATTTTTTGGGACAGGCATTTGGGGTTTTCATGAGCTGTATGCCATAATCATCAGTATTAAAACAATTAAAGACCTGAAATATTTCAGTTGGTGTGCAATGAATCTGAAATACATAAAAGTTTCATTTTTATCATTACATTATGGAAAATAATGACCTTTATCACAATATGCAATTTTTTTTAGAAGTACCTGTATACACACACACACACACACACACACACACACACACACACACACACACA
>NC_056515.1:5241823-5244288 GCF_014905685.2 Nematolebias whitei | reverse complement strand
ACACACACACACACACACACACACACACACACACACACACACACACACAGAATGCTTAATATTTTACAGAGATGGAAATACATCATCTTTTCAGACAAACACTATATGTTAAAATGTACCCCAGTGAAGATTCACTTTCAAGTAATTGACAGATAAATGGATCCACCTTTAATTATGAACAGTTTTAAAGGGTAATACAAGCCGACATTAACTATGGGATTTAACAGAAAGTATTGAAGGAGTCACGATGAGAGCTGGAATTATCTCACAGCAAGTGCCCTGCAGTTTTAAGATATGGTGTTAGTGTTAAATAAAAAAAAAATGCAGATTAAAATTGGTAATTAATTAAATAATTGGTAATTAATTGTTTTTTAGAGACTGTTAACTATAAATTGCTTCAGCAGGGATGGATGGCTGTATACCCCCCCACCCCCCAACCCCCATTTTTCTCTCTACAGGAGATGTTGTAAGGAGAATTGAGAACCTATACTGTAAACTGGGCAGATGGGACAACCAGTGAGGTCATGATTTTATAATAATAATAATAATAATGTCATCACAATGTCAGCAATGTATGTTTCCATACAATGGCGAAATTAGTCTCTGCATTTAACCCATCCACCACCAGGTGGTGCAGTGGGCAGCTATTGAAAGCGCCCGGGAGGCTTTTTGTGGATGAGGTGTGCTGCCCAAGGACACCACGTGATGTGCAGTGACTGGGGATCGAACCTGGGACTTTTGGGTCCCAAGCCGGCTGCCCTGCCTCTACACCATCTCGGCCCCCATTTTAAGTAAATACTTGATTTTTCTATAATGAGATGAGCTAAATTTCAGAGGTTGTTTTGGATGATAAACTAGGCTGGAATATTGAATATGATATCAGGAGCAAAAACCTTGCTAGATATTTGACTTCTAATTCACTTAAAATGTTCAGTGACAGAGTTACAGGCAGATTAAATCAAATCTATAGATGTTTTTTTTTTATTTTTTATATAGCCTTTATTTATCCAGGTTAGTCTCATTGAGCCACGAGAACTCATTTTCAAGAGGGTACCTGAGATAAAACCCTAATTTTCATGAGGGTTTTATCTCAGGTAAGATTTTTACAAGTGCTAACAGAGTTGGAATACACTATTTTTACTTATTTTTTAATTCTTCTTAACAGATACTAACAGAAAATATATAATAATGAATTTTAACAACTACTGAGATGATTTAAGACATAGCATTTTAGAGTGATGTTGTATAATACTTTGTACTTATAAATGACTTGTGAAATTTGGTGCATGAAGAAAAAGCGAAAAACAGTAAGTGTTGCTGATAATATGCTAAATGTGATGACTCAATTCAGAAAAACTTGACAGGAATAGGATGATGGGTGGAAGGATGGACTCTGTCTGGCTGGTTGCCAGCAGGGTGTTGTGCTGTTTTGTGTTTGTTTCTTATCACCTGTTCAGGTTATCTAAGCTGAAGAAGATCCAGGAAAGGTGAACGCAGGGGTCACTTTGTGATCAACGTTCCCAGAGAGGTGTCAGGTGAGTATGAACCTGCAATATGAACCATTGATGACTTACCCAGAATGAATGATAATTGATAATTATATATTGATAATGAAAATTATAGAAATTTAGTTAGATGACTGAAGTTTGGTGATATTGTGAGAGAAGGATGTTTGTTCTTTTTTTCCCTGATAATGCAGCTTCAAACGAGTCACTGACAGAGAGGTTGCGTGTCCATTGACAGGGGTTTGAAGGATGAGGCTGGACAGATGTCTGAGGAAATGCCCCTGATGAGATGAGATGAGATGAGAAACGCCTTCTCCAAGTCCACAAAGCACATGTAGACCGGTTGGGCAAACTCCTACGCACCCTCCAGGACCCTGCTGAGAGTGTAGAGCTGGTCCAGTGTTCCATGACCAGGACGAAAACCACACTGCTCCTCCTGAATCCGAGGTTCGACTATCTGACGGAACCTCCTCTCAAGAACCCCCGAATAGACCTTACCAGGAAAGCTTAAAAGCGTGATCCCCCTGTAGTTGGAACAATCTCTACGGTCCCCCTTTTCGAATTGGGGGACCACCACTCCGGTCTGCCAATCCAGGGAAACTACCCCTGATGTCCACGCAATATTGCATAGTCGCGTAAGCTAACACAACCCTACAACATCCAGAGCCTTAAGGAACTCCAGGCAAATCTCATCCACCCCTGGGGCCCTGCCACTGAGGAGCTTTTTAACCACCTCGGTGACCTCAGCACCAGAGATCCGAGGGCCCGACCCAGTGACCCCAGGCTCCACTTCCTCAGTGGAAAACGTGCAGGTGGGATTGAGGATGTCTTCAAAGTATTCTGCCCACTGACCCAGGACATCCCGAGTTGACATCAGTAGCACACCACCCCTTCTATTAACAGTGTTAGTGGTTGTTGGATTTAATATTTTATACCTTTTTATAATTCCTATCAAGCACT
>NC_056515.1:5226143-5241813 GCF_014905685.2 Nematolebias whitei | reverse complement strand
ATAAAAGGCCGGAAATGACACACGCCCACCGAGCATTTCCGGGAGGCACACATGGCGACGGTTCGTTCTTAATGCTCCATTTATATGCATATATCTTATTAATGTAATTGTTTGTCTCTGAATATCTGTAACCCATGTTGTGTCAAATAAATCTTTTATATGAAGGGCGACGCCTCAGCCGTTTTGAACACGACGTGGTATTCTAACCACAACATGGTGTACCGCTTTCCCCCCCGAGACGCCGGATGGTGGACCAGAATCGCCTCGAAGCCGTGCGGAAGTCATTCTCCATGGCCTCTCCAAATTCCTCCCATGCCCGAGTTTTTGCCTCAGCGACCACCCGAGCCGCATGTTGCTTGGACTGCCGGTACCCATCAGCTGCTTCCAGGGTCCCACAGGCCAAAAAGGCCCGATATGACTCCTTCTTCAGCCTGACAGCATCCCTCACCGCCGGTGTCCACCATCGGGTTCAAGAGTTGCTGCCACGACAGGCACCGACAACCTTGCGGCTGCAGCTCCGGTAAGCCGCCTCAACAATAGAGGCACAAAACATGGCCCACTCTGACTCAATGTCCCCCATCTCCCCCGGAACATGTTCAAAGTTCTCCTGGAGGTGGGAGTTAAAGCTCCGTCTCACAGGAGACTCTGCCAGACGTTCCCAGCAAACCCTCACAATATGTTTGGGCCTGCCAGGTCTGACCGGCATTGTCCTCCACCATCGGAACCAACTCACCACCAGGTAGTGATCAGTGGACAGCTCCGCCCGTCTCTTCACCTGAGTGTCCAAAACACGTGGCCACAGATCAAGTCAAGTCAAGTCAAGTCATATTTATTTATAGAGCACAATTTAAAACAGATAGACTGTTATCAAAGTGCTTAGATCAGATGAGACAACAACAAAGTCGATCATAGAACTGCGGCCTAGGGTGTCTTGGTGCCAAGAGCACATATGGACACCCTTATGCTTGAACATGGTGTTCGTTATGGACAATCCATGACAAGCACAGAAGTCCAACAACAGTACACCGCTCAGGTTCAGATCAGGGGGGCCGTTCCTCCCAACCACACCCCTCCAGGTCTTACTGTCATTGTCCACGTGAGCATTGAAGTCCCCCAGCAGAACAAGGGAGTCTCCAGGAGGTGCACTTTCCAGTACCCTCTCCATTGATTCCAAAAATGATGGATAATCTGAACTGCCGTTTGGTGCATAAGCACAAATGACAGTCAGAACCTGTCCCCCCATTGTAGGCAGAGGGAGGCCACCCTCTCATTCACTGGGGTGAACCCCAACACACAGGCACCAAGATGGGGGGCAATAAGTATGCCCACTCCTGCTCGGCGCCTCTCACCAGGGGCAACTCCAGAGTGGAAAAGTGTCCAACCCCTCTCAAGGAAACTGGTTCCAAAGCCAGAGCAATGCGTAGAGGTGAGTCCGACTATTTCTAGCCGGAACCTCTCAACCTCAGACACCAGCTCAGGCTCCTTCCCCACCAGTGAGGTGACATTCCACATCCCAATAGCCAGCTTCTGTAGCCGAGGATCAGACCACCAGGGTCCCCGCCCTCGGCCACCACCCATCCCACATTGCACCTGACCCCTTTGGCTCCTCCCACAGGTGGTGAGCCCATGGGAAGGGTGTTCAGGACAGCTACAAATAGAATTCCACAAGCAAATTTTAGTAACCATGATGAAATTGCATGAAAGCCAACCACAATCAAGTACTTATAGAGAGTAAAGCAAGTCCTGAAGAACAAGCTGAATGATAAGAAAATATTCTAAGCCATTAACCTATTTATAGCTCCAGCCATTAGATACCATACTAGCTTTAGTATCACATTTGTGTTAGGTGTTTGTATAGATACCTAGGAGTCTGACCAAATCACAAGAGACCAGCAAGTAAAGGTAAGTCATTTTTATTTACAATGCACAAGTACAAGAACTCAGGAATCAGCCGCTGGAAGAGACAGGGTGAGTATACTGAAGACAGGGATGTAAGGGTTAGTTGTCCATGGAGTGGACTTGTTTTTTTTTCTTCTTTGTTTGTTGTTTTGGACTGTACTTACATAGCACCTTTCAATCTTATCAAGACACTCAAAACACTTTACACCATATGATATGAGTCATTTTTCTGACAACATAAGAACATTTTTCCCTAGTTTAGAACAGACATTGTTATTACTATTGTTGGTGGTGTTGGTGGTGAAAGTTGGGAATACTTTAAGGAACAAGCAGTTGGCAAAAAGGTCCCCTGACATCAGAAAAGCCTTTGAAAGAGAAGGTAGTGATTTGCACAGAGCTACAAAAGCATCGTTTGAGTGTTCCCTTTTAATCACTAAGACTAAAAATCTGCACAATATTGGAGAAACCTTCTGAAACCCACCTGCCTGAAAATTGTAGAGTTGATGTGTGACAGGGCTCATGCAGTGTATAAAATGAAAACTCCCACTCTCTAACACTGTCAGAGTCAGTCAGAGTTTCTTTATTGTCATTTCTTTATTATTTATTGTCATTTCTTTATTGTCATATTGTCAAGGACATAATAGATAATATCGCTGACAATTGCAAAAATCAGCTGCATGATAGGATCAGGAAGATACCTTGATAAAACTTCAATTTTTTTATATTTTTTAAAGACTGTTTTTAGATTTCTCTGTTTTTAGTTTTTAAAGAAAAAGTATGTAATTCTCAAAACAGTGTTCTTGTAGTTGTTATTTCTGTTGTACAACTACCAGTTAATACCTTTTACAAATAAACGTTTGGAACAATTCACTTTATTTTTTATTATTTACTTTATTCTATATGTAACTATTACTTATAATATTATTTATAATGTCAATTATAATACTTTTTTCTTTTATCACTTTTATAAAGAGATTAATCTGATTGAGTGTTTTGGGAGAGGGGAGTAGCGAGGGATTGGGGGGTCTCAGATTGGCTAGGAAGTAAGAAGGGGGTCTTTGAGGAAGTTGGGAACTACTGTACTAGATCTCTACAAAGCTAATTGAACAAATCATTCTAAAGAGACTAATTAGAGCTTTATCACATTCCTACACCGACGGGACACACATAGGAGGCAATGAGGGGTTCAGTGTCTTGCCCAGGGACACTTCAACATGTGACTCTTGGTGGATTCGAACCTCCAACTCTTGCATTGGAGGACGACTTCTCTAACCACTCAGCCACAGCCGCCCTTGTTATGGCTTAATTTATATTTCTGTCTTATAGATTTGGAGTTGAATCCAGATAAGTATGTCTGTACAATAACAAAAGGGGGTCAGGCAGAGGACTAGAGCTGATACCAAGAACATCCATCCATCATCTTTACCCGCTTCTTCCTTTTTGGGTCGCAGGGGTCACTGGTGCCCATATCCAGCAGTCACTGTGCGAGAAGCAGGGTACACCCTGGACAGGTCTCCAGTCCATCACAGGGACACATAGAAACAAACAACCATTCACTCTCTCACTCACACCTAGAGACAATTTAGAGTTACCAATCAGACTAACATATGTTGTTTTGTTTTGTTTTCTGTGGGAGGAAACTAGAGTAGCCGGAGAAAACCCATGCATGAACGGACAGAACGTGCAAACTCCACTCCGAAAGGTTCCCAGCCAGCATTTGATCTGGTGACCTTCTTGCTGAGAGACAACAACTTTGTCAATTGAGCCCATACCAAGAACAATCTCAGAGATTACTGTCCAGAAGGGAGAAGTTGTAGGAACAGCTAGATACTGTACAGAACCTTCAAGCTCCCAGAACTTTAGTAGACCACCTGAGATTGAATTGAAAATTGCAGACATCCAAGCAGAAAACTTGAGTTAGCAGTGTGTATATATTTATGTATATTACTTTGTATATTTAATGTGTATATTCTTTATTTATGTTCAGACAGTATTAGACAGGGTCTTATAATTATTCAGTCTGAGTTGCTATTAGTATTTCTTTACTCAGAGTGATATTTTACTTTTCATATCTTCAAAGACAGATGATTCTTGTCATGTCTTTCTCTGTGTGCACTCATTTCTATTCAAGCAACACTTGGAGCCCTGTCAGCAGTGTTTGCCTCTGTCTCCTACTGATTCTGCAGACACAGTGGCCACACAAATAGTTTCTCCAAACTGATTTTGTGATGATATATGGTTCTCTAATCTAACAGTGTACCAGTTAATTCCTCAGTGACTTCTTGAGGTGATCTTCAGTTTTTATAAAAGCAAAACAAATCAGAGCAGTGTAATGAAAGCTGTGAAGAAAGAAAATCAGCAAACATCATCATGAGCATGACGGTAGTATATCATCAAATATAAGAACCACACAGCACCACCCACCCACCCACACACACACACACACACACACACACACATCAGCAGCACAAGCAAATGCAAACACTCAAGTCCACGCTCAAGTACAACTGTGATGTGATTTATGAGGCCAATGCTGGATGCTGCTCTGCTGGGTAATGCATTTAGCTCTTATCTGCTTCTCCCGAAGAAGGCAGCTCTATAAACCATTTGCACTGGAAATTCATACACCCACAGAGATGCAGAGTGAGGAGAAATAGAACAAAAATACTTTCTTATGGATGGGAAGTTGGTTTGGTTGTGAACAGTGGGTGGGTTCAGTGTTTGAAAAGAGTGTGAAAAGAAGGGTGAATTCAGAGAACACAGGCTTTGTTGTTAGAAATAAATACGTACATGTTTATATGAGAGGTTAGGACTTGAAATGTAATAGAAAAATTTAAAGGCAATATTGTCTTTTCTGTGCTGGAGGATCTGTGAGGATACTTTTTTGTCTTCAAAGAGAAATGTGAAACCCACCCTGTCTGATTGAATTTAATAAGCTCCAACATAATCCCCACACTTTGAGTTAGAGAGGGAAGAATTGGCTGAATACTGATAAAGCACAGAGGTAGCACAGTAATGCTTATTGTAACATCTTACTGGCTAAGCTGTTAACCGACCTGATATTTCTGAGTAGGTGTTAGGATTACAGGCAGGATTTTTTTTCCCACAGGGAAAAAAAGAAAAAAGTTACAGTATTTTATTTTTCTTGTTGCTGCAGATTCTGGAGGCAAATGTCAGATTAATTAAAAAATATATATATTTAAAACAAACTCACTATCTATTTTGACAATTTTCACTACTTTCAAATGAATGCTTCATAGAATATACACATCATCCCCTCACATGAACAGCATCAAACTAGCTGCACACTCTTTACAAGAAGGTGATGCTTTAAGCCAATTAGTAATTTGTTATAAAAAAAACAGAGTTGAAGTTGCTCATTTGAAAACAAACTTATAGGAAAGTGACTCAAATATAGATATTTTTTAATTAGATTTTTTTCAAAAGAATTTGGCATATTTGCCTTTCATGCCAGTGCCAGATGGTAAAAGGAAAAATGTCAGAGTAATACACTTTATTGTCAAATCTGCATATTCAAATATTTAAACACAAATTTTCTAAACTATTCAAAAACAAATGCTAGAAATTTTTTATTTCCCAAATGTTTAATTTTAATTTCAGACCCCCAAGCATTGGTTACGTACTGTAACCCCAGATTCTATGAATATAGGCGTACCCCTTTAAGGCTGTCGCTGATGAGTTTTATCCCGATATGCGGAGCATCACACTGAAAAATTTAGTCCACGCCCACCTGCTGTGTGGGCCCCACCCGGTCCGTATAAATTACGTTCAGAGCAGGTAATCAGCTCCCAAATAGCTTTTTCTTCAGCCATTTAGGAGCCAGTGAGGTCCGACGCTTAAAGGGCTACGCCTATATTCATAGAATCTGGGGTTACAGTACGTAACCAACGTTCTATTTCATATAGGCTTCGCCCTTTAAGGCTGTCGCTGATGAGTTAAGGGAGAAGCGGATGTTTTCCTCGCCTCACTGGGTCCATTCGAACACCGTATGAAGCAGAAGCTTGCCCAAAAAACGTCTTGTCACTCAGCTCCCCATGTGCGTAATTATCCATCCATCCATCCATCCATCCATCCATCCATCCATTTTCTTCCGCTTATCCGGGGTCGGGTCGCGGGGGTAGCAGCCCAAGTAGGGAGGCCCAGAATTCCCTCTCCCCAGCCACTTGGGCCAGCTCTTCCGGGGGAATCCCGAGGCGTTCCCAGGCCAGCCGAGAAACATAGTCCCTCCAGCGTGTCCTGGGTCTTCCTCTGGGCCTCCTTCCAGTGGGACGTGTCCGGAACACTTCACCAGGGAGGCGTCCAGAAGGCATCCTAAACAGATGCCCAAGCCACCTCAACTGGCTCCTCTCGACATGGAAACGCAGCGGCTCTACTCTGAGTCCCTCCCGGATGATCGAGCTTCTCACCCTGTCTCTAAGGGAGAGCCCAGACACCCTGTGGAGAAAACTCATTTCGGCTGCTTGTATCCGAGATCTCATTCTTTCGGTCACAACCCAAAGCTCGTGACCATAGATGAGGGTAGGAACATAGATTGATCTGTAAATTGAGAGCTTCGCCTTTTGACTCAGCTCTCTCTTCACCATGACAGACCTGTATAGCTCCCGCTTCACTGCAGACGCTGCACCTATCCGCCTATCGATCTCACGCTCCATTTTTCCCTCATTCGTGAACAAGACCCCAAGATACTTGAACTCCTCCACTTGGGGTAGGACCTCCTCCCTGACCCGGAGAGGGCACTCTACCCTTTTCCGGCTCAAGACCATGGCCTCGGATTTGGAGAACCTGATCTTCATCCCGGACGCGTCGCATTCGGCTGCGAACCGCTCCAGCGAAAGCTGTAGATCACGATCTGATGAAGCCAATAAGACCACATCATCTGCAAAAAGCAGAGATGCAATCCTAAGGCCACCAAAACGGATCCCCTCAACACCTTGACTGCGCCTAGAAATTCTGTCCATAAAAGTTATGAACAGAATCGGTGACAAAGGGAAACCTTGGTGGAGTCCAACTCTCACCGGGAACAAGCCCGACTTACTGCCGGCGATGCGGACCAGGCTCTGACACCGGTCATACAGGGACCTAACAGCCCGTATCAAAGGGCCCGGTACCCCATACTCCTAGAGTACCCCCCACAGTGTCCCCTGAGGGACGCGGTCGAACGCCTTCTCCAAGTCCACAAAGCACATGTAGACTGGTTGGGCAAACTCCCACGCACCCTCCAAGATCCTGCTGAGAGTGTAGAGTTGGTCCAGTGTTCCACGGCCAGGACAAAAACCGCACGGCTCCTCCTGAATCCGAGGTTCGACTATCCGACGGACCCTCCTCTCCAGGACCCCCGAATAGACCTTACCAGGGAGGCTTAAAAGCGTGATTCCCCTGTAGTTGGAACACACTCTACGGTCCCCCTTTTTGTATAGGGGGACCACCACCCCGGTCTGCCAATCCAGGGGAACTTCCCCCGATGTCCACGCAATATTACAGAGTCGCGTAAGCCAACACAACCCTACAACATCCAGAGCCTTAAGGAACTCTGGGCGAATCCCATCCACCCCTGGGGCCCTGCCACTGAGGAGCTTTTTAACCACCTCGGTGACCTCAGCACCAGAGATTGGAGGGCCCGACCCAGAGTCCCCAGGCTCTGCTTCCTCAGTGGAAGACATGCCGGTGGGATTGAGGAGGTTTTTAAAGTATTCCGCCCACCGACCCACAACATCCCGAGTTGAGGTCAGTAGCACACCACTCCCACTATAAACAGTGTTGGTGGTGTACCGCTTTCCACCCCTGGGATGCCGGTTGGTGGACCAGAATCGCCTGGAAGCCGTGCAAAAGTCGTTCTCCATGGCCTCTCCGAACTCCTCCCATGCCCAAGTTTTTGCCTCAGCAAACACCCGAGCCGCATGTTGCTTGGACTGCTGGTACCCATCAGCTGCTTCCGGGGTCCCACAGGCCAAAAAGGCCCGATAGGACTCCTTCTTTAGCCTGACAGCATCCCTCACCGACGGTGTCCACCATCGGGTTCGAGGGTTGCCGCTGCGACAGGCACCGACAACCTTGCGGCCGCAGCTCTGGTAAGCCGCCTTGACAATAGATGCACGAAACATGATCCACTCAGACTCAATGTCCCCCACCTCCCTCAAAACATGTTCAAAGTTCTCCCGGAGGTGGGAGTTGAAACTCCGTCTTACAGGAGACTCTGCCAGATGTTCCCAGCAAACCCTCACAATACGTTTGGGTCTGCCAGGTCTGACCGGCATCCTCCCCAACCATCGGAGCCAACTCACCACCAGGTAGTGATCAGTTGTAATTACGCATTGTGTAATTATTTGTGCCATGCACAGACGCATGTTGTGTAACTATGCGTTCTGAATGCATGAACGCCCCGGAAAACTTTCAACGGGGAGGGAAAAATGCTGAAAAGAGCCATGAACCAACAGGTTTACGGCTGAACAGTATGAACAGATTAATAATAACAGGAGAGCTGATTATTAATCAAATGAACTGATTGGTAACAATAGTCATGAACTGATTAGTGATAATAGAACCAAAATAACAACCACAACTTGTGTCTGATAACAACATCTCACACTGTAATGCATGCAGACAGATGTGAGTAAAACGGAGTTCCATGAAACAACAATATTCATTCTGTAAACACTAAGGACAGAATGTGTCATGGAACGAACTGTCACATCACGTAGATTAAAGCGAATGAATGAGCAGGGTGTTGACCACGTGGCCGCAGTGCAAATGTCCTGCATTGTCATACCATTATGCAAAGCAGTCGAAGATGCGATACCCCTGGTCGAGTGTTCTCTGAGGCTGACAGAAGGCTCTAAATCTGAAGATCTGTAAGCTTCAGAAAAGGCGTTACACAGCCAGTGTGACAAGCGCTGGGTGGATAACGGGTGACCTACAGATGCATCTCTATAATGCACAAACAAATGTTGAGTTTGACGAATTGCAGCTGTGCGCGCTATGTAACACGTCAACGCCTGCACCGGACAGAGAAGATGGAAAGACGTTACTTCTTCTGATCTGTGTGTGGGGGGGGGGGACCCCTCCAACAATATCGCTCTTGATTTAAAAGAGCTCGTGATGTTTTAAGACATAAAAGCTGGGTTTGTTCTTAAATCAGCTGAGCTGCCGTCATCCTGAATTCTGAGACATGACGGAACGACAGAGAGGGCAGATAAATCATTCACTCTCTTAGCGGATGTTAAAACCAGCAGCAGGGCTGTTTTAAGAGACAAGAGTTTAAGTGGAACCTGATCCAGAGGCTCAAATGGAGCTTTGATCAGGGCTCGCAGGACCAGCGTTAAATCCCACTGTGGAACAAGTGGGTGTGAAACAGGCCTGCGTCTCTGTACACCTTTAAGAAAATGCTTCATCAGCGGATGATTAAAAGCTGTTCTGTCTCTGAACCCTTCGTGACAAGAAGAGATGGCTGTAGCGTACGTTTTAATCGTGCTGAACACCAAGTTCCTGTCCATCAGCTGTTGTAGAAAGGACAACATGCCACCTAGTGGACATGAGGTGGCCTCTACACCCTTCTCTGTACACTAGCACTGAAAAGCTGTCCGCTTTGATGTGTACAGCGCTGTGGTAGATGTAGCACATGAAACCTGAATTGTGCGCACAACATCCTGTGGGAAACCCATCCTCTCTAAGCGGATCCGTCCAGCGGCCAGACCCACAAGTGCTGGCCTATTTCTGGGTAACTCATGATTGCTCCTCCTGCCTGGAGGAGAGTGTCCTCCCTCCACGGCAGTTTCCACGGGTGCCCCGACAGCAGGTGTTGCAGGACTGGGAACCATGGTGCGTTCACGTGCTCGGAAGCCACCAGGGGAGCTGTCAATCCCTCCGTAAAATCAGAGGAGGTGGAGGAAATGCATACAGAAGCGTTTTGGGCCATGGGCTGTGGGCAAACGCATCCACCCCCAGCGGTGGTTTGTCTCGCAGGCTCAGCGAAAACTATAATTGACACTGAGCATTTTCTCGTGTCGCAAATAGGTCCACAGCTGCTTTGCCAAATTTCTGCCACGTCTGAGCCATCAGGTCTGGATGGAGAGCCCAGTCCCCATGACGTGGACCGCCCCTGGACATCACATCTGCCCCTTAGTTCAGAACACCGGGTATATAAACTGCTCTGATGGAGAGCAGATTTTGGTGTGCCCAACACAGTAGTTTTCGCGCAATGTGTAACATCTGGGCTGGTCACACACCCCCCTGCCGGTTTATGTACGCAGCAGTAATCTTGTTGTCTGTGTGAATCAAAACGTGTTGATTCTGTAGCACAGGCGCAAAATGTTGAATCATGTTCAGCACCGTGCGCCACTCCAAAACATTTATGTGGGCTGATGTGTGATGGGGCCACAGCACCCCTACTGCTTGAGATAGGCATGCCCCCCCCAGCCTGACAGCGACACGTCTGTGAAGACTGACACGTGTGACGTGGGTCTGGTGACGGGGACTCCCTCTGACAGAACCAGGGTGTTTCCCCAGTGTCTGAGGTCTACCCTCACGGAGGGAGGAACAGTGATCATCCGTCTCTTTTGTTTTACTGGATCCACACGCAGACGCGCCAACCACCTCTGGAGGCGTCTCATGTGTAGTAAACCCATCGGGACCACTGTGTGAGCTGACGACATCGTCCCTAACAGCTTCATGATGGAAACAGCTGTTATCACTCTGCCAGGTCTTACGTGGCAGAGCTGGTCTTCCAGAGTGTCGATTCTCGTTTGTGATAAACGAGCCCTCGTGGTAGTTGAGTTTAGCTCCACTCCCAGATAAACAATTGCCTGGGCCGGGAAAATCGAACTTTTCTTCCAATTTATGGCGAAGCCCAGATTTAACAGGTGTGATGTCAGCGCCTGGACCTGTCCCGCTGCTTCCTGTCTGGAGCGTGACAACAGCAGCAGGTAAAACAAAACTCTCATCCCTGCTCTGTGTAACGGATGCAGGGCCGTCTCCACACACTTTGAGAACGTACGAGGCACAAGGGAATAACCGAACGGCAGCCTGTTGTACTGATACTTCATGCCTTGAAAGGAGAAACACAGGCATTTTCTGTGTTTTAGGATGATAGGTATGTGAAAATAAGCATCTTTCAGGTCGACGGAAAACAAACCAATCGTTTCTCTGGATGTTGTCCAACAGCTGTCTGGTTGTCAACATGTGAAATGGTCTGTCCATGATCGCCTTGTTGAAAAATGACAGATCCAAAATGGGTCTCATCCCTCCGGTCCGTTTGGGAACCAGGAAGTAACGTGAGTAAAAAACCTTGTGTTTTCCTCTCCGTTGGGAACTCTGGAGATTACTTCTTTTACCAGAAGTTCTTGGACTTCTGCATTTAGGGATGAGACATGGTCTGGTGATGACAGAACTGTCTCTAAAATTCCTCCGAAAGGAGGGGGTCGGGTTGCAAATTGCAACGTGTAACCCTAGCTTAACAACCTGGCCATCCATCTGTCAGGACAAGCATGTTTTTAGCCACTCCGTGTTTAAGTGATGCGTCATGTTTTGTACGGATGTCATCCAGTCCACCGCCTCGACCGCCGTCATGTGTCGCGGGAATGTGTTCCGTGAGACCCAAGGTGAGGCTTCTTGAAAAAGGCTCTGAACGCGCCTGTGTGCTACGTTCGGACCGCGGGTCCACCTTGTGTTGAGGAGAAGCATGTGACAGCTGATGACGCCGCTGGCCCCATGCATTTGACGCCACTGCGGTGAAAAATGCGTGTCGCTCCTGCTGCGAGCGGGGTCCTGCGCTGGGTTCGCTTTGTGGTCCCGCATTTAAGCTGACGGGCGCTGAGAAGTGGTGAACGAGACTTCATCTACGCCGTGCCATTTGAGTGAAGGCTGCGAGTCCCGCGGGAGCTCGCGTCTCCTTTGATGGGACACGTGCCGCTCTCGCTGGGGTGAGAATGGTCACTGGGTTCGCTCATCTGTCTCACGTTAATGCTGACGTGAGCGGCCGACCGCTGAGGAGTGGTGAGTGAAGACTGCCCCCGCCGCGGCGGCATGCGTTTGCTTCGGTGCGGCGCGTGTCGCTCTCGCTGAGAGCAATGTCCTTCACCGACCTGACCTGCGGTCCCACATTTATGCCGCTGTGAGCCGGTGAGCACCGGGAAGCTGTGTGTGCACCATCATCAACGCAATGCCGTTTGGGTGAAGGCTGTTTGCATCACGCGAGTATACGTTTGACACCGCTTGGGTGAAGATCATGCAGCTCGGGTTGACTACGAGTTGTTTCGCTTACCACTGTTGTGTTCTGTGAGCATCTCGTCATGTCTGGAGCAGTGGTGAGTTTGAAAACCCTTTATTTAAGGACACCGGCTCGTTTTTGTGGAGGATGTGTGCGTAGCCGCTGTGAGTTCATACAAGCTTACAGACTGGCTAAACACAGACACTTGATCATTGAATGAAGTTTTATTCAACATTGTGTCATCTTTACACACACCCTCCGCAGACCATCATTTTGAATCTTTTTCCCCCATGAGCTCTGGGATTTGTTGGCCCAGGGCCCCGTCTGCTGGGGATCTCTGGGAAAACGTTGGACACTCTGTTGCCGGGATGAAAAGGGCCGGGCTCTGACGAGCAGGGCTGCGGTGAAGCTCAGCGAGACGGCCGTGGAATGTCTTGCCACCGGCTCATTTCATGTGGTGGATGTGAGAGGGAGCCACTGTCAAGTCATCCGAGCTGACAGACTGGCTAAAAATAGACACTTTCATCATTAAATGATGTTTACTCCAAACTCGTGTCACCTCCACACACATCCTCCGCCAAAACCGTCATTTGCTCTTCCATTTGTTGTCCTAGAACGCCATCTGTTGGCGGTCTTAGGGAAACGCTGAAAACTCCATCCTCCGGCTGCGATGCGGGTCGGCAGACAGCAAAGAGGCGCACAGGTTGGGGATGACGTCAGCTGCCCTACAGACGGAGCGAACGTCTCTTCTAGGTCAGAGGGCCCACCGTCTCTTCCCTCCTCTGAACGTGTACGCCAACAGCGTAACGTGTTGTTCGCTGCGGCTGTCTGGAATGCATGCTGGTGAGCTCAGTTGGAGAGCGGTGTCACCGTCTGGGTTACGCTAACCGGAGGCGCGGGACGCTGGTCCACCTGGACATCTTGCTCCGATGAAGCCTCCGTCAGGCTTGGCTCCAGGGGGCACTGAGGGAATTTCCGCTTGGTGAAACCCCTGCTCTGGAGATGGGCGCAGACTGTGGAGACCGGCCTCCCAATCTACCAGGAAAGCTGGCTGTGGCCTCGTCCCCATAGGATGTCCTGTTGGGAAAACGAGGCCAGATGGGATCAGGACGGCGAGCAGGAATAGGAACCTAGAAAAAAAAAAAAACTTCCCAAAGATCATCCGAACTGGCGGGAAAGGCACGGGATGTAAAAAATTGTCCCTTAATGTCAGCAGCCTCCTGGATTATGCCAAGCAACCCCAGAGGGCGCCGTCGGCTGGGAGCGGTGTGATCGCCGATGCAAAACAAGGTGGGATGAGGTGAGCATTCACTCAGCCCCCCTCCACCGACACTACGCTCTCCAGGAGGGAATGAACAGCGGGGACTGCAGCTGAACGCCGCCTGTCCTGGAGGAACCATCCGATTCGCTCCGAGGGTTGGCGATAAGAGGAAAATTACAAGATGGCATTGTCCAGCGTGTAGCGACCTGTCACTGAGAAATACTCCTTGGCACTTACCTTGATACAAGACTGCTTGTCAGCTTCTCCTTGGGGAGGAGAGCTCACCGGGACGACTGGAGGTCGACGTGACGGGCCAAGCATTCTTAACAAAGGTTGGTCATCTACACAACTTTCCTTCTTCGTTCTTCTGACAGTGCTATTAGCTCGCTGAAGAAAAATGGGAGCCGATTACTCGCTCTTAATGTAATTTATACGGACCAGGTGGGGCCCACACAGCAGGTGGGCGTGGACTAAATTTTTCAGTGTAATGCTCCGCATATCGGGATAAAACCCATCAACGACAGCCTTAAAGGGCGAAGCCTATATGAAATAGAACATAAGTTCTTCATACACAGGACTTTTTTGGTTTGTTTTTGATACCTTTATTTCTTTATACACATTGCTAACAGACAGACAATGCTGATTCTAAAAGCTAATGAAAAACTTTTAATTAAAGATGTTGATGTAGAACTCAGGATATGTTGTGAATGACTCTCACCTACTAACATACAATATTTTAACTCAATATCTGCAAAATTAACCGAGTTGTACTTATTTTTGTGTGCCATAATTCAGCTGCTTCTGTTGGCCATCTTGAATTAGGTAGACTTGAAAATGAATCGGTAGGAAATTTATTAAAAGTAGTTTTCTTTTCTTCTTTTTTTTCTTCTTTTTTTCCACGTGTGTCCTGTCCAGCATTGTTGTCTAAGTGTCAAGGTGAGGCCCAACAGATTTACTTTCACAAGCGGAGCATTATGGCCAGCCATATAAATAGACTTTATAAATAAACTTTATTAGAATTTGCGTTGGGTTTGTTTCAGATGTAATGGACACAGGGACGAAAAACAAAGAAAAGAAAGGCAGAAAAGTGGGAGACAGATTCAAAAGGAAAGAAGGAGATAGGAATAGAGGAGAGAGAGGTATAGAGCGAACACAAATCAACATCACTGAAGTCTGCCTGTAGACCTGCGGAAAGAAAAAAGACAAAACCGAGAAACCGCAACAACAAACAACATATTTTGATTGTTGTACATTTCGAGCGGATCGCTGCAGCAAGCTAACGGGGAAATCGAGGGGAGGAGGAATGTGCATTTACATGAGTAAAAGTTGGTGCATAAACTATACTCTGGTAAATCATCATTGCTCCAAGGCTTTGGAGCAGCTAACAGTGAAATAGCGACCACATTATCTACCCCGAGAGTTCACAGTGGCTTTCATAAAAGTTGTTTACATAGCTCCGGGTGCTAATGCTAATGAAGCTCTGTAGGAACGTCATGAGCTCCTCAGCTCACAGCAGAGCAAACACCTTGAGGCTCTTTACATAGTAGCCGGAGACTTTAATCCCGTTAATCTAAAAGGCTGCCTCCCAAGATTTTACCAGCATGTGGCCATACCAACACATGGAAACAACACGCTGGACCGTGTTTACATGAACGTAAAAGATGCATACAAAGCTGAACCCTGACCCCACCTAGGAATATGTATATATTTTATGTATGTGAATGTTTCTGTAAAGTTCACTGAGACAACTTTGTTGTGATTTGGCTCTATATAAATAAACTGAATTGAACTGAATTGAATTGAATTGACTATCAAACCACATCTCAATCTTACTGGCCCCTGCTTAACTGCCCCCGTTGAGACATATCAGACCGGTACAAAAGAAAGTTAAATCTTGGATCTAGAACATTGGCCCTGTAGTATGACATATGCAGGATATATTCATACATTTACGGGTTCTTCATTTTTCTGACTGTGTAGCATGCGTGCATTGAGTTTAACAGAAATGTAACGAGAGACGTTATTTATCTTTGACCCATCAAAATGAATGCGGTCATTTATTTACAGAATCAAAGATTAACATCTAACATTTACATTAATTTGGCAAAATATGAAAACAACAACATGGCTAGTTTTACAGGAAGTGAGAACAATACGGCGATTGTCCTCACTTTTCAGCAGAACAGCAGACATCAATCACACGGCGGTGATTGAGAAACTTTGCTTCAGACATTTCTAAAGATATCTGTAATGATTTTAGGAGAAAGGAGAGTTTAAAATGGAAAATG
>NC_056515.1:5216590-5226133 GCF_014905685.2 Nematolebias whitei | reverse complement strand
CTTAAGGTCAAGGGTTTTGACCTTAGGCTTAGTTTGACATCAGGTTAGGTTCACTACAGCCCCACACTGAGAGATTGTTTTGAAAGAACAGACTGGGAGGTCTTCAGAGAAGCTACTGAAAATGATGGAGCGCTAGATCTAGACCAATACACATCTTCAGTTCTGGGGTACATCAGTACATGTACTGACACCGTCTCCACCATAAAATATGTTAAACATTACCCGAACAGAAAACTTTGGCTGAATGCAGAGGCGCGCACCCTGCTGGATGCAAGGAACACTACCTTCAGAAATGGAAAACCAAAGAAGCTAAGAAGGACAAGGAAATAGATGGTTGCTGGTATTATTTATTCAATTCAATTCAATTCAAAATTATTTAATTATCAATTATTGGGGCAGCTGTGGCTGAGGGGTTAGAGCAGTCGTCCTCCAATGTGAGAGTTGGGGGTTCGAATCCACCAGCAGTCACATGTCGAAGTATCCCTGGGCAAGACACTGAATCTCTCATAGCCTCTGATGTGTGTCCCACCAGTGTATGGATGTGATCTAAAGCACTGATTAGTCTCTTTAGAATGATCTGTTCAATTAGCTTTGTAGTGATCTAGTAGAGTGATGTATGAATGGGTAAATGAGGACACAGATTGTAGTGTAAAGCACTCTGAGTGTCTTGAAATAAGATAGAAAGGCGCTATATAAGTACAGTCCATTAAGAGGGCCAAGGCCACGTATGTACAGAAGATCAAGGGTCAACTCACCTCACAAGACCCACGGAGCATGTGGAGGGGCATTAAGTGCATAACAGATTATAAAGGCAGGAGCAAACAATGCCCCAAAGATCCATCACTGCCTGATGTGCTCAACAAGTTCTACGCATGCTTCGAAGACCCGAACAGACCACCCAGCACCAGACTCATCTCGGCACCAGATGAAGAGCTTCTCAGCGTGACCTCAGCAGAAGTAGGGAATACTTTCAGGAGGATTAACCCTCACAAAGCAACCGGCCCAGACAACATCCCCCAGAAAGTGTTGAAAGAATGTGCTGATCTGCTCTACGAGGTGCTGGCTGACATCTTTAACATCTCACTTACCCTAGTGACAGTTCCCACCTGCCTAAAGACTGCCAACATTATCACAGTCCCAAAGAGTTCTACAGTGACTGTTCTGAATGACTATTGGCCAGTGGCCCTCACCCCAATAGTCGCTAAATGCTTTGAAAAACGGGTCATGAATAGGAATGTGCGATGTGGCATAAAATTCATATCACGATATGTATTGTGAAGGGTGGCGATAACGATATATATCATGATATGTTTTTGATATAATACTTGCAATAGGAATGAAAAAAAGCATAGGGTGTCCTTTTGCCATCATTTATTTTGAATTAAGAAAATTCCACTACTAGGTCCAGAGAGTTTTTAAATAATAAACAAATCAAGTATTAGGCTTCTTTCTTGTACTGCAAAATAGTGCAAAAGATATCAAATGTAGTTTTAGCCATATGTTTTAAACAAAAGAATATGTTGTTAACTCTTAACAGTTTCCAGTCTTCTCACTTGAGAAATGAACAGCAACAGAGCAACATTTTACATGGAAAACACTTCACCCTCCAACCCTCTAGTGGGCGTCTCCTTCCGCTTTAAGGAGAACTAACACAAAATGAATCTGTGGCTTTGACCAGAGGGTCTCGCAGTAAAATAACATAACACGGTGTTCTTTTCACAGATCAGAGAGCAGGTTTAAATAAAGATGACCAACGCTTACTTTAACTTTCGACGGAAAAAAAAAACAGCGTTTTGCACATGCGTCCAAATACAACAACAGTATGGCAAGCCGGCCATAGTTAGCTTGTAGCTTCGCTACTTAGCTCTCGAAAAAAAGATTTTAACACCACTTACGCACAGTTTTCAACAAAAAAGTAATTATTAAACTGACAACTGATTTTACATCAAACATAGCCTTATTGCAGTTAGCCGGTCGAAAACAGATCTCTATCGTAGGCTAAATTTCTATTGTTTTTACCGTGTACCGTATATATTGCGCATTCCTAGTCATGACCCCACATCAAAACAACCATTAGCATGAACGCGGACCATCATCAGTGCGCATACTGCAAGAACCGAACAACAGAGGATACCATCTCCTTTGTGGTCTGCACTACTCTCACCCACCTGGAGCAGAAGGACTCTTAAGTCCGTATGTTCTTTGTGGACTTCACATCTGCCTTCAATACTATGATCCCCTAACCCTGATGGACAAACTACTCACATTAGGACTAACCCTCCTCTATTTGCAACTGGGTACTAGACTTCTTAACAAACAGACAGACCACAGTCAGTGAGGATCCACAACTTCGCTTCCTCCACCATAACCTTCAGCACTGGCTCTCCTCAGGGATGTGTGTTAAGCCCCCTCCTGTTTACTCTGCTCACATATGATTGTACAGCTACCCATCCAGGCTGTCACATTGTAAAGTTTGCAGATGATACAGCAGTGGTGGGTTGCATCACAAACAATGATGAGTCCAGCTACAGGCAGGAAGTGGAACACCTGGAGAACTGGTGCAAAGATAATAACCTTCACATCAATGTGAAGACAAAGGAGATGATTGTGGACTTCAGAAGGAACAAACTCACTTACACCTCCCTGAACATAAGATGATCTGCAGTGGAAATAGTCTCCAGTTACGAGTACTTGGTTGCACACCTGAATGACAACCTCAGCTGGGGCAACAACACCACTAGCCTGATTAAGAAAGCTCATCAGAGACTCTACTTCCACAGACGGCTGAGGTGAGCTGGTCTGGGAAGCTCAGTCCTCACCTCCTTCTACAAGTGTGCAGTGGAGAGCATCCTGTGCTCTAGCATCAACGTGTGGCAAGGAGGATACACAGCTGCAGAAAGAAAAACTTTGCAGAGAGTGGTGAAGGCTGTACAGAAGTCTGTTGGAGTCAGTCTCCCCACCATCACAGACATTTACACATCTAGATGCAGGAAGAGGGCCACCTGCATCATGAAGGACCACACTCACCCAGCACACACACACTTTTTGTCCCGCTCAGGAATGAGATTAAGGAGCATTAAGTGTAGAACCACTAGACTGAGGAACAGCTTCTACCTTGCGGCTGTTAGAATCATGAATATCTAACCATGACAATCACTGTGAAAAATCACATCATGTTGCTGCTGATCGTTTCATGTTGTTGTGTTCATGCGTGCTCATCTGCTCACACAGACTCATGTTCATGCTGTTGTGCGACATAATGTTTTTATGCTATTGATGCTTAGTATATTATTTAGCTGATGTTTTTCTTACTTCATATCTTAGGGGCTTTCAACAAGATGGCCACGTGCATCGTTGCAGCAGCTCACAGCTCTCCCTTTCAGTGTTTTTTAATGTTGTTTTTGTACGTCCTTTTTTGTCATGTTTGCATTGCAGAGTTTGCAAACATCCACTACGGACGCCAGACCCTTTTGGACATTGGTGAGCAGCACCAAATATATATTTCGAATGACTTTCATTACACGTACAACATCCCAGATGACATAGCGAGATCACTGGGCTCTCCGTGGATTGTTGTCGGGCCTGGGAGGTAACACAGCCGAAGAAGGGAGAGGAAGCAGAAGCGAGGCTGCAGGTCTGGCGTTATGCTAAGGCTAAGCTCACAACCTCACAAGCCACCTCTACTGAGCCTTTATCTCTCCAATGCTAGATCCCTGGTTCATAAAACGGATTACAAATCACTGGAAATCACTCTGTTCGTGACTGCTGTGTTCTGATTATCACCAAGACCTGGCTTCACCCCGGGATACCCAATGCAGGCATAAAGCTAACAGGCCGCACTCTGTTATGCTGGGACAGGACTGCGGACCCCGGTAAGAACAGGGGTGGGGGGCTCTGTATTTACGTGCATGAGAACTGGTGTAACAATGGGACAATTATAGACAATCACTGTTCCCCAGACCTTGAGTACATGTCTATGAGATGCCGACCTTTTTTCTACCGAGAGAACTAACAGTTGTGATAATTACTGCTGTGTATATACCACCCGATGCTAAAGTAAATACGGCGCTCTCTCTCCTACTGAACACCTTAAATGAACAGCAGCAGGCTCACCCCAATGGTGTTCATATAATTGCAGGAGATGTCAACAAGGCTAACCTAAAGACTATACTCCCAAAATTCTACGAGCATGTCATGTGTTCTACTAGAGGGGAGAACACTCTGGATGATGTTAACTTGAACATTAAATACGCATACAGAGCCATACCCCTCCCCCACCTTGGGCAGTCAGACCATCTTTCCCTCCTGCTCCCCCCAGCTTAAACCCACCGTCAGACACAGTGCAAGGCCTATCACAAAAACTGTTACAACCTGGTCTGGTAATGCACTGAGTGAACTACAGGACTGTTTTGAACAAACTAACTGGGACTTATTTGAACATCAGGAGGTGGAAACATGCACAGGAACGGTACTGGACTGCATCAAGTTATGCATCGGAAATATGACTATGGTCAAAAACATTCGGTTTACCCCAACCAGAAACCCTGGATGACCAGCCAGGTCTGCACACTCCTAAGAGCCTGCAATGCTGCCTTCATGTCAGGTGACAGAGCTCTGTACCGAGCCACTCGAGTCAACCTGAATAAGGGAATAAAATCTGCAAAAGTTGACCATAAAAGGAGTATAGAGTCCCATATGTCCAGTAACAATTCACGGGAGGTGTGGAAGGGCATGAAAAACATCATAAACTATGGAGGCTGTGAGATGACAACAGGAGACCTGAGTGCATCACTACCAGAGGAGCTAAACTGCTTCTTTGCATGATTTGACGCACCACAGCAGCAGTCATCTGATCCAGCCCTGCCCCCACACCCACCCGGTTACTGCACCACTCTACTCATTGTACGGGAGCATGATGTTAGATGGTTGCTCCTAGCAGTGAACCGCAGGAAAGTTACTGGCCCAGATGGAGTACCTGGCAGGGTGCCCAGAGCATATGCCCTCCAGCTCGCCCCCACCTTCACCAGAATTTTCAGTCTCTCCCTGGCCCAGGCAGTCATCTCTCCCTGCTTAAAATCTGCAACTATCATCCCAGTGCCGAAAACGCCTATCATTACCAGCTTGAACGATTACTGACTGGTGGGTCTCACGCCGGTAATCATGAAGTGCTTCAAGAGACTGGTTCCCCCAGCACATCAAGGACTATCTCCCTCCAAACTTTGACTCCTACCAGTTCACATATCATACTAACAGGTCCACAGAGGATGCTATTGCAGCAGCTCTCCACACTGCGCTGACCCACCTGGAACAGTATCACAGCTACGTTCGAATGCTTTTTGTGGATTACAGCTCGGCCTTTAATACAATCATTCCGGACATTCTTATAAACAAATTGGACAATCTCAGCCTCCCTCAATTCCTAACCAATTGGCCCCATTCTGTAAGACTTGGTCCCCACTTCTCCTCCACTCGTATGCTGAGCACTGGCTCCCCACAGGGCTGTGTGCTGAGCCCCCTGCTGTACTGTCTCTACACCCACGACTGCAGCCCAGCCCACAACAACAACCTCATCGTCAAGTTTTGGTAAGATGGCACCCGTGTACATGGCTTGCAATCCAACTCTGCTGATGGTGTTCGGATTATTTTTGTTTTTTGCATTTTACATCTGTGACATCAACTCTCTACTGGTGTATGACAGTCAACAACTTTTGGATCTTCGTTTTTCCGTCACTGATGTCGCTTATTTAGACTATTATCAGCGTACCTCTGGACCCCCCCCCCCCCTCCTCCTCCTCCCCCCCTGCTGGCGGACGTGCCAGCTTACCTTCACTGTGCTCCTCACCTGCCTGCCCGGAGCTATTGCTTCAGACGCCGGGGAAAACTTGCAGGTCAGCTGGTGAAGCTTAAAGGTCTGCACGCTGCATCTTCCTCTTCAGTTGGCGGTCATGGTTTCCATCGACAGCTTCCTGTGTGCCCGGACCAGGTAACCAACGGGAGTTGTCAGCCGGTGCACTGCTCGGACCGACCTGGAGGGGCTGTTATTGAAAATCTAAGGCCATTAGCACGCGCTCCCTCCACTGCTGCTGGCTCCACTTCGGACAGTATCCGGATGTGTTTGGTCAACGCAAGATCTGTTACAAAACAAAACTTTTATCCTCAGGGACTACTTTCAAGAGCACGGGTTAGACTTTTTCTGCATCAGAGACTTGGATGTCTCTGGGTGAGTCCAGCGCCTTGACGTAATTATTGTCACTGAACTGTTTGTATTTTAATGCCCCGTGGCCATCAAGCCAGTGCGGTGGTGGATTATTAGCAATATTCAAATCAACTTTTGACTGTAAACAACTGCCCATTCCAGTTTCCCACACCAGCTTTGAGCTGAGCGTCTTTGAACTCGGACATTCACCTCCGACTTTATTTGCACTCGTCTACCGCCAACCTCAAACTAAGGACTTCATAAATTAGTTTTCTGACTTCTTGGCTGAAATCACACCAAAATATGAGCATGTTTTCCTTATTGGGGACTTTAATTTGCACATGTGTTGTCCTGAGAAGCCCTTGGTTAAGGACTTTTTAGATTTATTGGACTCATTTAACCTCCTCTGGAAGCCTCGACTGAGCTGTGCGACAACTTCTTACATTTCTTTTTGGAAAAAATTGCGACCACCCGGGCTCTCATTTCCCATCCAACTCATGACCCATCCATCCCACCTCAATCTGTAGCTCTATTTGACCATTTTGAACCCATCACTCTATCTTCTCTAGAGCAGGTCATGTGCAGTTTGAAACCTTCTGGTTCCCCCTTTGATGTGGTCCCTCCTCGACTACTAAAGGAGGTTTTTCAACTCTAGGTCTGTCCATTCTTGATAAAGTAAACAATAGTTTATCCACTGGCGTGGTGCCAAAATCCTTTAAACTTGCTGCTGTCCAGCCTCTCCTGAAATACCAAACCTTGACCCGTCAGTTGTATCCAACTACCGGCCTGTATCAAAACACCCATTTGCTTCTAAACTACTGGAGAAAATAGTCGAGTCCCAGGTGAAGTGCTTCCTAGAGGATCACGCCATCTTAGAGCTTTTCCAATCTGGCTTTAAACCTCTCCACAGCACTGAAACTGCCCTGCTGAAGGTCTTTCACAACATCTTCTGATTCACAGATACATATGATTCTGTGCTGCTTGTCCTATTGGACCTCACGGCCGCCTTCGACACCATCGACCATGAGATCCTCATTGCTAGGTTGGAGCAGTGGGTGGGCATCACAGGATCAGCCCTCAGTTGGTTCAGATCTTACCTCGCTGACAGATCCTTTTGTGTTTCCATCAAGGATTTTAGTTCCGCAAATGCAGAGCTTAAATGGGGGGTTCCGCAGTGGTCCATCCTGGGTCCCCTCCTACACTATTTATACCTGCTGCCACTTGGTGCTATTTTCCGGAAACACAACATGCCCTTCCACTTCTATACTGATGACTGTCAAATTTACTTCCCCCTAAGACACAATGGTACATGCTCTATTCAACCGCTGCTCGACTGTCTGGCAGACATCAGGGACTGGATGGCTTAAAAATTCTAAAGTTTCAATGAAAAGAAGTCTGAAGTCATGTTGTTCCCTCCCAACGACACAATCACAAACCACTGCATCGACCTTTCCGCTTTAACCCTGTCAGAAAAACAAAGAGTCACTAATCTGGGAGTGATAATGGACCCTTCCCTGAAACTTAACAGTCATGTAAACATGATTGTTAAATCATGTTTCTTCCAACTGAGGTGGCTGTCTAAACTGAAGCCCATATTATCCAAAAATAACCTGGAGACAGTAATACATGCATTCATTACATCTAGGCTTGATTACTGCAATTCGCTCCTGTTTGGTATCAGTCAGACCTCCATTGCACGACTACAACTGGTCCAGAATGCAGCAGCCCGATTTTTAACCAGTACAGGCAAAAGAGAGCACATTACACCAGTTATGGCATCCCTGCACTGGTTACCGGTTCACCTTCGAATCCAGTTCAAAATACTCCTGTATGTCTACAAATCACTGAACAGTGCCCCCCCCCCCCCCCACCTCTCTGATCTGCTACAATCGTATGTACCACCACGTTCCCTGAGGTCAGCGGACCAGTTGCTCCTCACAGTTCCAGGAACTCGTCTTAAGCGCAGAGGTGACAGGGCCTTCTCTGTAGCAGGACCAAGACTCTGGAACGAGTTACCTCTGCTTGTCAGACAGGCCCCCTCCCTCTCGGTTTTCAAGTCCCGTTTAAAAACCCACTACTATTCGGTGGCTTTCAACACCAGATGATCTGTGTTTTGATCCTATATGCTCCACACTGGTTTGTCGTCATTATCTGCATAATTTTTTATGTCTATATTCTGATTTACCTCATTTTGTATATTGCTTTGTGTGTTACCTGTTGTTTTGTCTGTACAGCACTTTGGTTGGCCTTGTAGATGTTTTAAGTACTTTACAAATAAACTGGTATGATATGGTATGATACGTTTGCCGATGACACCACAGTGGTCAAACTAATCTTTAAGGGGGATGAGACAGTTTACAGATAGGAGGTCCTGGAGCTTGCGACCTGGTGTTCAGAGAAAAACCTGACTCTGAATATAAAAAAAAAACACAAGGAGGTAATTATTGATATCAGGAAGCACAGCACCTTCCTAGCCCCCCCTTTACATAAATGGCGAGTGTGTGGAGAGGGTTCACACTTTACGATTTCTTGGCGTCCATAACTCTGCTGACCTTAACTGGAAAGAGAACACCACACTGGTCATTAAGAAGGCTCAGCAGAGACTACACTTCTTAAGAGTACTTAAGAAGCACAACCTGAACACCAAATTGCTGTTGACCTTCTACCGCTCGTCTATCGAGAGCCTGCTGACATACTGTATCTCTGTATGGTACGGCAGCTGCACCCTGGCTGACAGGGAGAGGCTTCAGAGAGTAGTCAAGACAGCACAAAAGATAATTGGCGGCACTCTCCCCTCCCTGATGGACATTGACACATCACACTGCCTCAACAGAGCAGAAAACGTAATCAAGGACAGTTCACATCTGTGTTTTGAACTGTTTGACTTGTTACCTTCTGGAAAGCGCTACAGGTGCATCAGAACAAGAACAAACACATTCAAGAACAGTTTTTTCTGAAAGCCATTAACACACTGAACTCACATATGCACTGATTTAATAATCTAAACTCCCAAACCCCTGGACTTCTAATGACTTCCGGGAAGATGGTGCCGGTGCTGGTGGCTTGCCATTCACCTCTGTCTGTTTTGATTGTTTTTTTTTCTGTTTTTGTTATTTTTCTTCGGTGACATCAACTCAGGCAGCACAGTGGCACAACTGGTAGAGCTGCTGCCTCTCAGCGAGCAGGTCCTTGGTTCAAACCCCGGTCCAGGGGCCTTTCTGGGTGGAGTTTGCATGTTCTCTCCGTGCATGCGTGGGTTTTCTCCGGGTACTCCGGTTTCCTCCCACAGACCAAAAACATGCATGTTAGGCTGATTGGTAACTCTAAATTGTCCCTAGGTGTGAGTG
>NC_056515.1:5203623-5216190 GCF_014905685.2 Nematolebias whitei | reverse complement strand
AATAATCACTGTGAAAAACCATATCATGTTGCTGCTGATCTGTTTCATGTTGCTGCTGATCTGTTTCAATGTTGATGTGTTCATGCGTGCACATCTGCTCACAGACTCATGTTCATGTTTGTGGTGATGTTCAATGTTTTATGTTATGAGTGCTTAGTGTATATTTAGTTGATGTTTTTCTTAGTTCATATCTTAGATGTTATTACTGTTTTTCTTATACATTTTATTGTTGGATGTAACTGGGACCCCGTGTACATAATTTCGCTCCACCACATGTACCACATGAGGTGCGAATGACAATAAAGAAACTCTGACTCTGACTCTGACTCTGACTCTGACTCTGATGCTGCTTCAGTCCCTGAAACCTCTGCCTGTATTAGTACGCAGGAGCTGCTCAGTAGGCATGATGCGACCTGCTCTAATATTTTAGACCTCGTGGCCCCGCTAAAAATCAGGCGACCAAAGCGGGCACTACACCCCTGGTTGAACGCGACCACTCGAGCGGCCAAACATCTATGCAGGAAAGCTGAACGCAAGTGGAAAAAGGACAAATTACAGGTTTCTTTTATTATGTTAAAAACATGTTTGAAAGATTATCAGAGCATCGTTAAATCTGAAAAGAACAAATCCTTCTCCCAAATCATTGCTTCAAACAGTCATAATCCCCGTGTTCTTTTTAATACCGTAAATTCCATTTTAAACGTGCCTCGGTCTGCCAGCATGGAGGCCTCTGTTGACATCTGCAACGACTTTACCAGATACTTTGCTGATAAGGTAGAGTTGATTAGATCATCCATCCCCCAGTCCATAACTGACCCCTCTGTCTTTGTCCCTTGCTCAGCTGTCTTTAAACAGTTTGAACCCATTTCACTCCCATTTCTAAACAAAGTCGTTGGTCAGATGAAACCCTCCGGTTCCCCTTGCTGACCCCATTCCTACGTCGTTTTTCAAACAAGTTCTACCCATGATTGGACCCTTTGTTCTTACTATTGTAAATAGTAGTATTGTGACAAGTGTGGTTCCCGATGTTTTCAAACATGCAGTAGTTCATCCGTTAATTAAGAAACCTGGACTTGACCCTTCGACTTGTTCAAATTTCAGACCAATCTCAAAATTTCCCTTCCTGTCCAAAATCCTGGAGAAAATAGTTTTCATTCAATTAACAAGTTTTTGAACGAGAACAGAATCTTCAAAATTTTTCAATCTGGTTTTAAGCAACTCCACAGCACTGAAACAGCTTTAGTAAGGGTTTGTAACGATATTATGATATCAGACGATTCTGATCAATTTGTGGTACTTGTGCTCCTGGACCTTACTGCTGCTTTTGATACTGTTGACCACAGTATCCTTATATCACGTCTGGAACAGTGGGTTGGGATCACAGGTGCTGCATTAGAATGGTTCCGCTCATACCTGAGTGGCAGGAGTTTCTGTGTCAAGGTTGGTAATAATTTATCCGCCTCATTACCTCTTTCTTGTGGGGTCCCACAGGGTTCGATTCTTGGACCCCTTCTGTTCTTACTTTATTTGCTCCCACTGGGGTCCATCCTGAGGAAACATGGTCTTTCATTCCATTGCTATGCTGATGACTGCCAGATCTACCTGCCTGTGAAACCAGCAAGTGTTTGCTCCATTCACCCTCTGTTAAAATGTCTGGACGACATTAAGGCCTGGATGGCTTCAAATTTCTTAAGTTTTAACAATGACAAGACTGAAGTAATTGTTTTTAGCCCTAGCTCAACTGCCACCACTGATCCTGTCAACCTGGACTCTCTTCAGCCATATCTGAAGCAGTCTGGTAAAAATCTCGAGATTGTTTTAGACTCTGACTTGAAGTTTGACAAACAAATCAACTCTGTTCTGCAGAAAAGCTTCTTCCAACTCAGACAGGTAGCTAAGCTCAAGCCACTGTTGTCCAGACCCGACCTTGAGAAACTAGTCCACACCTTTGTCATGACCCGATTGGACTATTGCAATGCACTGTATGCTGGGATCAGCCAGGCCTCCATCTCACGTCTTCAGCTCATCCAGAATGCTGCTGCTCGGCTTTTAACCGGAACTCGTAGGTCTGAACATATTACACCAGTTCTGTCCTCCCTTCACTGGCTCCCTGTTCGTACGAGGATAGCTTTTAAAATTCTTCTGTTGACCTTCAAATGCCTAAATGGCCTCGCACCCCTTTACCTCTCTGAGCTTCTGGAACATTATGTTCCCTCTCGGGCCCTGAGATCATCCGATCAGCTGCTTTTGGCTGTTCCAAAAACAAAACTGAAGCTCAGACGAGATCGGGCTTTTTCAGTCATGGGCCCCAAATTCTGGAACAACCTGCCCCCCAACATCAGGCAGCCTACCTCCATTCCTCACTTCAAATCCCTGCTTAAAACACATTTGTTGTCTCAGGCATTTCATACAGTGTAAATTGATCTAGTGTTTTTTAATCTGTGACCCTATGTTTTAAATGCTTTTTATTAATTCTTCAGTTATTATTATTATTAGTGTATTGTATATATATGTTTATATATTTTTCTCTTTAATTTACTCATTGATTGTTGTTGTTGTTAAGCACTTTGATAACAGGCTTTGTTTTAAATGTGCTCTATAAATAAAGTTGACTTGACTTGACTTGCAATACTACTGACATTTCATACTCTCAGTCACCATACCTCTTAATTGCCTCACTAATATCCATAATGTACAATATTCAAATTTACATAACTGTGAAATAACTTGTATTTTTTTTACGTTCATAGTGCTATTATGTCTGTTTTGCGTTAAATTTTTATATTTTTAGTGTGTGTATTTTTAAGCATGTTTTGCACTGAAAAAAGGAGTGGCTCTCAATCTCATTGTACTTGCATATAATGACAATAAAGGCATTCTGATCCTGAGATCTTATTACTCTTTTTCTTTTACATTTTATTGTTGGATGTGCTTTGTAACTGGGACCCTGCGTACATAATCTCATTCCACCACATGTACCACATGAGATGCAAATGATAATTAAATCTCTCTGACTCTCATATGCATATACTGTATAATGATTGTTATAATGTATTTAAGAGTGAATTTTACATATCACAAATTATTAAACTTCTTCTTTCGACTTTTCCCTCTCAGCAGTCGCCACAGCGAGTCGTCATCCTCCATCTCACTCTGTCTTCTGCATCCACTGTCCTCACTCCAACTACCTCCATATCCTCTCTAACTGCATCCAGTTGACCTTCCTCTTTGTCTTTTTCCTGGCTGTCCTCTATAACTGCATCCAGTTGACCTTCCTCTTTGTCTTTTTCCTGGCAGATGCATTTCTAACATCCTTCTACCAAAATACCCACTGTCCCTCCTCTGGACATGTCCAAAGTATCTCAGTCTGGCCTCTCTAACTTTATCTCCCAGTTGTTCAATATGTGCTGTGCAGCTTATTATATAATTCCTAATCTTATCCATCCTTATCACTCCTAAGGAGAACCTCAACATCTTCATTTCAGCCATGTCCAGTTCTTTCTTGTGGGCGGCTGTGGCTGAGTGGTTAGAGCAGTCATCCTCCAATGCAAGAGTTGGGGGTTCGAATCCACCAACAGTCACATGCCGAAGTGTCCATGGGCAAGACACGGAACCCCTCATCGCCTCCAATGTGTGTCCCATCTATGTATGAATGTGATAAAGCTCTGATTAGTCTCTTTAGAATGATTTGTTCAATTAGCTTTGTAGAGATCTAGTAGAGTGCTGTATGAATGGGTAAATGAGGCACAGATTGTGTTGCAAAGCGCTTTGAGTATCTTGATTAGATAGAAAGGTGCTATATAAGTACAGTCCATTTACCATTTTCTCCTGTCTTTTTGTCAATGCTACTGTCTCCAGACCAAATAAAACATAGCTGGTCTCACTCACCACTGTCTTGTAAATTTTTCCTTTGACCTTTGCTGACACCCTTTTGACACAAATCTCCCCTGAAATGTTTCTCCATCCACTCCATCCTGCCTGGACTTTCTTTTTCATCTCTTTATCACACTCCCAATTTTCTTGTACAGTGGACCCCAAGTACTTGAAGTCCTGCACCTTTGTGACCTCTGCTCCTTGTAGTCTCACTGTTCCACCAGCCTCTCTCTTATTCACACACATGTACTCTATTTTACTACGGCTGACTTTCATTACTCTTCTTTCAAGTGCATACCTCCACCTCTTCAAGTTCTCTTCTATCTGTTCCCTGGTCTCACCACAGATCACAATATCATCTGTAAACATCATAGTCCATGGGGACTCCTGCCTGACCTCATCTGTTAGTCGGTCCATCACCAGAGCAAACAAGAAGTACAGCTGTCATTTCTAACCCGAACCCAGTTGTTGCACTCAGCGGCCGTGTGTAGCCACCGACCCAAAGACAATCACAAAATATCCAACATGTCAGAGCAGGGTCCAATGCAGGCAGAAGCAGGGGAAACATTTAATGTGCTTTGATGGCTCCTCAGCTCTGATCGTCTGTCCACTTTGCTCAGCCGCACATGTCCGCCAACCGTTAATAATAGTCGGTGGTAAGCTTAATTAAAAATTCTGTTTTTTTTTTTTTTTGGGGGGGGGGGGTGTTGGACCTGTAACTACTGTCAATTTGTTGGATCGAGTGGGGTTCGGAGATGATGGCTGCAGGTTGGGGCTCGGTTCGGATTATTTGGACCCGAGTGCAACTCTGATAAGAATGGGCTCAGAGCCAATCCTTGATACAATCCCACTTCCACCTTGAAGCTATCTGTTACTCTTACAGCACATCTCACCACTGTCCTGCTGTCCTCATATGTGTCTTGTACCAGTCTAGCATACTTCTCTGCCACTCCAGATTTCTTCATGCAATACCACATCTCCTCCCTCGACACCTTGTCATATACTTTTTCTAAATCCTCAAAGACACAAAGGAGTTCATTCTGACCCTCTCTGTACTTCGCCATGAGCATTCTCAAAGCAAAGATGGCATCTGTGATGCTCTTTCATGGCATGAAACTTTACTGCTGCTCATAGATAGTCAGGGGCAGCTGTGGCTGAGTGGTTACAGTCCACAATGTGAAACAGGAAAGGCAAAGGTATTCCATTTGAGTTCAAAGCGGTAATTAAAATTGGGATGGCTGTGGCTGAGTGGTTAAAGCAGTCGTCCTTCAATATGAGAGTTGGAGGTTCAAATCCACCAGCAGTCACATGCTGAAGTGTCGCTGGGCAAGACACCGAACCCCTCATAGCCTCTGATATGTGTTCCCTCAGTGTATGAATGTGATCTAAAGCACTGATTAGTCTCATTAGAATGATTTGTTCAATTAGCTTTGTAGAGATATAGTAGAGTGCTGTATGCATGGGTAAATGAGGGCACAGATTGTAGTGTAAAACGCTTTGAGTATCTTGAAATAAGATAGAAAGATGCTACATAAGTACAGTCCATTTACCTCTCGTCTAAGTCTGTCTTCCACAACTCTCTCCCAGATCTTCATTGTATGACTCATCAACTTAATTCCCCTATAGTTGCTACAACTCTGTACATCACCCTTGTTCTTAAAAATGGACACCAGCACAATTCTTCTCCATTCTTCAGCTATTTTCTCACCCTCAAATATGCCATTGAATATTTGAGTCAAAAACCACACTGCCATCTCTCCAAGACATTTCCAAACCTCCATTGATATGTCATCAGGTCCTACTGCCTTCCCTTTTTTAATTCTTTTCAGAGCTTTCCAGACTTCGCCCTCACTAATCTTTCCCACTTCCTGGTCCACAGTTTCTTTGACCTCTACTTTTCTTTCTCTTTCATTCTTTTCATTCATTAGCCCCTCAAAGTACTCCTTCCATCTTCCCGTCACACTCTCCTCACTTGTTAGAACATTACCATTCCCATCTTTAACAAGCCTAACCTGCTGCACATCCTTTCCAGCCTGATACCTCTGTCTTGCCAATTGGTACAAGTCCTTCTCACCTTCTTTAGTGTACAGCCTCTAATACAATTCCTCATACACCTTCTGCTTTGCCGTTGCCACTTCCCAATTTGTTCTATTTACCATATCCTTATACGCCTGTCTCCTCTCTTCAATCCTCTCACTGTCATATTTCTTCTTGGCTAACCTCTTTCCTTGAATAGCATCCTGCATTTCACTATTCCACCACCAGTTTTCCTTATCATCCATTCTCTGTCCAGATGAAACACCAAGTACCTTCCTACCTGTCTCTCTAATTACTGTTGCTGTAGTAGTTCAGTCATTTGGAAGCTCTTTCTTACCACCCAGAGCCTTTAACATCTCCTATCTGAATTTCTCACAACATTCTTCCTTCTTCATCAGAGTCAGATAGATTTATTTGTCATTCGCATCTCATGTGGTACATGTGGTGGAATGAGATTATCTACACAGGGTGCCAGCTACATCCAACATTAAAATGTAAAAGAAAAAGAGTAATAAGATCTAAGATATGAACTAAGAAAAACATCAGCTAAATAATACACTAGGCATTAATAGCATGAAAACATTATGTCGAACAGCAGCACGAACATCATCATTCATCTTCCACCATTTGGTCTTCTCTGATTTGACTCTTTTTCTCTTCTTCACAACAACAGTCAATCTATACACAACAATCCGATGCTGGCAACACTCTCACCTGCCACAATCTTACAGTCCTAATCTACCTCAGGTTTCCTCTTCTACACAGAATGTAGTCTACCTGCGTACTAGGGATGCACGATCCACTTTTTTAAACTTCCGATCCAATCCCGATACCTAAGTCTGAATATCTGCCGATACCGATCCAGTTCCAATGTCATCATCATCATTGATTTTATACGAGGCTGTAATAATCTCCTCTCAAGTACAATTTGTACAAAAATATGCATGCATGTCCAAAAAGGCAACTTGAGGTAAGTTTGAATAATTTTGGATAAGTTTTAAAGTTAGAATTAAATTCTGCTAACACAAAACATGTTTCTTTATATTCCTAGCTTTAAAGTGGATATTAAAGTGATTAATTTTAAGTGATTGTTTAAAGATATTTTATTTATTTTTTTAAATAAGGGGCAGATATAAGATTTTTTTTTCGTTTTGCACTCTTTTCATTCAATGTTTTCTTTTTCATGATTTAAAAAAAAATTGTTTCTTTTAAATGAATTAATTAAATTAAATTAAATTAAATGTTAAATGGCTTCAAACACCTGCTAAGTTCATGGCATAAACCAACAGACATGTTCCCGTTTTTAGTATTTTACATCACTTTATAATGTAGATGTTTTTGTTTTTAATATAATTTTCAAATCCTTTTTTTTTAATGATTGTTTACTGTTGTACTGATAAATATATCCTAGAGGGTAAACTATATCTTGGATGCAAGTAACAAGCTGTGAAATCCTTCGTTTTCTACAACTGATAGTGGTTGGTCATTAATTATGATGAAGTTTAGCAACTTCTCAGTAAACATTTGAGCTCCGTGGTTTCAGCGATGTCTTCTTCTTGTTCAATCCGAAGCAAGCAGCCTGATATGGGGCAGCCGCGCTCAGTCTGTCGCTCCTCAGAGACGGCAGACTGAGCGGGGCAGATTGGACGCGGGTGGCCGGGGTCGAGTCGCCTCTTTCCGGTTGAGCAAAGAGTAGCGCCCCGCTGAAGCCACGGAGCTCGAATGTCCAATGTAAAACTAACTTTACTGCGGTTTAATGTGGCGCTATGGCTCTGCAGACATTGCACGATGCTGTCTTGCTTTGTGGTGTTTCTAGTGTAAAATACTTCCACACAGCGGACATGTTTCGATGAAAAGTTTGTTAGCTGTTAGCCACAGTGCTGCTAACTCAGCCCTCACGTTGTAGCTGGCTGCAAACTATGAAATGGATTTCCTGAATGTGAGGTGGGTCTTATTACTCTGGGTTCATGAGATATGCCGCCGTTCAGGAAATCCATTCCTTAGTTTAAAGCCAACATGCATCATGGATTGGAAATATCGGCAGGTGGATTGGAAAAATCCGATACGTAAATTTTGCTGGTATCGGAGGCAGATACCGATACTGGATCGGATCGGCCCCATCCCTACTGCGTACTCCTCCCTCCACTCTTATAGGTAACTCTATGTTCCTCCCTCTTTTGGAAATAGATATTGACTACAGTCATTTCCATTCTCTTGCAAAATCCACCACCAACTGTCCTACCTGATTTCTTTCCTTGACACCAAACCTACTCATCACTTCCTCATCCCCTCTGATTCCTTCCCCAACATGTCCATTCAGGTCTGCTCCGATCACCACTCTCTCATTCTTGGGAATACTCTCTATCACTTCATCCTGATCCTTCCAAAATGTATTTTTCTCCTTCACGTCACATCCAACTTGTTACGCATAACCACTGACTATGTCTAACATCAGACAATCTACTTCTACCTTCAGACACATCACCCTATCTGGCATTCTTTTCACTTCTACTAAATTCTTTGCCAACTCGTCCTTCAGGACCACCCCTAATCAATTTCTCTTTCTATCCACACCATGGTTAAACCATTTAAACCCTGTGTAACCAGTCCCATATCTGCTTTGTGCTGGTTACGGTGAAAGATTACGCTGTGACCAGTAGTTAATTTGAGCCGGATCCTGCCAGAACAAGATCCGGGAACTCTCTCATTTTGACTGCTTGGCTCAGTCAACTCAAATCTCTGCCCCTAAAAGTCCAAAGTCATCTTGCATTTTTATTTTGATTATTTATTAAAAATACAACAAGAGGAGACGTTGGTCAGTCTATGGATTGGATGTTCCGGCCGCACCACGCTCCTGCCCAGCAGAGACGCGGACTGCATGTCTCGCAGGGAGCGTCTTCATCCACCTTCAGCTGTGCGCCCTGAGACAGTTGTTTTATGCACAGCATCTCCAGACTGCTCTGCAGGACGCATGCACAACTGCTGTGTCAGAACTCCTACATACATCACCGCGGTGCATAACATTACAAACATAATAAATAAGCTTACAGTAAAAAAATAAAATAAAATACAAGTGAAATATTTTATGTGTATTAACATTAACATTAACACGTTTCAAAACAAGGGCACTAATTAGTCAAAATAACAGCTATCAAAATGTCGAAAAGGCCGTCCAATTTATTATCTAAAATAAATGGATGGATGGATTGTCCTTAGCTGGACAATTGAGAATTGAAGCACCTGAAAGGCAGTGGCAATTGAGATTGGAGCAGAACAACGTGCAGGACTGATTTCAGCAAAGTTCGGGTCGGACAGTATGTGTGTGGGTGGGTGGGGGTGGGGGGTAGGATGCTTGAAAGAATGGGAGCTGCATTCACACACAGGCTTGTTAATTGTTGTTGAGTTCTAAAATTGTGTTTTCAATTCAACCTTTACTTAAACAGGTTGTTTGTCTCATTTAGCCTTGAGGACTCATTTACAAGGGAGACCTGTTTTTAATCAGTTTAATATGAATGTTTACAGATGTTTAACAACCTGTTAAAATACATCAAAATGCAGGAAATGGCATCTCTTTTATTCCAAATTTTCTGGGGGAGGACCCATGGACCCCACCTCCCCCTCGCACCCCTCACACACCCCTGCCGCACCCCACCTCTGCTGGACCACCTGCTGTTTGTGTTCTGGCATCAATTGGTTTACAAATTAAGCCCTGACTGTGACACGGTATATCTTGGGCATGGGTGACTTTCTATTTATCCTGACGAATAAAACAAACAGAAAATAACCACGTTATGACCGCCTGTTCCAGGTCCTCTTCACAGGACAACAGTACAGAAGGGAAGGATGTAAGGGACGCAAACTATTTATCAAAAACAATACAGCAGAAGAAGAAATAAAAAGGAGGGGCTCCCGATCTTAAAGTTATACACTTATATACACAGTGGTTTCTAAAAGTATTTACAGTCAGGTATATGTACAATCCGAATAACAAAATACATTTTGTGTAATTTTAACAAAATACAATTACAACCCGGTTACACCTGTTCAAACGCTGTGAGCCTTGCTGCCCTTCCACTTGGTCTCTTGGATACATAAAACATCTACCTTCCTTCTCTGCATCATGTCAGCCAGCTCTCTACCTTTGCCTGTCATTGTCCTCACATTTAGAGTTGCAACCCTCAATCCAACATTCTTGACTTTCCTCTTCTCCCTCTGTCTTCTGACATGTTTCCCTCCTCGTGGTCTTCGACCAACAGTAGCAGAATTTCTGCCAGCACCCATTTAGTCAACAGCACTAGTGGTGGTCGTTGTTAACCCAGGCCTTGACTGATCCGGTATGGTTTCTCTTTGATGAACTTGCATTATAGTTTTGGTAAAAGTGGTTTATGTCGGATGCCCTTCCTGACACAACTCTCACCATTTACCTGGGCTTGGGACTGGTACGAGATACACTGGCCTGTGCTCCCTAGTGGCTGGTTTCTAGTAGTTTTCTTTTCTAAAAGTTTTGATGAAACCCATTCCGTTATTCATGACATATTTTATTAACAAACAGAACTTGCTTGATCTGTCATATTTTAAATATATGGTGGGGATGACTCTCAGCTACTATCACACTAAGTTCAGACTCAATTTATGTAAAATTGACGGAGTTATAGTTATTTCTGTGCTTGCTATGGTCACCTAGCTGTGATGGTAATCTTTAATAGGGTTCCAAAAAAAGTTCACTCTGGTCCTCTGGACATTCAAAAAACAAGAAAACAAAAAAAAAAAACAAAGCAAAAGAAACGTTTCATCTCTCATCCAAGAGACTTCCTCAGTCTGAGGTGCTGTATTCAGCTCAGTCTCTTAAATAGCACCTTCTCAGAGTGGATCAACCAGTTTGCTGCTGACAACTAAAACCAGCTGCTCACATGGTCAAGAAGGACCATCAGCCCAACAATGGATCATTAGCACACTGATGGCTTTTTACTATTCACAGGGGGTTGAGTGATACTAGCAATCACAGCATTGTAAGATGGGGACAGTTGAACCCGGAGGCCTCCACCCCTGTTTAATGATGGACGATTTCTTTTCACAAAGATGGCCTCTTTTACTCCTCTCTCAAACCATCGTTCCTCTCTGTCCAGGATGTGAACATCTTCATCCCTGAAAGAGTGACCGCTGGCCTGGAGATGAGTGTAGACCGCAGAATCCTGGCCTGATGATGTTGATCTTCTGTGCTGGGCCATCCTTTTGGCCAGTGGCTGTTTAGTTTCCCCGACGTAAGACTGATCACAGCCCTCCTGACTCTGAACAGCATACACAATATTACTCTGTTTGTGCCGTGGGACTGGATCTTTGGGACGAACCAGTCTTTGCCGTAATGTATTTTGGGGTTTAAAAGCCACTGGGATGTTATGTTTAGGAAATAAACGTCTCAGTTTCTCTGATACTCCCTCAATATACGGAATGACAACTGGTCTTGGTCTGGGTTCCTCCTTTTCACCTGATGGCTGACTGGAGTCCTGTTTGGGGTTCTTCTCTGCTTTCAGGAAGGCCCAGTTAGGATATCCACATTGCTCTAGAGCCTGTCTTGTGTAGGATTTCTCCTTCTGCCTGGCTCCTGAGTTAGTGGGGATGCTGTCTGCTCTGTGATACAGAGTCCTGATGACTCCTAACTTGTGCTCCAAAGGGTGATGGGAGTCAAACTGCAAATACTGGTCTGTGGGGGTGGGTTTGCGGTACACCTCGGTTTGCAAAAGTCCTCTATCAGAGACTGAGACCTCACAGTCCAAGAAAGCCAACTTGCCATTTTTTACATCTTCTCGTGTGAACTTGATGTATTTATCCACAGAGTTGATGTGGTCAGTAAAATGTTGGACTTCCTGAGATTTAATTTTAACCCAGGTGTCGTCAACATACCTGAACCAATGACTTGGTGGTGTCCCTGAAAAGGACGTCAAGGCTCTCTTTTCTACCTCCTCCATGTACAGGTTGGCAACAATAGGAGAAACTGGAGACCCCATAGCACACCCATGTTTCTGCCTATAATATTGCTCCCCATATGTGAAGTAGGTTGACTGCAGGCACAGTTTCAAGAGTTGACCCAGTTGTTCTGTGGAAAGCGTGGTCCTGCTGCTCCGAGTGGTGTCTGATTTTAATCTTAAACTGACCACCTCTACTGCATCATCAACATGAATGCACGTAAAGAGTGATGTGACATCAAACGAGACCATTGTTTCATCAGTCTCCATGATGACATCCCTCACTTTATCCACAAAGTTCATGGTGTTCGGTATGTGGTGTTCTGAGCTGCCAACTGGTCAAGAGGACCAGATTGAACTTTTTTTGGATTTTTCTACCTGGATTATTGAGCATGTCAGAGTCAGAGTTTCTTTATTGTCATTCGCACCTCATGTGGTACATGTGGTGGAGCGAAATTATGTACACAGGGTCCCAGTTACATCCAACAATAAAATGTATAAGAAAAACAGTAATAACATCTAAGATATGAACTAAGAAAAACATCAACTAAATATACACTAAACACTCATAACATAAAACATTGAACATCAGCACAAACATGAACATGAGTCTGTGAGCAGATGTGCACGCATGAACACATCAACATTGAAACAGATCAGCAGCAACATGATATGGTTTTTCACAGTGATTATT
>NC_056515.1:5178905-5198623 GCF_014905685.2 Nematolebias whitei | reverse complement strand
GAGAAACTTTGATACCCAAATATGTAATATTCCCTGACTGCAGTTGTGTAGTAAGTGAATTGTTGAAGGAGCAATTATTTGGTAGAACTGTGGATTTTAGCCAGTTTATAGAGTAATCTGACACTTTTGAGAAAGAGTTTATCAATCCAATAACCTGAGAGATGGAGGTTTGTGAATGCCGGAGGAAAAGCAGCACATCAGCATATAGACTGATTTTGTGCTCTCTGTTCTTGCATTTTATGCCTTTAATATCTGTAGTTTGCCTGATTGCTGCGGCTAGCGGTTCGATGAAAATAGCAAACAGTGAGGGGGAGAGTGGACATCCCTGCCTGGTTCCCCTTTGCAGAGCAAAACTAGCAGATATTTGATTGTTTGTCCTAATGCATGCTGAAGGAGAACTGTATAATATTTGTAACCAATTTATGAAATAATTTCCAAAACCAAATTTATGTAAGGCTGCAAATAAAAATTTCCAGTTAAATCTATCAAAGGCTTTTTCTGCATCTAGAGAGAATATTGCAGTTTCAATGTTTTTACTGTAAGAATAATCTATTAAATTAAATAATCTGCGTGAATTTGTGGCTGAATGTCTCCCTTTTATAAAACCAGTTTGGTCTGGATGTATTATTAGAGGAGTTACCTTTTCTAATCTTTTTGAGAGGGCTTTACAAATTATTTTAAGATCAACGTTGATAAGAGATATGGGACGATAACTGGTAGGTAATACAGGATCTTTGCCTGGTTTTAACAGGAGACTAATGTTGGCAGAATTTATATTTTTTGGAAGACTGTTATTTTTCTCAGTTTCTTGTAGCATTTTGTGAAATAGTGGAGCCAGGATATTCCAGAATTCTTTATAGAATTCTGCTGGGAATCCATCTGGACCTGGAGCCTTTTTACTGGACATGCTTTTAAGGGCTTCCTGGAGTTCCACTGGTGTCAGTGGTGAATCCAGCTCCATTGTTTGACTATCTGATAGTTTAGGAAGTGTTATTTTATCCAGGAATTCATTAATTTCATTATCTGATGGGTTTATCTGGGGCGAATACAAGTCTTTATAAAAATCTCTGAAAATGTTGTTAATTCTTTCAGGGTCGTAAACTGTATTCCCAGTCGAGTCTTTAACACCAACTATAGTTGTTTTTTCCTTATTTATTTTTAGCTGTTTAGCTAGAAAGCAACCTGACTTATTGCTCTGTTCAAAATTTTTGATTCTAAGTCTTTGTATTAAGAATTGAGTTTTTTTGTTAATACATTCTTTTAATTTCAATTCCAATTTTGCTTTACGCATTTTATCCAGCATTTCTTCATCTTGAGAGGCTTCTAACGATTTAATGGTTTCTTCTAGTTCCTGATTATGTTTATTTTCTTTTTTCTTCTTTTGTGATGAGAATGAAATTATTTACCTCTCATTACAGCTTTACCTGCCTCTCAGAGAATAGATGCTGATGTTCCAGGCACGTCATTATACTCCAGATATGAAGCCCACTCTTCTGTAAAATATTTGATAAAATCTACATCTTCAAGCAGTGATGTATTAAATCTCCAATTTATACTTTTGGGGATTTATTTTCTGTTTGCTAGATTTAAAGAGACATGAGCATGATCACTGACAGCTATAGGGTGAATCTCAGTGTCTGAGATGTCCGTCAACAACGAGCTGCTGACTAAAAAATAATCCAGACGAGAGTAAGAGTGATGGACAGAAGAGAAGAAAGTATACTCTCTACGATTCAGGTGAAGAGATCGCCATGCATCACAAAGTCCATAATCATTCATGTACTGTTTAACTATATTTATGGACTGCCAACTACGCTGAGTTCGTGCTCTACTACATCTGTCTAATTCTTCATTTAGACCAAAGTTGAGGTCACCTCCAAGTATAAGTGAGCAATCCAAGTGATCAGAAAGTGCTGAGAAAAAATCATGAAAAAAAGAGGTGTCATCTACATTTGGGGCATATATACTGACAATACACAACTTATAGTTATTTATATAAAGTTTTATTATTAAATATCTACCCTCTGGATCTGTGACTGTGTCAAGTATTTTAAAGTTAACATTTTTGTGTATTAATATTGCCACTCCTCTTTGTCTTGAGTTATAGCAGGCACAAAACACATTAGGAAAATCAATTGATTTAAGATCATCTGCAGTCGTCGTAGATTTATGAATCTCTTGTAAAAAGACAACATCTGCCTGTAATCTTTTAAGCTGGTTAAAAATTCCTAATCTTTTTTGATGAGTACTGGTTCCATTGACATTCCAAGTTACAAAGCTTACTGTGCCCATATTTGTACGTGGGTAGTTAAAGTTGACCAGTGCATGTCACCATGGGTACAAATAGATCTAAATAAAATCTGCGTTAATGCTTGAGCTAGCCTGTTTAGATCTTCACAAACAGTGATGTTGGAAGTGGAAAGATACCAGAAGATTGAGTAGATGCTGGATGTTGTTGAGGTGGAAAGATATAAAGTTCTCATATGAGGTGTCCGTGCGTGTTCTCTTATGAGGTGTGTGTGTGTGTGTGTGTGTGTGTGTGCTTGTGGGCTTGTGTGTAAATGATTGTTGGGTGGCAAAGAAGCAAAGAGAAAAATAAAAAATAAAAAAAAGAATGACGAAGAGATGCGTTAACAGACACAAAAAGAAAAAGAAAATAAGTAGAAAAAACAAACAAACAAAACAGCTGTGACACCGTTCACCTTCACCAGTGCAGACACCCGAGCTGTGCTTTACATTTTATTTACAAATGCCAGTTAATTTACTTCCATTATTACCATTTAAATCACCACCACTAAACCCCAGCTGCCCAGGGGCCACCGTCACCAAAAGCCAAACTTTAAATAGTTCTTTACTTTCCTTTCATAGTTAGTTTTATATAAAGAAATATATATATATACACACACACACATACATACATACGTACATATATATACATATACATATATAGATACATATAAACAAAGAAAGAAAAAATAAAGAACTCATTGTTGGACCGAACCTGGCCCATCCGTGGACCTGACCTGGCCCACGGGTCATACGTTGAACAGCCCTGCTTTAAACCAAGCTGTTGTTCCTTTTAATAAAGCCATGGAGTGATGTCCCGTTCCCTGAACAGCTGACCGTTAACATAAAGTTTATCTACTGCCACTGTAGCTCTGGCGCCCTCAGACATGAATATTTTCCTGATTGGAAATAAAACTCACCTCCGATCGAGTATTTCTTTAGGAAACTGATCATTAACGCTGAAATCTTTTCCACGCAGCTCTCTGCCCTGACTTCTCACCTGCTCTTTCTGTTTATAATGCTCAAATTTAGCTATAATTGGGCGAGGTCGCTTGTTATCGGGCCTCTTACCTCTAAGCCGGTGAACACGATGGAAAGTGAACTTTTTTACGGTCTCACTTGGGAGTTTCAGCTCACGTTGGATAAACTCATGGATCGTAGCTTCTGCGTCATCCTCTCCTCGTTCAGGGATCCCAGAGAAGACAAGATTATCCTGCATACTCCGAGCTTGAAGGTCCAGGATGGACTCTTTCATTTTTCTGTTTTCTCCGAATATCTGCGTCATCCTCTCAGTGAGATCTTTAACGTCTCCCCTCAGAGATTGGTTTTCTGCAGCTAGCGATGCCACCTGAGCTTGGCTGAACTCCAGAGATTCCCTCAACGCTTGAAATTCTTTGTGGAGAGCTTCAACCCTCCGGGCAGTTGAATTGCAGATCACCTTCCAATCGGTAGGAAAAAGCTGCTCAGATTTTCTCTGCTGGTGTCTGATGTCCCAGATAAGAAGTTGTCCAGTATAAAAATTTCATCATTATTAATTAGAATAAAGTTTTCCTAAATTGACAAATCACATCTAGCCAAAACAATTCATTTAGCTAACTTTATAGATGATAATTTACTCTACTTTTTGAACCTCATAATTTACCATATTAAAGTTTAAAAGATAACTCCATAACCTTGTGTTGTCAAACATTGTTGTCATTTATTCTGCAGCTGTATTCACTGTTTGATCACTTATATTCACCAAAATTGATAATAAATCTCACAAAATTGTACTTTGACTCAAAGCGTTTTTATTATATATGATATTTTTTTTAAAATACAAAAATAATTCACTAGAGCATTAAAATTGAGTCTGATTGAATAAATTAATAATTTCTGGCTTCAGAACCAGAAGCCAGTGGATCCCCTTCAAAATAAAATTACTCATAAAAATTAAACGATCTGAGGACTGTTAATCCTACATAATTGGTGTCCCGTGTGAGGCCGTATGCTAAACTAAATTTGCATATAATTAATACGCTAAAAAAACATTGTGGTGAAACTTTAAAACTGAGTAATTTGTCAACAATTATAACAAGATACTTTTAAACTGAAAAGCTCACGGCAAGCGAGCTGCATTGTTTCTGGGTCAAACCCCGTCTTTTAAAGAAGCTAAAAAGTTTTAAAAACTCTGTTAAACGGTTGGACTCTTCAAAGAAATAGTAATATTGGATTTTCTGTCTTTGTCTGGACACGATTAGGTGGTCAGTGGACACACGAATCGTCTTTCCGTGTCGTAAAATATTGTTTGAGGAACTTTGGAAAGCTAGCTCCTTGTTGTTTTATTTGTATGCATGCATTATTCTGAATATATTGGTAATCGTCCGATGAAAAAAGAAGATTTCTGACACCTGCGAATCCCAGGGTTAGAACCCATTTTCTCTCAGGATAGTTCAGAGTTACCGCGAGTCACGGTAAACTGAATTATATCCTGACACTCCATGTTAGCGTTTTTGGATTAGCTACCCAAGAGCTAACCCCTGAGTTTATAAGCATAAAACTCAGGCAGGAGATTGTTGACTTCCGTAGCGGACCCGCCGAGGCCCGTTTTCAAAGGTGAAGTGTTCCAGGACGTACGGTGGGAAAAAACTCCGTTCTGTACGGTGACCTGAAGTGGTTGCATTAGAAACCAGTCTTGTGGAACGGTGGAAACCTACAGTTCGGATTTGTTACTCAGTGATTTAAAAGTCACGAAGAGTGTGTTAAAACTTAACTTGTGTTTTGTTGTGGAGGAAGGAAAATTCCTAAGGTTGTGATTAGTGCTTTAACTTGATTTGGAAGCTGTGTTCTTGCTGTGTAATGTGGCTGGGTGATGGAAAATGCTGTGTTTAAACGGTTGCTCTGTTTTGGGTTGACTGCTAAAAAGAGGTAAAAAAAAATACCACCGTCATCCTATTTCTTTGGCCAAGAAAATACCTCCTCTGGTCGCCATTTTGAGAAGTGCAGTTTATAATGTTGAGGTCTTTCAAACTATGAGAACCAACCTTCAAACACTAAGCTCAAAACCTACCTCAACTCGAAACTGTTCAGTGGAAGGAAGACAGAGTCAAAAACACAGCCTGAGAAGTGGTTCTGAATTCAGACAAAGATTTATTTTACCTTCACAGCGCTGGAAAGGGAGACATCTTACATGCACCTTACATCCATCAAACACGTCTAAGTTACAAAATGTCTTTGCTTCGTTTTTGTACAGCGTTATCAGTTACATTGGGATGTCCTTATCATGATGTTGTTCTGGGTCAGTCGGTGCTCCTGGGCGTGGTCTGGCATGGTCTTGTTTTTTCGCCCACTGCCCCTGCTGAATGTGGTCTGTTCCGGCAAGATAGCAACAGTCTCTGGTTCTCTTGTACAAGGAGTTACGCACATCATGAACTTCTATGACGTACATCATGATTTTGCAGTTTTTTACCATACAGAGAAATATTTCATGTCAGAGCATAGCAAAAAAGATGACATTATACAACAATAAGCAGAAGGGGAGGTCGAATCTCGTCATAGACCATCCTCTGTCCCTATAAACACTGCCTTGTCCCTGCCCTTAAAACTGACTGCCCTCCAGTGGTCAAACCAAATCTTACACCTCACGATTTCTAATTTTAAACTTTTCATCTTTTCAAAACTTTAAATTACACAAAAATAATGAGCACTTACACTAAACAGGTTAGGACTGATTTGATTTCATCCTGCTTTTAAGATATTTTAAACATCTATCCTTTTATGAACACCAAACTTGGCAGTTAATGTAATAATTCTTAAATTTTAACAATTTTGCTGGTCAAGGTAAACAACCATTTGTGTTAAAAATCTTTCAATTGTTAGCTGATTGCTTTTGAATTACCTTTATAGCTTAAACGTTAACTTGTGAAATAAATAACTGCCATTTTGTTGTTTTTGTTTAAAGCTTTTGTTAAAGGTTAAACAGCCAAGAAGCTTCCTTAACAACTTAATGCTTAACAAACAAACTCAAACAATAAAAGTTAAATTCTTTAACCAGTTAACTAGCTATTCAATACAGATAACCCACACAAATTAAGACATTTAAATCTAACACTAACCAAAACTTGTTCATTCGAATACATAAAGATCATGGCTGAAAGCCATTCAGACGATTTGACTGACATAAGTAATTCTGAAGAGCTTGTTCCAGAAGACCCATTTATTTTATTAGCACAAGCCCTAGAAGATCTAACCTTAGAAACAAATCCTAATTATCTGGACCAAATTAAAAACCAGAGCTCTAATGAACTAAAACGGATCACAGTCCAGTTAACCACGGATGTTTCGAAATATCTCCAAACTGCGCCTATCTCTCACTTTTGCTGATGCAGAGAAACTCGTCCATGCTTTTGTCTCCTCCAGGCTTGACTACTACAACTCCCTGTTTACTGGAATACTCGGCAAAAACCTTCAGAAGCTTCAATATATTCAAAACAGTGCAGCCAGAATTTTATTGAGAGCTCATAAATTTGAACATATTACACCTATTCTCCATAACCTCCATTGGCTTCCTGTCACTTACAGAATTCAGTACAAAATTGCTCTTATCACCCATCAGTGTTTATACGGAAATTCACCAGATTATCTGAAGGACCTTCTTAGAATAATCACTGTGAAAAACCATATCATGTTGCTGCTGATCTGTTTCATGTTGCTGCTGATCTGTTTCAATGTTGATGTGTTCATGCGTGCACATCTGCTCACAGACTCATGTTCATGTTTGTGCTGATGTTCAATGTTTTATGTTATGAGTGCTTAGTGTATATTTAGTTGATGTTTTTCTTAGTTCATATCTTAGATGTTATTACTGTTTTTCTTAGACATTTTATTGTTGGATGTAACTGGGACCCCGTGTACATAATTTCGCTCCACCACATGTACCACATGAGGTGCGAATGACAATAAAGAAACTCTGACTCTGACTCTCTGACTTCTTGCTCCATATTCATCCACCCGGTCCCTACGATCACAGAACAGTAATCTCTTCCACCTTCCAAGAACTAAATTAAGAACCATGGGAGATCGGGCATTCTGTGTGGCTGCCCCCCGCCTCTGGAACTCCCTCCCTGAATATCTGAGAGCTCCACAATCATTGACTGACTTTAAAAAAGGCTTAAAGACTTTTTTTTTAAGCAAGCCTATTCTGCCTCCACATGATTGTATCATTGATTTTAGTTGATTTTATCAGAATCAGAATCAGTTTATTATTCAGAATCAGTTTATTATTGCCATGTCAATGAACGAGGTTCACAAACTAGGAATTTGCTTCGACATAAGGTGTGAATAGTAATAAAGTAAAATAAAGTAAAAATTAAGTAAAAATTAAGTAAAAATGAGAACATTACATAAGACATAAGACCTGTGTACACCCACAAATAAAGTAAAATTAAAAACATAACATAACCATATGTACACCCATACAATAGAAAACAATAAAAAAGCTTAGAGAACAGTACAGATGGAGTATTCAGTTATAATACAGATGTAATGTGACCAAAGCAGAAGTTATGAGGTAGCATTATGAGTGTTCAGGAGTCCAACAGCAGAGGGGAAGAAACTGTTCTTATGGCGGGAGGTTCTGGTCCGAATGGACTGAAGCCTCCTGCCTGAGGGGAGTGGTTCAAACAGTCCGTGTGCAGGGTGAGCAGGGTCAGCTGTGATCCGACCTGCTCGCCTCACAGTCCTGGAGACGTACAGGTCGTGGAGGGATGGAAGGCTGCAGCCGATCACCTTCTCAGCTGAGCACACAACGCGCTGCAGTCTGAGTCTGTCCCTGGCAGTGGCCCCGGCGTACCACACCGTGATGGAGGAGCTGAGGATGGACTCGATGATGGCCGTGTAGAACTGCACCATCAGCTTGGCCGGCAGCTTGGCCTTCTTCAGCTGTCGCAGGAAGTACAGTCTCTGCTGGGCCTTCTTGATGAGGGAGCTGATGGTCGGCTCCCACTTGAGGTCTTGGGTGATGGTGGTGCCGAGGAACCGATAAGAGTTTGCAGTGGTAATGGGGGTATCATTACAGGTGAGGGGGGGCAGAGGGGCTGTGGCTTTCCTGAAATCCACAATCATCTCCACTGTCTTCTGGGCATTGAGTTCCAGGTTTTTGCTGCTGCACCAGGTCACCAGCCGGTCTACCTCCCTCCTGTATGCAGACTCATCACCGTCTGAGATGAGCCCGATGAGGGTGGTGTCATCTGCAAACTTAATAAGTTTCACAGAGTCATGGCTGGAGGTGCAGCAGTTGGTGTATAGGGAGAAAAGCAGGGGGGAAAGCACACAGCCCTGTGGAGATCCTGTGCTTATAGTCCAAGTGTCCGAGACAGCTCTCCCCAGCCGCACGCTCTGACTCCGGTCTGTCAGGAAGTCTGTGATCCACCTGCAGGTGGAGTCAGGTACATGGAGCAAGGAGAGCTTGTCTTGGAGCAGAGCAGGGAGGATGGTGTTAAATGCGGAGCTGAAGTCCACGAACAGGATCCTGGCGTAGGTTTCTGGGGAGTCCAGGTGCTGCAGGATGAAGTGAAGAGCCAGGTTTATTGCGTCATCTACAGACCTGTTGGCCCTGTAGGCAAACTGCTGGGGGTCCAGGAGGGGGTTGGTGATGGACTTGAGGTGAGATGAAATCAAGCGTTCAAAGGTTTTCATGACTACAGACGTGAGAGCTACAGGTCTGTAGTCATTTGGTCCTGTGACACGTGGCTTCTTGGGGACAGGGACGATGATGGAGGACTTGAAACAGGCTGGGACGTGGCATGACTCCAGAGAAGAGTTGAAGATCCCTGTGAAGACCGAAGCCAACTCTCCAGCACAATGTCTCATCGTGGAGGGTGACACAAGGTCTGGGCCTGCAGCCTTATGTGTATTCAGCCTTTTAAAAAGCCTCCTTACTTCATCCTCTTGTACAGAGATAGCAGGGGGTTGTCAGGGGCAGTCCCAAGTGGTTAAACCAGTTGGGCTGGGGTTGGTGTGGAGGATGGAGGAATGTGAGTCCATGACTTCAAAGCGTGAATAGAAGTCGTTCAGATCGTTTGCCAGTTTGAGATTGTCTGTAGAATGAGGTGCTCTGGGCTTGTAGTTAGTTATCTCTTTCAGCCCCCTCCAGACAGAGGCAGAGTCGTTTGCAGAGAACTGTTGTTGTAGCCGTGCATTGTACCTGGATTTAGCCTTCGACACCTCCCTGCTAAATCCATACTTCGCACGTCTGTAGTTGTCTCTGTCCCCCTCTCTGAAAGCAGCCTCCTTCTGCTGACGAAGCTGTCTTAGTTTGGATGTGAACCAGGGTTTATCATTATTGAAAATGACTCTGGAGCATGATGGGATGACGCTGTCCTCACAGAAATGTATATATGACGTCACAGTGTTTGTGTATTCGTCTAGACTGTCTGTAGAAGCCCTGAACAGGTCCCAGTCTGTGGTGTCCAAACACGTGCGTAGCTCCTCCACAGCTTCACTGGTCCACTTTTTGGATGTCCTCACCACAGGTTTTGAGAGCTTCAGTCTCTGTCTGTATGCAGGTATGAGGTGAATCATCTCATGATCTGAGAGACCCAGGGCAGCACGAGGCACAGCACAATAAGCACCGCTCACTGTGGTGTAACAGTGATCCAGCGTGTTTCCTTCTCTTGTCGGGCATTTAATAAACTGTTTATATTTAGGTAGTTCATGCCTGAGGTTTGCTTTGTTAAAATTTCCAAGGATGATAACAAGGGAGTCCGGAAAAGTTCGCTCTACACTCGTAATCTGGTCCGGGAGCGCGCGCTCAGCCTCGTGCACGTCCGCGCACGGTGGGATGTAAACAGCGGCCAGAATGAATGAAGTAAACTCACATGGAGAGTAGAACGGTTTGCAGTTTATGAAGAGATATTCCAGAGAAGGAGAGCAGTGCTGGGAGATCACTGTCACGTCGGAGCACCAGGCGTTGTTGATAAAGAAACAGACTCCTCCGCCTTTCTTCTTTCCTCCGGAAAGTTCCTGCTGTCTGTCAGCGCAGAGGAGCTGGAAACCCTCCAGATGGAGCGCGGAGTCCAGAGTCATTGATTTTCGTTGATTTTATTATTGATTTTAGTTGATTTTATCATTGATTTTAGTTGATTTTATTACAGATTTTAGTTGATTTTATCATTGATTTTAGTTGCACTCAGTAGCACTTTGAGATTTTTGTTAATGAAAAGTGCGTTACAAATTAAATTCATTATTATTATTATTATTATGTGGTGATTCACACACCCAAAGGTCATGAGGCCACTAAAACTCTAGGAAGCTTGGCGATAATTGTGGCCAGACGACTGGAACTAACACATAATTTGGTGATCCAAGCCGCGGATACTCTCAAAAAGAAAAAGAAAAAGATAGGTCAATTAAGAGAAGCAAACGAATCTCTTCAAACACAATACGATAACATGGTCCTCAATGAGAACCAAATGAAAACAGAACTGTCTGATTTAACACAAAACTTGGACCTCCTCAGTCATGCACACACAGAGGTAAAAGATGAACTCGTATCCAACCAACAAATATTGACAGACACTCAAGACAGACTGTGTCACAAGTTGGAAGCCAAGACAAACATTCACATGACCCTCCAACAAGCTTACACTGATCTGGACCGTATAAAGACAGAGAACAAAACTCATGTAGATCAATTACGTAATAAAGACAAACTGATACAACAATTACAAAATCAACTTTCCAGAACCCAGAAACGTGCTACAAGCTCAACCACTCAGGAACTCCCTGACACAGGTGCAAAACCTCCTCAGGTGAGTGCACCACCTCCTCCTCCAGTAAACGTGACCCCTCCTCGAGTTTACCCAACACAGGTTGATGACCTGGACCAGGCAAGTAGATCAATAGGGGAGTATGCCTTTAAGCCTAACTCTCCAATGGTAACCTGGACTTACCCTCCAGCTACACCGACAGTCACTAGACGTGACCCCCCTCCAGACCAAAGAGTAAACCGAGCCCAGCATGGTCCATCCAACAGAGAATTTGACAAAATTGCTAAAAACATCAGCCGTTTTGACCCCTCACCAAGTGGTCAACATGACACAAGAGCTTTTCTTGATGACCTTGACTTCCACCTTCAAAGATTTCCAGACACTACCGTCCGGGACTACATCTATCTGATTAAGCTGACAGCCAGTAGGGAGGTCAATAAGTTTGTCGACTCTCATCTGACTCACGTACGGACTAGTCTCTTCCTCCTGCGTCAAGCTCTAGAGAAAGAGTTCTCTGACCTTGTCTTACAGTCTGGACTGCCATCAGCCCTTACAGTCAGACAAGGCAGACATGAACCATCAAACAACTACTACCACCGGCTTCTCCATGCTTATTTTGGTTCGCGAAATGAACCTCAGATGGAAGGAGACCCTAATTTTCGAACTCTGTTTGTCCAAAATCTCCATCCATTCGTTAGCCATCAGCTAGGCATAATGGCTGCTCCTCGGACCGCCACGATTCAACAACTTAGCGATTGGGCCACTTTAGCATTCCAGAAGCTAAAGCAGGCCAGACCGGCTGAACTAAATACTGTCCTAACGATGAATACAACTTCTTTGCCATTAGAACTTGAAGGAACTGGTGCAAATTCTGACTCACTCCGAGAAAAATTTGTACCTCCAACACCCAAATCCAGTGGGACACAACAGTATTTTGGGCCTGACAATCCTCATCAAGGTAAAGGCCCAAATAAACATCCAGACTCTTTAAAGAACCAAAACCATCCATGTCTCGACTACCGAAACTACAACAGGGATTATCAGGGGGGTAGACAATTCCCAAAATATAACCGCAGATTCACAAATCATGACCAACCCTCAAGGCAGACCCACCAGTTTCAGAATCGTCGCGCTCGACCTGAGAAAGAACCAGTCTCACCGCATGTGTAACACCCTGAAAAAGTAAGGGAGTCAACCAAGCCTCAAGAGGAAGACCTCAGTGATCTAAGCCCAAAAGATAGGCAGATTGTCATGCGTATACTGGAAGAAATACGCAAAGACAGTAAACAGAACAAGGCTGACCTTCTATCAATAGTGTCTCTTGTTCCTGGACTTAACAGTCCAACTGTTGCCACTCTACCTTTGGAACCCCAAGCCATAAGGGAAGAGACTCAATCAGCAACTGCAGATCGCAGCTCTTCCCCTGCTGCTGAAGTAGAGACCTCTGATCTTGACCTTTATGGTTCAGAATTAAAAACTGACCAGTCACACATACCAAGTGCTGTCTTGACAGTCCAAATAATGTTGACGACCCTTCATTTGAGAATGATGACTCTAGGATTCCAGTGGAACCTCCAGTGCAACAGTTCTTGTGTAACCTAACTGAGAAAGGAGTCGCAAGAAAGTTCTATCTTTCCCTGACCCTTGAACAGGTTATGACACATTATGCTCTTCTGGACACTGGGGCAGACATAACACTAACGTCTGCCACACTGTTTGAGAAACTGTGATCATTGGCAAATCGGGCCGGCAGAGATCTTATCCTCCAACCATGTGCCTTGGCTGTGAAGCCATACGCCCTCGATGAAACCACTCTGTCCAGAGTAGCCTTGATTCAACTTCAGATTGGACCATTGACGATCATACACCCTGTGTATGTATCACACCTTGAGTCCATCCCTTTCTTTGTAGGCCAAGATCTTTTAAACTGATTTCAGCCTTGGATTGACTTCAAAAACCTTAGAGTATGGGCACAGGTATGCCAACCGCTCCCCCTCACTCTTCCACCAGAAATAGATTTCCAGTGCGCTGCGCTAGACGCTACTGACCAATCAGACAATCTGACACCTATAGGCCATAATCAGGTGAATGAGACCACCCGTCCCCCACAGGAAGGCCAGCCACCATGGTACAACCACTGGAGCTGATCCTAGCACAACGTGACACTTTTTTGTGTTCCCTAGGTCCTTCACAGTCCAGTGAACACTACCTACCACAGGTGTTGAAAGGTCTTGAGATACAGGACTCCCACATGAACAATGTTGTCCTAGCTCTCTGGACGGATAAGTCCGCCATCAGCCATGACTTCTAAGAGGCCTTGTTGCAGGATCACTGTGACCTCTAGATGGTTAAAAAGTCTTTCTGCTTCTCAAATGACCCAAAATCTTTTTGTGTCTTAACAAGTGGGGGCATCTGTGTCCTCAAAGTCAAATGGAATCATAAGAAACTGACCCATCCATTTCTTGTGGTCCCAAACTTGCCTCATGCTGTGTATATAGGCAGTGGCATCTTAATCCGACTTGGTGTTCAAGTAGACACCATCAACAATGTTTTGTGGTCCCTGACAGCTGTCCCTCAGGACAGACTTGTACCCGATCTGGACAATCTCTGATCTGGACAGACAATCCCTGAAGCTTATCAGGTGGCCAACAGTCAACACATTATGGTACTGGCTCATACTCAAAACAAACCCATGCCAATACACATCCTAGCAGGACAAACTCTTAGACATTCACATGCTTTCTTCCAACCTGCCCCACTCTTCTTCGACTTAGGACTTTCATTAGAGGCCACACCCCTCGTGGGCCTCAACTCCAGGACTTCCTGCCTTTCTGTCTGTAACACCAGTGTGGAAGACATCCTGATTCCTAAGTCCATTCCATTAGGTTGACTAGTAAGCACTAGCTTCCATGACTTCGAGTTGAATGTACCCATCCTGGGAGACATTCCAAACTCCCTCCTCCATGATCATTGTACTGAACAAGTTTTGTATACAAAACCATCCAAAGCCATTGCCCTTTTCTCAATCACTGATTTCGACCATGACACCATTAGACGTGTGGACCTCACCAATAAGGACCAGAGGGTGTTGCAAACCTTCGACGTAATGTTGATGAGTAACACCAAAGAGACTCCAGACACACCTGTAGAGTCACCATCCTCTGAGTTCCACCCTTCGGTCCGATCACAGATTGAACAAGTAGTTTCCCAAGCCGACACTTTGACCACTGATGAAGAAAGAGAAAAACTTTGCCAAGTTGTTCTCAAATACGAAGAGTCCTTCTCAGTTGACTCTTTAGACCAGGGGTGGGCAATTATTTTTTCCATGGGGCCACATGAGAAACAGTAGATATTGTGGAGGGCTGGCACAAATGACTTTTTCATTCAACCTTTATTTAGACAGTTAAATCCCATTGAGCCTCGAGGACTCATTTACAAGAGAAACCTGATTTCAAGTTAACTCAATACTGCATAATATTAATAGTATTTCATTATTAAAAGCAGTACATAGCACTGTTTTAACAAGCTGGTAAGAGTATTTGTTATGATTAAGCAACGAAAAAGCGAGGTTTCCTTACAAAAAATGTCATTTATTCAATTAAATTTCCCAGTACAATGGTAAACTGTTAACATTTTTACCATTTGTGACGTTATATTAGTGATCATTTTCAGTCCCATTCACCCCAAAACTCATTTTGAGTTTTATATACTGCTGGAAAAAGTTCTTAGCTTTGTAAATATATCACAATATTGTCTTTGTACTCCAAATATTATGAAACATCATATAATAGTGATCGTCACTGAACTGTGATTTTGAGTCCCGGTTCTTTATGTGCCTACATTGTAGTCTAAACATCTCATTTGGTGTTTATCAGTTCTTTTTTCTTATTTAGTGAGAGAAGTTTAGTCTCTTTTGGGCTTTAACGGAAATGTTAAAGTCAGGTTGAAGGTCTGAGGTGGAGATGTGAAGCAAAGCTGACATCATCATTGAGAGAGGATCTATATCTGGATTTGGTTAACTTCATTTGTTTACATATGTATTTTGTAATTCCCCTTACGGGGGCCGGTCAGAGTCAACCAAAGGGCCGCATGTGGCCCTGGGGCCGTACAATGCCCAGGTCTGCTTTAGACTGTGGTTTGACTTCTATCCACACCGTCCGCATACCAACTCCACCTAATTCTCCTCCTACTTATGTGCGCCAGTACAAGATTCCTTTGGCAGCCTATGAGCCCGTACAAGAAATCATTGACAAACTTTTGGAGAAAGGAATAATCAGGCCATGTAACAGCACTTACTCTGCACCTTTGTGGCCTGTTCTCAAACCCAATGGAAAATGGAGACTCACCATCGACTACCGGAAGCTGAACCAACAATTGGAGCCAATTGCTTACTGGCCAGGGATGCGCAAAGATGTAAATGACTACATCAAAGGATGTTTGGTCTGTTTTCAGTTCCAACCTGCAACACCCCTTCACAGAGCACCATTACAAAGCGGAGGGATCACCTTTCCATGGTCCGATTTACAGATTGATTGGGTAGGACCACTTACTAAATCAACCAGAGGAAATAAATATTTCCTCACTGTGACCTGTGTGTTCACCAAATGGGTTGAATGCCTACCGGCAGCAAATGACACAGCAGACACTACTGCTTATCTACTGATGAACCACATCTTCACACGGTTTGGACTTCCCACTCGGGTCAACTCCGACAGAGGTACACACTTCACTGCTGAAGTGATGCAGAAACTTTGGCAAATGTTGGGAGTTAAAGTCAATTTCCATATTGGCTACCACGCCCAAGCATCAGGCCAAGTTGAGCGATACAACAGAACAGTGGTCAGTATTTTTAAGAAGTATGTGTCCACCAACCACAGCGACTGGGACATCAAGCTACCCCTGGTCCTAATGGCCATTCGGTCAACCCCACATCAGTCCACTGGTATCTCTCCCTTTGAGATGATGACCGGTCAACAAATGACCCTTCCCTTGCACCTACTTTACCAACCTGGTGAAGCCAGTGTGGCAACAGCCTACACAACTCACCAGTACATGAAAGATCTGAACCAACACCTGAAAACCACATTTGCGTTTGCTCAAAAACATCTTAACAAGACAGCTGAAGGGCGAAAAGCCTACTATGACCAAAAAGTCTCCTATAAAGAACTCCAAGTGGGGGAGAAGGTCTGGTTCTACATCTTCGCCCCAGCTACTGGACAAAAAGCTTCCAGAGCTGGAACGCTTACTCGCAAACTTCTTCCAAGGTGGACTGGACCACACCTGATAACGGACAAACTGTCCCCAGTAGTGTACCGAATCAGGATCAGCAGAGGTCAGAAAGAACCTGTCTTCAAGTGGGTCCACCGAAACCAGATCAAGCCATACAAGGCTCAAACAAAAACAATAAACAAGACAGAATCTGTAGAAGATTAAACAACACAATTCCTCTAAACAACACCTTAGATTACAGAGTTTCAAAATTTATCTTACCTCACACAAATAGGCAACGTATAACTCTATCTAATAACAAACTTTACTCAAACATAACAATTTCCTTGACCACTGGATTGCACCAAAGTATGATTATTTAACATGAAAGTCACAATTCCCTTGAAAATGTATTGCAATATGGTGTATTAGAAGTGTTGTGCTAATGTCATCCCATTTCTGTTCCCCTCAGGACCAGACTGTTATAGATGTTGATTATGCTCATGCTCAGTTGATCACCACACTGTTAACCGATATGCTTAGAGAGATTGGATCCTCCATTGAGTAACACCACTCCAGGCCCACCTAGCATACACACTTGGTAGCTCAATTCCACTTTATGTCGACCCAGAAGCCCGCAAAATTGCGTTCCTCATAAATCTACCCATTATTTCTACAAATAATGTTTATAGGCTAAAAGACATGAAACTAGACGACGAGAGAGACAAACGAGTCGACCAACTCATATGCCCCTGGGATATTGGAACTTACCAACATCCCTTAGTTCTAAGCTTCCAATTTTTGTTTTATTTTTTCCAAATTCTCCTCTTGCATGTTTTATGCCCCTTGATATTTAACCATTAGATTAGACTCCTTTTGTTCCATGTGTGCGTACACAAAAGTCGAGACATTAGAATTTTTATTCACTCAAATAAACTTAGAATGATTTAGTTTGTCATATTAGTGACATTACATTTGCATGTTTAAAGATTGACTTTACTTATTCCGTTATACAAGGAATTATTTAGACAAGTAGTTAGATGGGCACCAGAAATCACCAAATGAGTACTGTCCTACTGCATCATCCTGTGGTCCAACCCCACGATCCAGAGAGCGACATCACTGTAACCTCCGTAGAAAGCTTGGACTTCACATGGAATACCTGCTGACTTACTGTTTCCTGATGGAGTACCCTTGATCTTCCTGTTTCTTGATGGAATACCGTGAATTTAACATTTTTGTGTGTGGAATTAATTTTTTTGAATAACCTCTCACTTGGAATAACCTGGATTAATTTTTCCCTTGGAACTATTCCTTTTGACTTTGTATGGAATAACGTTAACTCATTTCTCCTTTCCTGCCTTGGAGTTACTGACTTTGACTTTTGAAATCCATCTTAACACTTGTTGGAACCCTTCTGATGTGTGGATGCTGTTTGTTGCGATTCACCAACCACAGATCGGGTTGTAAATCGCAAAGTGGGGAATATGTAGGGACACATCAAGGTTTTTCTATCATTAACTGTTATTCTTTTGATACTTTGGAAGTAAGACTGACTCTCCATTCACAAAGCTGGACAGTAAGGAACCACATGTTATCATATAAGATGAATAACAAAAACCTGTTATTGTAATTAATTGTACACCTGGTATTAGGATTTCAGCAAAGCTGAAAGGTCCTTTTTTATGAGAACTTTTCCATCTGACCTGTGGAATATAACATCTAAAACGTAAGCTTATCTCTTCTGAAAAGGGAGGATTCATCCTCCAGTTTTAGAGTGTGAGAAAGACCCCATTGTTTTCAAGGACTCTTCTTTCCATCTCACGGTAGAAATCATTTCTTTAACAAGTTAAATGTCTGAGTTCTCCTGAACACAATTGAATGTTTTGCTGTAAAAATGGCAAAGTTTATTTACTTTTTAAGCTCAATACTCAGTAATCATGCATAAAGGAAGTTGATGTGAAACTGGTGTTCAGAAGTTACAACTGTATGCATAAGTTCTAATGAAAATGTTTATGGATGAGTAAAAAGCTGCTTAGAAGTTTGATTATTCTGTTATATTGAGAATTTACCAAAGCAGAGTAAATTAGCCATTTAATATTTTTATTAAGGTTATTAAAGTTCAACAAGTAACTTGAAAGAAGGTCCACCCTTCTGTCGTGATTGGCTAGACCATCACATTGTAACGCCTCTAAGTCAAAGAAATTTATTTCCTGACATTTGGCTTGAAGCAGTCTGGAAGAAGCTTTGAAGAAGTAAGGTCAAACAATTGGATGTTTATTGCCAGAAGATCTTTGCCACCAGAAGGAGAAAAGGCAGCCCTCCGGGAGCTCATCAACCGACCCCCATCGGGGGTCGGTTGATGAGCTCCCGGACCTAGTCCCGGATCTAGTCGGTTGACAAGATTTCAGCTGATTTCCAGTGCCGAGGGAAATCCCACCTTCGGCGCATAAAAGTCATCTCAAGAGTTCTGGTGACCCTCCGGGCGGTTGAATTGCAGATCACCTTCTAATCGGTTGGAAAAAGCAGCTCAGATTTTCTCTGCTGGTGTCTAATGTCCCAGATAAGAAGTTGTCCAGTATAAAAATTTCATAATTATTAATTAGAATTAAGTTTTCCTAAATTGACAAATCACATCTAGCCAAAACACTTCATTTAGCTAACTTTACAGATGATAATTTACTCTGCTTTTTGAACCTCATAATTTACCATATTAAAGTTTAAAAGATAACTCCATAACCTTGTGTTGTCAAAGTAAGCCATCATTCATTCTACATCTGTATTCACCGTTTGATCACTTATATTCACCAAAATTGATAATAAATCTCACAAAATTGTACTTTGACTCAAAGAGTTTTTTGTATATATGACTTTTTTTTTTTTTAAATACGAAAATAATTCAGTAGAGCATTAAACTTTAGTCTGATTGAATAAATTAATCATTTCTGGCTTCAGAACCGGAAGCCAGTGGAGCCCCTTCAAAATAAAATTACTCATAAAAATTAAACAATCTGAGGACTGTTAATCCTACAACAGCCATATAAGTGAAACAATAACCCTGTTTTGTTGTGAGCATGTGTTCTTGTTGAAGTACCGGTACTCCTACCATGATGTGTTCTTGGTATTTTGGAGCTTGATGATGATGTTTGATTATTGTTTTTTTTTTTTTTAATCCTCCTGTAATTCCTGTGTTTGGATCTATGTCTTTGTTTCTGCTCTGGCTCCGCCCACTTACACCTGATCTTTGTCTCTCTCTGCAGGTGTTGGTGGTTCTGATATATATTTTGTGGCTTTATGTTGTCTGGGTTTAAACAACAAAAAAGGTTGAATCATGTCATCTGGACTTCGTTTTTTTTGTTAAAAAGAAACGTTTCGCCCCTCATCCAAGAGGCTTCGTCAGTCTGAGGCCTAGCCATCTGGTATTACCCAGAAGCCACCCTGACTCTTGTGTTTCAAGCCTGCCTCAGATACCCCTGA
>NC_056515.1:5175930-5178805 GCF_014905685.2 Nematolebias whitei | reverse complement strand
AGTGATGACTGAGAAAACAAACTTTGTGTTTTTGAAACCATTAGTGAAAAGGCCAGACTTCAGGGGTATCTGAGGCAGGCTTGAAACACAAGAGTCAGGGTGGCTTCTGGGTAATACCAGATGGCTAGGCCTCAGACTGACGAAGCCTCTTGGATGAGGGGCGAAACGTTTCTTTTTAACAAAAAAACAAAGTCCAGATGACATGATTCAACCTTTTTTGTTGTTATATACCTGGATGACTGAGAAAACAAACTTTGTGTTGTCTGGGTTTAGTTTGTTTTTTTGGTTCAGTATTGTACACTCAGTGTTTGTTCTGGCTCAGCGCTCATCTCTGTTCACCATGAGTTCTGTTTGTAGGTTTGCTGCCACGTCAGCCTTTTGTTTTGAATCTATGAATAAATCTGTTTCGTCTTCGACCATTGAAGTCCAGCCTGTTCTGTCTGTACTTTGGGTCCCAGCAATTACGCCTAACCGTAACTCCCCTGAAAGTATTGGTAAAGGTCACAGTGATACATTTGTGACCAGGATACAGATAATCAGACCATTTATGAGCTGTGTTCTCACAAAACATCAGTTATGTAAATACTACTTGATTCAATTTTTTTTAATATAGTTATTCTGCAAAGAACAAGAAGAGTTAAAACTGATGCTAATAAACTAGATACTTGTGTAGAACATTTTTTTTTCTATCATCATCTACCACTGAACAAAAAATGAATGATAATGTTTTGCCCATGACTGTATGTCTGCAATTTTATGCAATTCATTTTATTCAAATAATACCATATCACAACAAAAGTCATTCCAGATCACTGTACAGAAACATTCACATACATTATTAAATGACAAAAGTGCTGCTTTTCCATTAGTAACAGTACAGCACGGTTCGACTCGACTTGGCACGATTTCAAGGCTTTTCCATTAGTAACGGCTCATAGAACCAAAACGTGATGTCAGAACACTGTCGGTCACTGACTGGTCAGGTAGCGGAGTCACTAGAAGGGTTTGAGATATTTCACAACACCAGATCGTTTGCAATTACCAGCGTTCGAACTTGAGGAGCAATTGGACCTATTTTTAAGATTTAAAAACCAATAATGACAATGCCGTGGTCTAATGCTGAAGTGCAGGCTTTTTTTGTGCTTGGTGGCCGATGACAAAATTCAGAGCAAGCTAGATTGAGCTTCGCCAGTCCCCGACTCCCGCAGTCCTCGCCACCGAAGTCTTGGAGCTCCCTCAGGCTGTGCAGGGGGTAATCTCTCTGGCTCTGAGCTCCGCTGGTCACCGCGGAAGATCCTCCATGCTGCCGACTAGGGGCTTGGGCTCTGGATCTCGGCCTTGTGTGCTCTGCAGGCCCCAAGCTCCGCTGGTCACCGCGGAGGATCACTCAAGCTGCTGACTCGCAGAAGGCCGTTGGCTGGATCCCAGTCTCATTGGATTATGAAGGCTGAGTCCCAATCCTAGCAAACAGTCAGACTGGGACGGGTCTGGAATGGAGAGTGAAAATTAATTTTAAAAACATTTTATGTATTTAAAAAAAAAAAAATTCTGTGAAACAACCTGTCCCAGGGCATCAGAAATGCCAAGAAGCAGTATTCCAGGAAGATAGCTCATCTCTTCAGTGACAGCAAGGATACATGGAGTCTGTGGCAGGGAATACAGACCATCATGAATTACAAGCCAGCTCCACAGACCTGTGATAGCACACCTCTATGCTGAATGAGCTGAATGACTTCTTTGCTCGGTTTGAGGCATACAGTAGCACACCTGTGTAGTGAACCTGATCTCATGTCAAATCTGACCAGATGGACAGAGACTGTTATTTCATTGATCTGCATCCAGAAATACAGTTTGAGCCATCTGGAGACTTTCTTTCTTGAAGTAATCAAGTAGAAAAGACAATTCTCTATGATCATTACTATTTTACAAATGTTTGATAATCAAATTGTGTTAGTTCACTCAATGTTTACAGGTTGAAGAGAACTACTCATTTTATTTACCTAAACAGTAAGTAATGATTTTTATTCCTCATTCAAAGAAGAAATCAGGTTAATATGCATTTCTTGATTTTTCTGTCTTCAATGAGCAAATTTGTAAGTATGTTAAAGGTCGACTTTCGGTCAACTAAAATGTTTACTGAGAAGAAATGTCATGTTTAATCTTCACAGAAGATACAGGAGAGTTTGACTCCACGAAGTCTGGTTTTCTCCAATAATCTTTCTGTCTGTTTTTAAACAATCTCATTCTCTGCCCTTGACTTTGATAACACCTTACATCACAAACCACACCTCTGATCTGGTCCATCCACCAATCAGAGAGCTCTAAAATGACCCGGAAGTCAACTCATTTAAATGTGGCAACTTCCCGGTTCTCGCCAGAGTTAAAGAACTAAAGAGAGAAAAAGAGTAAAGAGTTCCAGAGTTCAACTCTCTGAAGAGAGTTCTGAAGGAGTTCAGAATTCTGACGAGACAGGATGCAGAGAGGATTTTGGGAGTTACAACTTCTGTTTGGATAACCTCGCACGACTCTCTAAGGGTTTGGCTGTCCTCATGGAGACGCTGAAAGAGTCAGAAAGGAACCCTACGCCGACGCTGATTTTATCATCAACCAGGTAGAAGGTTCTATTTTCGACCAAGTGTACCGTGGCCAAGCTGATTCCCCAAAGAGCGTGTTGTTCTGGTCCCACAGATAAACTCCCTCACACATCTCTCTGTAAGATAAATCTCCATTTTCCATCTTAAACTCTCCTTTCTCCTAAAATCATTACAGATATTTTAGAAATATCTGAAGCAAAGTTCTCAATCGCCGCCGTGTGATTGATGTCTGTTGTTCTGCTGAGAAGTGAGGACAATCTCCGTATTGTTCCAACTTTCTG
>NC_056515.1:5170770-5175830 GCF_014905685.2 Nematolebias whitei | reverse complement strand
CATAAAATGCAAGAACAGAGAGCACAAAATCAGTCTATATGCTGATGTGCTGCTTTTCCTCCGGCATTCACAAACCTCCATCTCTCAGGTTATTGGATTGATAAACTCTTTCTCAAAAGTGTCAGATTACTCTATAAACTGGCTAAAATCCACAGTTCTACCAAATAATTGCTCCTTCAACAATTCACTTACTACACAACTGCAGTCAGGGAATATTACATATTTGGGTATCAAAGTTTCTCCTAAATTGGCAGATTTAACAAAACTAAACCACACCCCACTTTTAAAGAAAATTGAGGATGATCAGGCTAGATGGAAATCTTTACCCATATCTCTCATGGGAAGGATCACATCAATAAAAATGATGGTTTTGCCTAGAATAAATTATTTATTCTCAATGATCCCAAATAAACCATCATCTAACTGGTTTAGATCCCTGGACTCCTCTATTTCTAAATTTCTATGGAAAGATAAACGCCCTCGTATTAGATTAAAAACACTACAGAAATCCAAAGATAAAGGAGGACTAGAACTACCCAACTTTTGTTATTATTTTCTAGCCAACAGGCTAGAATACATCTCAAAATGGATAAAACACACACCCCTTGATGAACCCTGGCTAGACGTAGAACAGACACTTTGCAATAATATAATGATCTAGGACTTTCCATTCATTAGCTCAAACATAAAACGACAGGAATGCTTTAAAAGCATCAATATCAGCTCCTCTTTGACAGCTTGGTGGGAGTTTCTTAAAATGACAGAGTCTTCACTAATCCCATGTAAACGTACGCCCATCTGGAACAACCCTGACATCCTACAACAGAATAAGATGATATCCTTTGATTTAGACGTCCATTTGGGTCAGAGAAAGAAGAAAAATATGATCTTCTGATTTCTGGAAATGAAAGCAAATAAAATCATAATAAACCTCTGACTGTCATTCTGAAATCAGTTTATTGTTACTCATTTCCAAACGGGAAGGTGAAGTTATTATGTTCTTGCTTGAATCTGTGCATGTATTCATTTCTCTGGACCGTAAGCAAAATATATTCAGCACTAGAGGACAGATTTGAATGAAACTAAACATTAAATCAATCAATCAATCAATCACCTTTATTTTACCAGGTAGAGCCCGTTGAGATCGAGATCTCTTTCACAAGGGTGACCTTGTCAAGTGGTTATCAGCACACGTCACAGGGTAATTGACAATAAGTATTTATCAAAAGAAAAAAGAAACTACTATCACAATAAATAAATGTTAACAGTTTGAAACCATCAGGATAAGACAGACTTCTGTAGACATTAAATGTAGAACAGACATCAGTTTAAGTAGATAGAGTTAAAAGTCAACAAAGACATGTATATTTGATAAGTAGTGTTTTAGAAACATCTGCAATGGTCCAGATTTTTGATAACGTTATCTGATACGGTTGACATGAAGGATCTAGGCAAGATGAGTGTTGATAGTTTCAAATCTGTCTGTAAGTTGTTCCAGGCTGAGGGGACGGCGAAGCTGAATGCTCTTTTTCCTAGTTCAGTTCTGACCAGAGGAACTGACAGGAGGATTAGGTCATTAGAACGCAGGGAGTAATGATTGTGTGATGTTTGTATTAGGGAGGTAAGGTATGACGGGACTAGGTTTAGAAGGGTCTTATAGATGAAGGATATCCAGTGAGTGTATCTGCGAGCGCTGAGAGAAGACCAGCTAGACTTGACGTAAAGTTCACAGTGATGAGTGCGATAACTGGAATCAGTAATGAATCGAAGGGCACCATGATAAACTGAGTCTAAGGACTGTAGGTATTTTGATGCAGCACTCATGTACAGCACGTCACCATAATCTAATATCAGCATGAAAGTTGCAGCTACTAATGTTCTCCTGGCTTTACATGAGAAGCAGGATTTATTTCTGAAGTAGAAGCCTAGCTTCAGTTTGAGTTTAGTGACCATTTTGGAGATGTGTATTTTAAATGACAGTTTATTGTCCATGTTGAAACCTAGATATTTGTAGGTGGAGACCATTTCTATTTGTTTTCCCTCTTGGGTTTCAATTTGAGGTGGGTTCTCTGGTTGCTGCTTTCTGTTGGATAAAACCATGATCTTGCTTTTGTCAGCATTTAGGACCAGTCTAAGTTTTTGCAGACGTGACTGGATAATATTAAATGCGTCTTGAAGAGAGGTGAAGGCTTGGCTGAGGGAGGATGAACAGCAATAAATGATAGTGTCATCTGCAAAATAATGGTGGGAGGCGTTTGACAGATCACTGCATAGATCGTTGATATATAAGGAGAAAAGAATGGGACCCAAGACAGAACCCTGTGGCACCCCTTTCACAATATCTAGGAAAGTAGAGCAGGATCCGGCTACATGGACAGACTGTGTTCTGTCAGTTAGATAGTTGGTGAACCAGGAGACTGCTAGTTTTGACAGACCAGAGTGTTTCAGGATGTTAGTCAATAGTCTGTGATCAACTGTATCAAATGCCTTGGATAGGTCTATAAATAGGGCAACACAGTATTGTTTGCAGTTCAGGGCATGTATGATATCATTTAATACTTTGAGAACTGTAGTTACGGTACTGTGCTGTTTTCTGAATCCTGACTGGATTTGTGATAAAATATTATTTGATTGTAGAAAAACAGTTAGCTGATCACAGACAAGTCTTTCGAACAGTTTAGCAAGAATACATAATTTAGAAATTGGTCTGTAGTTGGCAGCACGGTGGCGCAACTGGTAGAGCTGCTGCCTCTCAGCGAGCAGGTCCTTGGTTCAAACCCTGGTCCAGGGGCCTTTCTGGGTGGAGTTTGCATGTTCTCTCCGTGCATGCGTGGGTTTTCTCCGGGTACTCCGGTTTCCTCCCACAGACCAAAAACATGCATGTTTGGCTGATTGGTAACTCTAAAATTGTCCCTAGGTGTGAGTGAGAGAGTGAATGGTTGTTTGTCTCCATGTGGCCCTGCGATGGACTTGCGACCCGTCCAGGGTGTACCCCGCCCCTCGCGCAGTGATTGCTGGACATGGGCACCAGCGACCCCCGTGACCCAAAAATGGAACAAACGGGTAAAGAAAATGGATGGATGGATGGATGGATGGTCTGTAGTTGTTGACATTAGTTGGTTCACCCCCTTTTAGCAGAGGGAGAACATAAGCCGATTTCCAGATTTTGGGTATTGTATTTGTATTTAGACTGTGATTAAAAATGCATGAAAGTGGTTCAGCAATGAAATCTGCAGCTAGTTTTAGGAAAAGTGGTTCTATGTTGTCAGGTCCTGCTGCTTTGTGTGTGTCAAGAGTTTTTAGAGCATTTAGAACCTCACTGGGAGATATTGATACAAAGTCAAATCGGTTTGTGACCTGTTTGTCTAGCACATGCGGAGTTGGGGGTGGATTTTCATCAGTTTGGTCAGCAGATAACATTTCAGGATGCGTAGATTCAAACAGGGAGCCAGAGGATATAAAGTGTTTATTAAAACCATTTAGAATTGATCATTTGTCTGACAGAATACCTGAGCTGGTCATAATGGAGCTGGGTAAATCAGTGGTGGTTGTCTGACCAGAATTTGATTTTACTGTTTGTCAAAACCTTTTTGGATCATTTAGATTTTTTGTGGATGCGTCCAGGTAGTAATCTAGTTTAGATATAAGACTTCTGACATTTAAATGTAGAAAACCCAGCCCAGACCGGTTTTTAAATTCAACTGGTGTACAAATGTCATGTAGCAGCGGCGGGCCAGGGTTTGGTTCAATCCCAGAAAGAAGTAACAAAACAATTAAAGTTTTCCATTTAACAGTAGTAGGTGGTCTAGCAGTGACAGTTTTCCATCTCATGTCATCATGGAGTTCAGTTTCAGTGAGGATGAAGTAGTTTTTGATTACAAGGACACACCAAGCTCTCAAATCAGTGGGGGTTGTTGTTTTGGGAAGAAAAGTCATGAGGACCCAGTTTGTGAGATCCATGGTCGTCCAAGATATTGTACCTGAATCATGAGAAGTCAGTGGGGGAGAGGTCATTTCAATTTGAATACTTGAATTGTTCTCCAAATTAAGCCCTGCAGACATGATGGCTAGGGTGAGAGTCACAAGTGATAACATTGTTAATTATACAAAAGAAAAGAACTGAAGAGAGAGACCTCCAGCTGAAAACAAAATGGCGGTTGAAAAGTGAAATAAAATAAGACAGTGTTCTCTCCAGAGTTAAGTAAGATATTTTCCAATTATCCCTTTAAAACATTTTCATTTCAAATGTACATCTACAACTGATTATGTTTTTTTGAACAACCCTATTAAAGTATCCTGCAGCTACCCATCCAGGCTGTCACATTGTAAAGTTTGCAGATGATACAGCGGTGGTGGGATGCATCACAAACAATGATGAGTCCAGCTACAGGCAAGAGGTGGAACACCTGGAGAGCTGCTGCAGAGAGAATAACCTTCACATCAATGTGAAGAAGACAAAGGAGATGATTGTGGACTTCAGAAGGAACAAAAACACCTACACCCCCCTGAACATAAGAGGATCTGCGGTGGAAGTGGTCTCCAGCTACAAGTACTTGGGTGTACACATGAATGACAACCTCAGCTGGAGCAACAACACCACCAGCCTGATCAAGAAAGCTCATCAGAGACTCTACTTCCTCAGACGGCTGAGGCGAGCTGGTCTGGGAAGCTCAGTCCTCACCTCCTTCTACAGGTGTGCAGTGGAGAGCATCCTGTGCTCGAGCATCAATGTGTGGCATGGAGGCTGCACAGCTGCAGAAAGAAAAGCTTTGCAGAGAGTGGTGAAGGCTGCACAGAAATCTGTTGGAATCAGCCTCCCCACCATCACAGACATCTACACCTCCAGATGCAGGAAGAGGGCCACCTGCATCATGAAGGACCCAACTCACCCAGCACACACACTTTTTGCCCCACTCCCCTCAGGAAGGAGGTTAAGGAGCATTAAGTGTAGAACCACTAGACTGAGGAACAGCTTCTACCCTGAGGCTGTTAGACTCATGAATCTCTAACTAGAATAATCACTGTGAAAAACCATATCATGTTGCTGCTGATCTGTTTCA
>NC_056515.1:5170524-5170670 GCF_014905685.2 Nematolebias whitei | reverse complement strand
CCCTAAAAGAACCAGACCTGGGACCTCAGTGATTTAGGTCCCAAAAAATGGGGTGGGTTCCACCACTAGAGGCATTGTTGATAAATCCTGCAATCGGCCACAACTAGTTACATAGGAGTACCAAAAAGACCCGTGGATAAGGGGCT
>NC_056515.1:5140194-5170514 GCF_014905685.2 Nematolebias whitei | reverse complement strand
ACAACTAGTTACATAGGAGTACCAAAAAGACCCGTGGATAAGGGGCTATAGAGACAAACAACCATTCACTCTCTCATTCACACCTAGGGACAATTTAGAGTTACCAATCAGCCTAACATGCATGTTTTTGGTCTGTGGAAGGAAACCGGAGCACCTGGAGAAAACCCACGCATGCACGGAGAGAACATGCAAACTCCACCCAGAAAGGCCCCTGGACCGGGGTTTGAACCAAGGACCTGCTTGCTGAGAGGCAGCAGCTCTACCAGTTGCGCCACCGTGCTGCCCTTTTCTGAAGCTCCGAAAATTATAATAATTAGAAGGGAATTAAAATAAAATTAAGAAAAAAGGACCTTGCCTGTTACTTGTGTCAGTGAAGTAAAAGAATAAACAGGCATTAAGACTGTTAGAGTCAGAGATTCTTACAAAATTATGTACATGGGGCCCTAGTTACACCCAACAATAAAATGTAAAGGAAAAACAATAATAAGATCTAAGATATGAACTAAGAAAAACATCAACTAAAATACACTAAGCACTAATTCAAAAAGCGTTCAATACAACAACAACTGGACTTTATTTGTAACAGAAGACGTTTCGCTCCTCATCCTCATCCAGAAACGTCTTCTGTTACAAATAAAGTCCAGTTGTTGTTGTATTGAACGCTTTTTGAATTCATCATGTCCTGGATGACTGAGAATCTTCACCAGCACTAAGCACTAATAGGATAAAAACATTATGTCGAGCAGCAGAACGAACATTAAGTCTAAATTTATTTCAACCTAAAAACAATTATATATTCCTTCATTCAACATATCTCATTATTGGGTGTTAAATGTTCTCAGAAGTAGAAATAATTTAATTTAAGTTATGCAAACACATTTTTTAAGTGAATCAAACATGTTCTCTTAGTCTTTTGTCCTTTTTCCTTCACTGAAGCTGATGAGTCAGACAAGATTCTGGATGATTGTCTTTCCTGCAGGCTGATATCTCTGCAGCTTTTTTTCTTTCTTTCTGTACGTCACGCAAGAAGTTCAGATGATTTGCAGGGATTTAACTGTGCCTTTCACCCTTTGTGTCCACTCACGCTCAAAAGACAAAACTACGCTTGGAATTCTGGTTTCATTTGTGTTTTTATTTGGAGACCTTTCTTCCCACCTGACTCACAGCATGATGCTCTTTAGATAAATAGTCACAAATGAACATTTTCCCATTTTGTCAGATAAAAATTAAAGGTCTAGAATAAGCAGGCCTTGCATTAAATGAATGCACATTGTCTGCTGCTTTTTATAAGTTTTAAACTAAGATTATAACAAGTATAATACCCATGTCCCCCGTCGCCGAGGGGTTTGAATATTGAATTTTGTAGTTTTTGAGATGGATGTTATCTGGACTGGAATTGAACAAGGAATGCAAGTAAACCTTAATGTTTTTGGTGGTGCAAGACATTCAAGTGGGCAGGAGTTACATTGTGTATAAGAAGAGAGGTAGAGTTTTTGGTTTGTTTTTTGTTTTTGCTTGTCTGAGGCAGAGCAGAGTGACAGATCCTGGAGAGTGGACAGAGCAATTTTATCCACCAGGTGCAATGGTGGAGCTAGGGGGTGGCCAATGGTGGCTTTGGCCACTATTGATGAATCTTCAGCCACCCCAAGGGCCCCCCAATCATTTAAGGAAACTATACTTTTAAGCAATTTCAAATATAGAAAGTATAGTTTCCTCAAATGATATGAGTGGTCAGTTTACATATGATGGTGGCCATCTTAGATTTTGACAAGGCAACAAAAATTTTTTGAAAGGAACCTTTCTTACACCTAGATGTATCCACACACCATAATAGAAATTAATACTTCACTTAATTTACAAGATATGCTCACATGGACGGAGGGTATTCCCAATTTCCCCTATTCGCTCTGCGACCGGGAACAAATTGCAATTGCTTGGGTCAAACATTTAAAATAATGGCATGCACTATTTCATTTTAACATTAAGAATCTTTTCTTTGAGCTTTAGATGTGTATATCTATAGTCTTGTTTGTGTAGACTTATACTGATTAGCTGTGGTAGCCAACTTTTATAGACTCCAAAAGTTAATTAAATGTAGATATACAATTCAATATCCTGAAAGTTTCATCTCACCTATTCGTTTGTGAGTTATTTTGCTAAAAGTTACTTTGGAGCTACACAGTAAGCTCCAACAGTTAATATTGAAGTAAAGATCTACTACAATAAGTAGCATTTATACGTTGAAAATGACACTCAGTTGCTACCACATCAAATTTTAGCTCAGTATCTGGCTCAGTTTTAATGAATTACTGTCATTTTTTGTTTTCTAAAGTCTTTGGTTGTGGTCAGTCCCGGAGTGGTCAATCGGGCCGGTCTGATTTGTGGGCTGCAGGGCCGGCGCTCACTATTTTTTTATTTTTTTTAGAAAGTTTTATTAAAAACATATAAACACAGAACACGCTACCGCTGCTGTTGGGCCGCCCCGCCTCCAATGCAGGGTCGGCTGCAGCTCTGTTTTTTTTTTTTTCTTTTTTCCACGAGTCGGCTCCGCAGCACAACCTGTCAGTCAATCCAGTAGGTGTGTCAGCAAATGACCAATTGGTAACCTCAATTTGTCCCAAAGGTAAACACCCACTTACCTGAGGCTGCAGCCTGGATGCTTTAGTCAGAAGGGTTTGTGAAAAATCACCCCCAAAAAATGGTTAAACGGTGTCAGTGGAGAACAAGCAATCCAGACACATGTTACCCTGAGAGTTTAGAGGGTGGGATACAGTTTATTCATTTTCAAAAAATTAAACAGAGTTTGGAAAACATGTAAAAAGCCGGGGACCAACCCCATCAGCTAATCACAAGTTATAAACAGGAAGTAGCTACCACATGTTCATCTCTACAAAAGTAACTGCAGGTAAATCCTCCATTTTCTGTCATAATTACATTGTATGCTTAATGGTTAAATTAAAGTTTAATGCTTAACTCAGGTTATGTTAATTTGTCATATTCAGGTTAACACAAGGTTAACAGTACAATAAAATATTCAGGATGAGAAGAACTGATTTGACTCGCTAAAACCAAGAACAAACGCACAAGAAATACTTAAGCATTCAATAAGGGTACAACATAAAGTACCAAAAATTGAAAAAGTTAATACAATATTTACAAGGTCCTAAAGAAAAAAAGTAAACAACAACATGGTAGAATATAACAGTGCAAGTAGGATGAATTTGTATGAATAAGTATTTCAAGGTAGAAATATAAGCTGAAATGCACATGATATATGTTGCACATAACTAACATAAACTACACAGGTTGTGTGACAGATTATTGCACAGTTAGTGAGTAACATTGAGATGAATTATGATGGTAAGGTAGATACATACATGATACAGCCACATAATGCATTAGCAATAAAAATATTAGGTATCACAAGCTAATATTAGTCATATTCATTGTCACAGATGTGGCTTGGTGCAAAGTTATTGCCAATTGTTCAGTGTTATTATCAAGAGTTCAGTAATCTGACAGCTTGTGGATAATAACTGTCTTTGAGTCTTTTCGTGCATGATGGCATACTCCTGTATCGTCTACCTGAGAGTAGTAGATGGAAGAGTCCTTGTGCTGGTTAGAGCAGTCGTCCTCCAATGCAAGAAGTTGGGGGTTCGAATCCACCAGCGGTCACATGTTGAAGTGTCCCTGGGCAAAACACTGAACCCCTCATTGCCTCTGATGTGTGTCCCATCAGTGTATGAATGTGATAAAGCTCTGATTAGTCTCTTTAGAATGATTTGTTCAATTAGCTTTGTAGAACTCTAGTAGAGTGCTGTATGAATGGGTAAATGAGGCACAGATTGTAGTGTAAAGTGCTTTGAGTATCTTGATCAGATAGAAAGGCACTATATAAGTACAGTTCATTTACCATCCATTTACCATTAGTAGCTTAAAATGTCTAATTACAACTCCAGTAACCGGCTAGGTCTACTGTAACCTTACCAACTCAGCCACAGCCACCCCCATGTAATAAACATGATGGATGATGATCATATCGCTTTATGCTAGGCCATTGGTAAGAAGGAGTGATTATTATTATTGTTTCATATTGACTAGTGATTTTTTCCCCTAAAAGTTAACTTAGGCTACACTATAATATGTTTCTTAGACTGTGGCTAGGATGCCTGAGAGAGGCGGAGCGTGCTCTATTCACAAAAGGAGAGCTGTTGGTCAGGCTACTTCTTGTTGTGCCATTATCTCTAAAATAGTTATTGAATAAAGTGTTACTTATGTAGGCAAAACTAAATGTTAAACAGCCTGTTAAAATTCACCAGAATGCAGGAAATGCCATCTACTTTGTTCAAAATTTTCTGGGGGAGGACCCCCAGACACCCCGACAGTGTGCCCTCCCCCCCACCCCCATTCCCCAGTCGCATTAAAAAAAGCTTCTGACACCAATGGTCACCACATTGTTAAGCCAAGAGCAATTGTCAGCAGTGGGGGCTAAAGCACCCCTAAAGGGCAGATTCTAGAATTGCCCCTGATGTAAGCTTACATGATTTTAATAATAATATGTCGTGATCTAAAGTGGGACCTATTAGCCCCTTCCTGGGCTGCCACCTTACCGTGGTGGAGGGGTTTGAGTGTCCCAATGATCCTAGGAGCTATGCTGTCAGGGTCTTTACGCCCCTAGTAGGGTCACACATGGCAGACAGGTCCTAGGTGAGGGACCAGACAAAGTGCAGCCCAAAAACCCCAATGATGAGAAAAATAAACGGACCTAATGTTCCCTTGCCCGGATGTGGGTCACTGGGGCCCCACTCTGGAGCCAGGCCTGGAGGTGGGGCACACGGGCGAGAGCCTGGTGGCCGGGCTTTTACCCATGGAGCTCGGCCGGGCACAGCCCGAAGAGGAGACATGGGTCCCCCTTCCCATGGGCTCACCACATGTGGGAGGGGCCAAAAGGGTGGGGTGCAATGTGGGATGGGTGGTGGCCAAGGGCGGGGACCCTGGCGGTCTGATCCTCGGCTACAGAAGCTGGCTATTGGGACGTGGAATGTCACCTCACTGGTGGGGAAGGAGCCTGAGCTGGTGTGTGAGGCTGAGAGGTTCCGGCTAGAAATAGTCGGACTCACCTCTACGCATGGCTCTGGCTCTGGAACCAGTTTCCTTGAGAGGGGCTGGATACTCTTCCACTCTGGAGTTGCCCCTGGTGAGAGGCGCCGAGCAGGAGTGGGCATACTTATTGCCCCCCAACTTGGTGCCTGTGTGTTGGGGTTCACCCCGGTGAATGAAAGGGTGGCCTCCCTCCGCCTATGTGTGGGGGGACGGGTTCTGACTGTCGTTTGTGCTTATGCACCAAATGGCAGTTCGGATTATCCACACTTTCTGGAGTCCTTGGAGGGGGAACTGGAAAGTGCACCTCCTGGGGACTCCCTTGTTTTGCTGGGGGACTTCAATGCTCATGTGGGCAATGACAGTGAGACCGGGAAGGGTGTGGTTGGAAGGAACGGCCCCCCTGATCTGAACCAGAGTGGTGTTCTGTTGTTGGACTTCTGTGCTCGTCATGGATTGTCAATAACGAACACCTTTGTTCGGGCATAAGGGTGTCCATATGTGCTCTTGGCACCAGGACACCCTAGGCCGCAGTTCGATGATCGACTTTGTCATCGTCTCATCTGATCTACGGCCACATGTCTTGGACACTCGGGTGAAGAGAGGGGCGGAGCTGTCCACTGATCACTACCTGGTGGTGAGTTGGCTCCGATGGTGGGGGAGGATGGCGGTCAGACCTGGCAGACCCAAACGTATTGTGAGGGTTTGCTGGGAACGTCTGGCAGAGTCTCCTGTGAGACAGAGTTTTAACTCCCACCTCCGAGAAAACTTCGAACATGTTCCGAGGGAGGTGGGGGACATTGAGTCCGAGTGGACCATGTTTTGTGCCTCTATTGTCAAGGCGGCTTACCGGAGCTGCGGCCGCAAGGTTGTCGGTGCCTGTCGCGGCGGCAACCCTCGAACCCGATGGTGGACACCGTCGATGAGGGATGCTGTCAGGCTGAAGAAGGAGTCCTATCGGGCCTTTTTGGTCTGTGGGACCCCGGAAGCAGCTGATGGGTACCGGCAGTCCAAGCGACATGCGGCTCGGGTGGTCGCTGAGGTAAAAACTCGGGCGTGGGAGGAGTTCAGAGAGGCCATGGGGAATGACTTCCACATGGCTTCGAGGCAATTCTGGTCCACCATCCGGCGTCTCAGGAGGGGGGAAGCGGTACGCCACCAACACTGTTTATAGTGGGAGTGGTGTGCTGCTGACCTCAACTCGGGATGTTGTGGGTCGGTGGGCAGAATACTTTGAAGACCTCCTCAATCCCACCGGCACATCTTCCACTGAGGAAGCGGAGCCTGGGGACTTTGGGTTGGGCTTTCCAATCTATGGTGCTAAGATCCCCAAGGTAGTTAAAAAGCTCCTTGGTGGCAAGGCCCCAGGGGTGGATGAGATTTGCCCGGAGTTCCTTAAGGCTCTGGATGTTGGATGTTGTGGGGTTGTGCTGGCTTACACGACTCTGCAATATTGCGTGGACATCGGAGGCAGTTGCCCTGGATTGGCAGACTAGGGTGGTGGTCCCCCTATTCAAAAAGGGGGACTATAGAGTGTGTTCCAAATACAGGGGGATCACGCTCTTAAGCATCCCTACTAAGGTCTACTCAGGAGTTCTGGAGAGGAGGGTCCGTGAGATGGTCGAACCTCAGATTCAGGAGGAACAGTGTGGTTTTTGTCCAGGTCTTGGAACACTGGACCAGCTCTACACCCTCTGCAGGGTCCTGGAGGGTGCGTGAGAGTTTGCCCAACCAGTCTACATGGGCTTTGTGGACTTGGAGAAGGCATTTGACGATGTTCCTCAGGGAGCCCTGTGGGGGGTACTCCGGGAGTATGGGGTACCAAGCCCTTTGATACGGGCTGTTAGGTCCCTGTACAACCAGTGTCAGAGCTTGGTCCGCATTGCCGGCAGTAAATCGGGCTCGTTCCCATTGAGAGTTGGACTCCGCCAAGGTTGTCCTTTGTCACCGATTCTGTTCATAACTTTTATGGACAGAATTTCTAGGTGCAGCCAAGGTGTTGAGGGGATCTATTTTGGTGGCCTTAGAATTGCGTCTCTGTTTTTTGCAGATGATGTGGTCTTATTGGCTTCATCAGATCGAGATCTACAGCTTTCGCTGGAGCGGTTCGTAGCCGAATGCGACGTGGCCGGGATGAAGATCAGTTCCTCCAAATCCGAGGCCATGGTCTTGAGCCGGAAAAGGGTAGAGTGCCCTCTTCAGGTCGGGGAGGAGGTCCTGCCCCAGGTGGATGAGTTCAAGTATTTTGGGGTCTTGTTCACGAATGAGGGAAAAATGGAGCGCGAGATTGATAGGCGGATAGGTGCAGCCTCGGCAGTGAAGCGGGCGCTGTACTGGTTTGTTGTGGTGAAGAGAGAGCCAAATCAAAAGATGAAGCTCTCAATTTACTGGTCGATCTACGTTCCTACCCTCATCTATGGTCATGAGCTTTGGGTTGTTACCGAAAGAACGAGACCACGGATACAGGCGGCCGAAATGAGTTTTCTCCGCATGTTGTCTGGGCTCTCCCTTAGAGATAGGGTGAGAAGCTCGGTCATCCAGGAGGGACTCAAAGTAGAGCCGCTACTTCTCCACATCGAGAGGAGCCAGTTGAGGTGGCTTGGGCATCTGGTTAGGATGCCTCCTGGACGCCTTCCTGGTGAGGTGTTCCGGGCACGTACCACCGGGAGGAGACCCAGAGGAAGATCCAGGACACGCTAGAGGGACTATGTTTCTCGGCTGGCCTGGGAATGCCTTGGGATTCCCCCGGAGGAGCTGGCCCAAGTGGCTGGAGAGAGGGAAGTCTGGGCCTCCCTACTTAATCTGCTACCCCTGCGACCCGAACCCGGATAAGCGGAAGAAAATGAATGGATGGATGGATGGATGAGTTACTGTCCTGGTGGTGATGATATCATCAGCACACTTCGAGATGAAGCCAAGAACAGTCCTTCAGGTCCACTTCTCCCTCATATGTAGCCACCTCTCTGAAAACCTGCCATTCTGTGCACTGAAAAGCGTGAACAGATAATAAAAGCAGAATGGGAGGCAGAGCTTTCAGTTATCAGGCTCCTCTCTTGTGGAACAAACATCCAGTTTCTGTGCATGAGGCTGACACATTGTCTACTTTAAAGATTAGGCTTAAATCTTTCCTTTTTGATAAATCATATAGTTATTTTGGCTTTTTTTTTCCTGAGCTATGCCTGCTGTTATAGGCTCAGACTGCTGGAGGACAAACATAAATCATTTCTTAACTCCACTGCTGTCTTTACTTACAGTACTATACATATTTTGTATTTCTACCTGTTTTGTATTTTTATTTGTTTTTTATGTGTAATTATTTCTATCCCTAACATGCGCTTTTTGTCATTCTTCCAATAGTGGGTACACCTGCACCTACACCTGCCTATGTTTGTCTGTTTTTACTTCTTGTCCACTCAAACCCCAGCCGGTCGAAGTAATGTAGATGGCAGCTCGTCCTGAGCCTGGTTCTGCTGAAGGTTTCTTCCTGTAAAAAGGAGTTTTTCCTTTCCACTGTTGCCAATGTGCTTGCTCAGAATGGGAGATTGCGACAAAGTGAAGATTCAACACATCTTCTGGTTTCCTTCCTTAGATACGTAGAAAACTTCAACTAATTGGCTTTTGTATGTATGTGAATGTTTTTGTACAGTGCCCTGAGACAACTTCTGTTGTGATTTGGTGCTATATAAACAATCTGAATTTAATTTTTTATTTTTTTTGCCTTTTGGCAGTGAGCAGTAACCAGGAGTTGAAAGAGTATTAAAATAACATACTCAAATAAAAGTACAGTTTCTCTGTTGACATTTTACTCAAGCACAAGTAAAATTACCGTTGTAAAAATCTGCTCAAGTAAAACTACATATAATTCATACTTATTTATTTAACCTGAGAAAATATTCTAAAAATTCTTATTTCCACCTCAAGTAGGTAACAAGCAGCACTTCCACAAATTGAATACTCTTATTCCTTCATGACGAAGGGCATTTAATGTGGATATTGGTGTGATAAACGGTTAATATGGTGTTAGTTTACCCTTTGAATAAAATATCCTTTCAGTACCCCATAACTCATCTATCCTCCTGTGAAACAGTTGACTGGAGCCCTGTGGGTTAATTACAAAATTCAGATGTTAGATCTACAGTAACAAGCAACTGCACACTTTGACCACACCTGAAGATCCTAATAAATCAGCTAATAAAGAAAGGCTCACCAAAATGTCAGTCATATGCCTTTAAACTTCATACATCACAATAAATGTTGACATTGCAACAACACACACGGATACAGACGTTCACACATATATTGTTCAGGATGTTTTTATGTATTCACACAAAGGAGAGGCAGATGTCTGACCCTTGTACAGTGTCCAATGAACAGAGAAAAAAACAATACTTTTGCAACACTGGAAGTGATGAAATAAACATGAAGACTCCCACAGGACACGTAAGACAGACTGAGACAGCATCTTTTTGACAGGAGCATACAATGAGGACACAAAGGCTCACAAGCACAAACATCTGCTCCTCTGTTCAGCGATTTGTAGACATACAGTAGTATTTTGAACTGGATTTGAAGGTGAACCGGTAGCCAGTGCAGGGTGGCCAGAATTGGTGTAATGTGCTCTCTTTTGCCTGCACTGGTTAAAAATCGGGCTGCTGCATTCTGGACCAGTTGTAGTCGTGCAATGAAGGTTTGACTGATACCAAACAGGTGTGAATTGCAGTAATCAAGCCTAGATTTAATGAATGCATGTATTACTGTCTCCAGGTTATTTTTGGACAATATGGGCTTCAGTTTAGACAGCCGCCTCAGTTGGAAGAAACATGGTTTAACAATCATGTTTACATGATTGTTAAGTTTCAGGGAAGGGTCCATTATAACGCCCAGATTAGTGGCTCTTTGTTTTTCTGACAGGGTTAGAGTGGAGAGGTCGATGCAGTGGTTTGTGATGGTGTCGTTGGGAGGGAACAACATGACTTCAGACTTCTTTTCATTGAAACTTAAGAAATTTAAAGCCATCCAGTCCCTGATGTCAGCCAGGCAGTCGAGCAGAGGTTGAATAGAGCATGTACCATTGTGACTTAGGGGGAAGTAAATTTGACAGTCATCAGCGTAGAAATGAAAGTGTATGTTATGTTTCCGAAAAATAGCACCAAGCGGCAGCAGGTATAAAGAGAATTGGAGGGGACCCAAGATGGACCCCTGCGGAACCCCCCATTTAAGCTCTGCCGCTGCAGACCTAAAATCCTTGATGGAGACACAAAAGGATCTGTCATTGAGGTAAGATCTGAACCAATTGAGGGCTGACCCTGTGATGCCCACCCACTGCTCTAACCTAGCAATGAGGATCTCATGGTCGATGGTGTCAAAAGCGACTGTGATGTCCAATAGGACAAGCAGCACAGAATCACCGGTATCTGTGGATATGAAGATGTCATTAAAAACTTTAAGCAGGGCAGTTTCAGTGCTATGGAGAGGTTTAAAGCCAGATTGGAATAGCTCTAATATGGCATGAACATCCAGGAAGCACTTCAACTGGGACTCGACTATTTTCTCCAGTATTTTAGAAACAAATGGGAGTTTGGAGACAGGCTGGTAGTTGGACACGACTGAGGGGTCAAGGTTTGTTTTTTTAGGAGAGGCTGGACAGCAGCATGTTTAAAGGATTTTGGCACTACGCCAGTGGATAAACTACTGTTTACTATATCAAGAATGGACGGATCTAGAGTAGGAAAAGTCTCCATTAGTAGTCTAGGGGGGACCACATCAAAGGGGGAACCAGAAGGTTTCAAGCTGCACATGACCTGCTCTAGAGAAGATAGAGTGATGGTTTCAAAATGGTCAAATGGAGCTACAAATTGAGGTGGGATGGATGGGTCATGAGTTGGAGGGGAAATGAGAGACCGGGTGGTGCAATTTTTTCCAAAAAGAAATGTAGGAAGTTGTCGCACAGCTCAGTCGAGGCTTCCAGAGGTGATGGTTCAGTGAGGTGGAGAACAGAGTTTAGGGTAGAGAAGAGGACACGTGGGTTGTGAGAGTTTGCGGTTATGATATCAGAGAAGTATTTGGATTTAGCAGCTTTCACTGCTTTCTGATAACAGCGCCAACTCTCTTTTAAGTATTTGAAGAGACCTGCAGCCTGTCTTTCCTCCACTTGTGCTCCGGCCTCCTACATTGCTGCCTAACGGCCTTGGTGACGTCACTCAGCCAAGGGTAAAGTTATTAAACAACATGGGATAAATTTTCATAAGCTTAAGATTTTCGTTTTTGCTAAATCCTATATTTAGGGTCAGCTTGGGTTTCCTCACCTGTCCCTTAGTTATGCTGCTATAGGCTTAGACTGCTGGAGGACAAACTGACCCCATTTTTTCACTATGCTTCTGTCTTTACTTACTCTGCTCAACCTGTTTTGTATTTGTAATTATTGTTTCTATCCTTAACATGTGTTTTTGTCTTTCAGGTACACCTGGACCTACATCTGGGCCTGCCATTCTGTGTTCATTTGTCTCTCCTTTCTGACCTCTCAAAACTTTCCAGTCAAAGCAGATGGCTGCTTATCCTGAGCTTGGGTCTGCTGGAGGTTTCTTCCTTTTAAAAGCAAGATTTCCTTTCCACTGTTGCCTTTGTGCTTGCTCAGGATGGGAGACTGCGATGAAATGAAGATTCAACATGTTTGCTGGCTTCTTTCGATAGAGAAATTTACTTATTGGCTTTTGATGTATATAAATGTTCCTGTAAAGTGCCTTGAGACAACTTTGTTGTGATTTGGTGCTATATAAATAAACTGAATTGAACTGAATTGAATTATAGGACACACACCTGCAACATATTGGGTACAAACCAGCTATGTATCCAACACTTACCAGGTACATATCTTGTACTTAGAGGATATGTACTTGATACTTACTGTGTATGTTCCTCGTTCTTATCAGGTACACCCCAGTAACATATATGGTACCTGCATGTGCCAGATTGTTTTATGAAGAGAAGGCACCAGGTACATACATAGTATGTGCGAGGACTCAGTTTTATTTTGTGTTTGCCCTTTAATTGTGTCCCTTTGTTTTTGCAGGTGAGCTGAAAGAGTGCAGATCCCACACAGGTGGGACCTTTTAGAGCTGATTACCACCAGGGTTTATAGGCAGAGCTGATCCAATACTTGGCAATGATCCATTTGCTCTCAACTGGTGAAGGCTTCAGTTTGTGCTCACTAAATCTTTTAAGATTTAAAAAACTAGTTTGATGAAAATAGAGAAACTTACCTGTGCTGGTTCCTTAGGTGAATTCATGGTTCAGTTGGTCCTCCTGTTAATGACAAGCGATTTCATGACCTGTTGGTCCTGTGTTCTGGTCAAGGTTGTCTTCATTGGGACCTCCGTCTCTACTGACCCTATTCCAATGCCCCATGATGTTTTGCGTGAAATATTTGTGCAACTTCCGGCGGAGCAAAAACTGAATTTGCTTATATGTGAATAGTGCAAGCGAAGTTAATCCAAATTTTGAGAATTTAATTTAAACAGGACAATATTATCATTCTGCTACCTGCTGCAGATGAGGGATCATGGACGACCTGAAGAAGTGGCTGCAGATTACATCTACTAGCATATTTAGCTACTTTATTGGCTCGGTTTTTCTGACAGGGAAGCAATGAACAACCTGAAATGTTCTGAGTATTTCTACACAGTGATAAGGTCAGTCCTATTTTAATTAATTTATATGTTATATATATCATAATAATAATAATAATAATAATAATAATAATAATAATAATAATAATTATTATTATTATTATTATTATTGTTATTATTATTATTATATTTCTAATTTATTTTTCTCTAGTAATTACATGGTTTATGTTCTGGTAATTTTTATAGAATTTATTTAGACTGCATATTTAGTATTTACTATTTAATATTTACATTAGTTTTCAGCTCATTAATATGTGTTCCATCTGCAAACTCAAAATTGCACGACTAAATAATAACCCTCAGTTTTCATGCAACTCTGGGGAGTTTAAAAGTTTATTAAGGTTTCACTGTTTTCATACAGTTTGAAATGAAGTGGATGCCAGCAAAAGTCTGCACATACAAACTGGATACATTTTTCTTCCCGCCTACACACATCAACGGAGGTGCAGGCTGTTTTAGTTATATTTTCACAACCATTTACAGAAACCCGACACTGAGGAAGAAAACATTTCAATGGGAGAAAGGTCACTGTGGTAAACTGAGGAAAAATGTCAATTGCCGTAAATGATGTTTGGCACTGATGCAAGGGGTGGAAATACAAAAAATTTGTAGGAACATTTAAATAAATATATATATTTTTAAGATAGGACGGTCCACAGGGAGATCAATATCATTCCAAAAACTTATCTAAGCTTTAGTGTAGAGATGGTTGAGGATTAAAAGGTCAGAAGTTTCATCGTCAGCATGGACATAATAATTTTGGGCTTTTTTGTTTGTTGTTGTTGTGGTTTGTTTGTTTTAACAGTTTTTTCCTGTTTGAAATTATTCCACAAAGTACATCTATGATAAAAAATAAAATAAAAAATGTATTGTGGATTTTATTTTTTAATCCCTACAGGTTCAAAATTAAACATACTGGCTAAAAATACATCATGAATAGAATACCATTTTAATGTGTCTTTTAGAAAATATCCTGATATTTTACCGTAATTTTTTTCAGTTATTATAGCTGCTGCCTAAATACGAGTGGTAATAAATGAAATGATTCTCTTTGCTTGTGAGTGTGTGTTCATGTGGCTGTCTGTTAGCAAAATATTTACTGGAGAGATTTTAATGCATCTTGCAGAAACAATCATTAGATGTAAATGATCTATAAGACTTGTTCAATTTTTGAATCAAGACAGAAATTAATATTCGACAAAGCTTTTGTTTGTACTTTTTATTAACTAAATAATGTGAAAAGTTTGTAAATGTTTGATTTAGATATCAAAACAAAAGCTCTCTTTACAATAAAGTTTAAAACTATTTGTTTTTAATTAAGAGTGTTCTAGTAAGGCTGGGCAACCTTCTGCAGCAGTCACATTTCATATTGATCACATTTCTTTGCAGCTTATTATACACCCAGTGTACATGACAGTCTCCAGAATTTAATTACAGCTGGGCAGTAAATGAGATGCCCTTCATAGCTTAGGTGACAGGAAAATCTACTGTACAGGTTTCCTTCATAACACTGGGCCTCAGGCTGGGTCACACAGATGGAACAAGTGCACCAGGATGAGGTCACAACATCAAACAGTTGCTGAAGGTTGAGTCTGTGTTTAATGGAAAAGTCTGCATCCATCAGTTTAGAGCACAGACACAAACCACCTCGGCATAAAGCCACCTAAAGCAGGCGGATTCTTGATCAAAGCCGAGGCATGAAAGGAAACGTTTGTGCCAAGTCTTCAGGCTGCTCCTACCCGCTCCAACTGTCATTCTTTTGGTGGGCTGTGTGAGCATGAGTGTCAGAACACACTGAAGGAGGATTAGGTTGTATTTGAACATAACTTAGCCTGAGGAAACCTCAGCAAGGTGGATTTGGTTAATGGGAAGCTGTCCATCATCAGATTTCAGCTTGCTGTACTGAACCCTGCCTGGCTGTATGTAATATTTACAGATGTGATTAACACAGTTTTCATGTTCAATGGTGTTTGTGTGTAAGAACACAAAGGGCACAGGCAGACTGAGGCTGTAACAAACCCCTTCTAGTTTGGACCACACAAATGAAGAAAATTAAATAGTATTTATTTTCTAGGAGAGGTATTGCAGATTGGACCGCTGTTGGTGCTGATTCTGGTTTGGGTTCGGGTTCTGGTTGCGGATCAGGGACAAGTCTATGAGAGAGATCAGTTAGTTGTCGTGCAGGAGACTATGGAGAGCAGAAAAGTCAAATAAGAAGGACCACTAACCGTCTCAGATGATCCTGGGGGTTCTGGAGAGTGAAGAAGTCCAGACTGATCCGGACCGCTGCTGGAGAGGCTGAGCCCGGTGAGGGGCTGCAGCTGGCCGCAGCGACAGATGGGTGGTGAGGCCGTTGAGCGCAGAGACGTGGTCACCCAAGCCTGGGTCCAAAACCGGAGAGCAGATGACAGGAGGTGCCGGACGGGAAGACAAGGAGACGTAGTTGTGCAGGCAAAGGTCAGAACCGAAGACATGGTAATCCAAAGGGTCGAGTGAGAGACGATGTCCAGGTAAGTCGTGGGTCCAGGAGCTGGGAGTTCAAGCCAAGATGGAAGGACAGGAACCAGGAGCGGGACAGGAATGAGGAGACAGGTAAACTATGACAAGAGGACATGAAAGGCTATGGGGGAACAAGGCAGGATGAGTAACGCCAGGTATCTACTTACAGTGAACTGTTTTCAACTACCGGGCACTGAAGAGGAGAAAGAGTGCAGCTTTTAAAGGGTGAGAGAGACTGGTGCAGCCAGTTGAGTTCAATCAGCTGCTGCTGGCTGCAGTGAAGACAAAACTAAACAACTGTGACATCACCCTCAACCAGCATGCAAAGAAGACAAACTAAAACTCACTTATATATATAAATAAACATTACCTGAGCAGACAGAATAAATGAACCGTACAGAAAAGATCTATTGCAAACTTTAAAGGATGATCAGGGTAACAGAAAATATAATCTATGGAACGTGATTCGTGACAGATCCCCCCTCAAGGAACGCCTCCCGGTGTTCCACCAGGTTGATCGGGGTGCAAGCGATGAAAGTCCTGGATGAGGCTGCGGTCCAGGATGTGACGGGAGGGAACCCAGGACCGCTCCTCCAGTCCATATCCCTCCCAATCGATGAGATACTGGAGCCCCCGACCCTTACATCTAGAACGGAGGAGTCGGCGAACAGTGTAGGCTGGGGAGCTGTCAATCAGATGGGCGGGTGGGGGGGAGCAAACAGGGGAGTGGTACTGGGAGGAAATAACCAGTTTAACACAAGAGACATGGGATGTGGGGTGAACACGAAAAGACTTTGGTATTGACAGACGAACAGAAACAGGATTGATAATTTTGGATATGGGGAAGGGTCCGATGAAGCGGTGGGCAAGTTTATGGGACGAGACTTTGAGTGGGAGGTCCTTAGTGGACATCCACACTCTCTGTCCCACAGTATAGTCGGGTTGGGGAGTTCTGTGGCAGTCAGCCTTTCTAGTGTAGGCTGTCTTGGATTTTAAAAGAGCCTGTTTAGCCCTCCTCCAGACTCTGGCAGCGGAGGGCAGCCATGTGGGCTGAGGGAACAGATGCTTCACGTTCCTGGACAGAGACAATGTCTAGTGGCAGTCCATGGAGCCTAAACACCTCCCGAGCCGTAATGTGGGCCAAGTCCTTGGAGGAGGGTAGCTTCAGTAGAGGAACTAAATGAACTGTTTTCTAGAATCTGTCAACAATGGTTAAAATGACAGTGAAATTATTGGATGGCGGGAGACCAGTTATGAAGCCCATACCTATGTGCGATCAGGGACGCGAAGGACAAGGGAGAGGGTGAAGTAATCCAGAACGGGGACTTCTGGAGGTCTTGGATTGGGAACACACCGGACATGATCGCACATAGGCACGAACATCCCCAGTCATGGTCTCCCACCAAAACTGAGCCCTGACGAGAGATAATGTTTTTGTTAGACCTGGGTGACAATATAACAAGGAATTGTGACAGAAATCCAACACCTTTTTGATCATGTCAGGGGGCACGTACAGACGGTTCTGAGGACAGTTGACCGGAGGGGGACGTGACCGGCTGGAGCTTCTCAGGTCCATCTCTAACTGAGTAATGGCCAGGCGAGCACTCTCAGGAAGGATAAAGTTCTTCTCCTGAGCTGAGGGGGAATTATCCTCCTCCAAAAAACGTGATAGGGCATCAGGTTTAGTGTTTTTCTCACCGGGTCGATACGACAGGGTGAAATTAAAGCGAGAAAAGAATAGTGCCCACCTGGCCTGGCGAGGATTCAGGCGACGAGCGGACCTGAGGTACTCCAGGTTCTTATGGTCCGTCCACACATGGAACGGGAACCTGGAGCCCTCCAACCAGTGACGCCACTCCTCCAGAGCGAGTTTAACAGCAAGTAGCTCTCGATCTCCAACATCATATTTGCGTTCAGCCGAGGAGAGGCTCCGGGAGAAAAAAGCACAATGGTGAAGACGCCCCTCCTGGCCACGCTGACTCAGTATGGCCCCCACCCTAGTACTGGAGGCATCAACCTCAACCATAAAAGGTTTGTCGGGGTTGGGTACCTGGAGAATGGGAGCAGAAATAAACAAATTCTTTAGTTCATTAAAGGCGGTCTCTGCTGCAGCGGACCAGTGAAAGCGAGACTTGGTAGAGGTGAGCTCGTGAGGAGGCTTGGCCTTCTGGCTGTAGCCTTTAATGAAGCATCTGTAAAAATTGGCAAACCCCAAGAACCGCTGAAGCTGTTTGTGGTCCTTAGAGGTAGGCCAATCCACCACAGCAGAGACCTTGCTGGAGTCCATCTCCATTTTGTTAGGAGACACAATAAATCCCAAAAAGGAAGTGGTAGACACATGAAACTCACACTTGTCAGCTTTTACAAAGAGGCCGTTCTGGAGGAGCCTGGTAAGAACAGATCTGACGTGTTTGCGATGAGAATCTAGGTCCTTAGAAAAAATGAGTATGTCATCGAGATAGACAAAAACAAACTTGTTAACCATGTCCCTCAAGATGTCATTTACTAAGGTTTGGAAGACAGCCGGTGTGTTAGTTAACCCCAAAGGCATAACCAAGTATTCATAGTGACCTGTAGGGGTGTTAAAGGCTGTCTTCCACTCATCACCTTCACGGATTCGGACCAAATGATAAGCATTGCGGAGGTCAAGTTCGGTGAAAATGTTGGCTCCTTGAAGAGAGTCAAAGGCAGAAGTCATGAGGGGTAGAGGGTACTTGTTCTTTATCGTGATCTTGTTAAGTCCTCTAAAGTCTATGCATGGACGAAGCGAGCCATCTTTCTTTTTAACGAAAAAGAAACCTGCACCAGCAGGTGAGGCAGATGGTTGGATGATACCAGACTGTAATGAATCTTGGATATACGCCTTCATAGAGAGTTGTTCAGGGCCAGTAAGAGAATATAACACACCTCTAGGAGGAGTGGAGCCTGGGAGTAGATCAATAACACAATCATAAGGGCGGTGTGGAGGCAGTGAAGTAGCTCTTGTCTTATTGAACACCTCCTTTAGGTCATAATACTCTTTAGGAACTTTGGAAATGTCTGGATAATACTTCTCATTAGGAGTAATGGTTTTGACAGGAACTACAGCGTCAAATAAACAAGTGGTCAAGCACTCTTCTGACCACCCTAAAATCTCCCTCCTCCTCCAGTCAAGCTGAGGGTTGTGTTTGGCTAACCACGTGGCTCCCAACACAATCAGAGCTTGGGGAGACTTAATAACCACAAAGGTAATGCTCTCTTTGTGGTTGCCACCGAGACACAAAACCACCGGTTCTGTAATTAAAGAGGAGGAGTTCAGAGGATGGCCATCGAGAGCCACCACAGAGAGTTCATGAGAAGATTTATAAAGTTTTATACCAACAGACTTAGCGAAATCGTAATCTATGAATTAGGTGTCAGCACCGGAGTCTATAAACACCTTAACCGAGGACCGGGATTTATCCGGTGTAAGGAGGTGAGCAGAGATGATAAACTGTGAGGAGAGTTCTTTGGGACTGGTTTGGCTCAGTAGACATCTCCTTTCGTCTACTGAGCGACCCCCTTTTACCGGACAGTTGGTGACGATGTATCCTGGCTCCTCACAGTAAAAGCACAGATGTCCCTTGCGTCTCCTCTCGCGTTCAGACTGCGTGAGTTGGCTCCTGCCCAACTGCATAGGTTCCTCTGCAGGTAGAGGAGGAGAAACAGGTGAATGGTCAGTGGGTCGTGGTTGGAACCGCAACTCACCAACACCTTTGAGAACTGATGAAGTCTTAGGTCCTCGCTCTCTAGCTTGTTCGGCCAGTCTTAGATCCACCCTGGTGCATAAGTCTTCAAGGTCCTGCAGGGAGTCAGGGTAACGTTTGGTTGCCAAACCATCTTTAATGTTATCATTCAAACCCCTGTAGAATGCATCGGTGAGGGCCTCCTCATTCCAGTGGCTGCCAGATGCTATGGAGTGAAACTCAATGATATGGTCTGTGACTCTCCTGTTACCTTGTTTTATGGAGAATAACTGTCTGGCAGCCTCACGCTCTGGGAGAACCGGATCAAACACCCTGCAGAGTTCCTTAGTGAAAGCCTGGAGAGAGTAAATGTTAGTAGAGTCCCTCTGCCATTCAGCAGTTCCCAACTTTGCTTTACCTGAAAGTAAAGAAATAATGTACGCCACTTTAGCTTTATCTGAAGGAAATGAGGATGATTGGAGCTCAAAGTGGATCTCGCATTGAGTAATAAATGGACGACACTGGTCCGGTTCCCCTGTGAAAAGTTCAGGTGGAGTCAATCTTGTCTCTCTGACGGGTTCAGAGTGGGGTCTAACCACTACAGAGTCCTGAATGGAAGTCTGAGGGGTTAAGTTCTTGAGCATACAGACCATGTCCTCCATGCCAGACTCCAATTTCATAATAGCTCTTTCTACTTCGGAGCACCAATCTGCAGGTGGTAAGTGGTGCATATTGGCCTGGTAGTTCTGTAACGAACCCCTTCTAGTTTGGACCAAAATCACCACACAAATGAAGAAAATTAAATAGTATTTATTTTCTAGGAGAGGTATTACAGATTGGACCGGTTCTGGCGCTGATTCTGGTTTGGGTTCGGGTTCTGGTACTGGTTCCGGATCAGGGACAAGTCAAATAAGAAGGACCACTAAACATCTCAGATGATCCTGGGGGTTCTAGAGAGTGAAGAAGTCCAGACTGATCCAGACCGCTGCTGGACAGGCTGAGTCCGGTGATGGGGCTGCAGCGGGCTGCAGCTGGCCGCAGCGACAGATGGGTGGTGAGTCCGTTGAGCGCAGAGACGTGGTCACACAAGCCAGGGTCCAAAACCGGAGAGCAGATGACAGGAGGTGCCGGAGGGGAAGACGAGGAGACGTAGTTGTGCAGGCAAAGGTCAGAACCGAAGACATGGTAATCCAAAGGGTCGAGTGAGAGACGATGTCCAGGTAAGTCGTGGGTCCAGGAGCCGGGAGGTCATGCCAAGAGGGACGGACAGGAACCAGGAGCGGGACAGGAACCAGGAGACAGGTAAACTATGACAAGGGGACACAAAGGCTATGGGGAAACAAGGCAGGATGAGTAACGCGAGGTATCTACTTACAGTGAACTGTTTTCAACTACCGGGCACCGAAGAGGAGAAAGAGTGCAGCTTTTAAAGGGTGAGAGAGACAGGTACAGCCAGTTGAGTTCAATCAGCTGCTGCTGGCTGCAGTGAAGACAAAACTAAACAACCATGACATCACCCTCAACCAGCATGCAAAGAAGACAAACTAAAACTCACGTATATATATATAAATAAACATTAAATGAGCGGACAGAATAAATGAAACTTACAGCAAAGATCTATTGCAAACTTTAAAGGGTGATCAGGGTGACAGAAAATATAGTCTATGGAACGTGATTCATGACAGAGGCAGGCATTACAAGCATTATAATAAGACCAAACATTCATGTGTCATTGAGGTTTTTTTTGCTGCGACACCACAGTCCCCTCCGACCTGATCTGCTAACAGCAGGAGGAGCAATGCATGCAAATTCACATCTACAAAGATAATCAATGAGTTTGTAGCACAGGAAAGCTTAAAAACCAGGGGATAGATTTCAATTAAACTCTCAGAACATAAACCCTGATGTCCATCCATAACTGATTATCTTTTATAATTTAGCCATTCTCACTTATGATGGTAACCTCAGCTAATTAACCTTAGTAAAAACAAAAAGGGATGTAACTCGCTCAGTTCTACATGGAGCTAAAACTTTGATGTGCTAGTAGCCGAAAATCATCTGCAACACATAAGAGTGATGATTGAGTTTTGTTTTAAAAGCTCTCTGTAAAGCTAGAACTTTATATTACTCATCTTTAATAGAGGAGAATAAAAATAACCTTAGGTTTCTGTTTAGTACTATTGCTAGACTAATTAAAAGTCCCATTTCTGTTGAACCATGTATCCCTACAACTAAAAGTAGTGATGACTTCATGAGATTCTTTATAAATAAAATTATTTCAATTAGAGAGAAAATTCAACCATCCTTCCTTCTACTATCTCTAGTCCCCTGTCAAATGAGGCAAATTTAAAAAATTTCACTAGAGCCTGATTTATGTTTGGACAGTTTTTGTCCTGTTGAGCTCTCTGAATTGTCAAAAATAATAACTTCATCCAAACCATCCACATGCCTTCTAGATCTCATCCCAACCAGACTGTTTAAAGAGGTATTTCCCCTAATTAATGTCCACATTTTGGATCTACTTAATTTGTCTTTAATGGATGGTTATGTACCACAGCGCTTTAAGGTTGCTGTAATAAAACGTTTACTTAAGAAGTCTGATCTTGGTTCAGAAATTCTGGCCAACTATAGACCTATATCTAATCTAACTTTCATCTCAAAAATTCTAGAGAAAAATAGTTGCAGGTCAGTTGCGTGAACATCTACAAAGAAATAATCTGTTTGAAGAGTTTCAGTCAGGGTTTAGAAGCTTATCATAGCACAGAAACAGCACTAGTAAAAGTAACTAATTATATTCTCATGGCCTCAGACAATGGACTTGTGTCTATACTGGTCCTGTTAGACCTCAGTGCTGCATTTGATACGGTTGATCACAATATTTTTCTACAGAGGCTTGAATATGATATTGGGATTACAGGAACGGCTCTAAAATGGTTAAAATCATATCTATCTGATAGATTCCAGTTTGTAAATGTAAATAATAAATATTCTTCATACACCAAGTTAGTCATGGAGTTCCTCAGGGCCTCAGTGCTTGGGCCAATACTCTTTACTTTATATATGCTTCCATTAGGTAAAGTTATTAAACAGCATGGGATAAATTTCCATTGTTATGCTGATGACACACAATTATATTTGTCCATTAAACCCAATGAATCCAAACAGCTACTTAGACTACAAGCATGTCTTAAAGACATAAAAACCTGGATGACCCTTAATTTTCTCCTGGTGAACACAGACAAAACTGAGGTTTTGGTTTTTGGACTTGAGCACCTTAGGAATGAATTTTTCAGTCTTTCTCCCTCCTTAGATAGCATTAATCTGTCCTCCAGCTCTAATGTTAAAAATCTTGGTGTTATTTTTGATCAGCACATGTTTTTTATCCCCCACATTAAAAACGTTACTAGAACTGCCTTCTTCTCCCTGCGTAATATCCCTAAAATTAGAAACATCTTATCTAAAAATGATGCAGAAAAACGGGTCCATGCATTTGTCACATCTAGACTGGACTATTGCAATGGTTTATTATCTGGGTGTCCAAATACTTCTTTAAAACATCTTCAGTTGATCCAAAATGCTGCTGCTAGAGTCTTAACCGGAGTTAGTAGGAGAGATCATATTTCTCCAGTTTTAGTTTCTCTCCATTGGCTCCCTGTCAAATCCAGAATAGAATTCAAAATCTTACTTATAACCTACAAAGCTCTCAACAACCTGGCTCCATCTTATATTACAGATCTTATTCCATATTTTCCTAACAGAGCACTTTGCTCTCAGACTGCAGGTTTACTTGTGGTTCCTAGAATTTACAAAAACAGAATGGGAGGCAGATCCTTCAGTTATCAGGCTCCTCTCTTGTGGAACCAAATTCCAATCTCTGTCCGTGAGGCTGTCACATTATCCAGTTTTAAAACTAGGCTTGAGAATTTCTTTTTTGATAAATCTTATAGTTAGGGGTCGGCTTGGGTTTCTTGAACTGTCCCTTAGGGTGCATTCACACCAGCCCTGTTTAGTCCGCTTTAATCGAACTCTAGCCTATTTTCCTTGAAAGTCCGGCTCGTTTAGGGAGGTGTGAACGCGCCATGGAACTCTGTCACGGAACAAAAAGGCGAACTCTGGCCCGGGCTAAAACCTAGGTCTCTATCCGGTAGAAGAGAACTCCAGTGCGGTTCGAGTACAGTGTGAATGTAAACAGACAGAGCCCCACTCCACAGGACAAACAAACACGCATTTCTCTGACCTTATATGGAGCCGTCAGCTGTCTTGTGTGAAAAACAATATTCTCCATGGTCTTCTGTCTCATCTTCTGCTCATGCTAAGTCCGTTTTTGAAAAATGACAAAATATAAAAACTGCTAAAACTTGATGCCACTTCGTTTTTATTTTTATTTACAGAAGAAGAAGAAGACGTGTCTTCAGAGGTTTTCGTGTCGTTTCTTTCAGTAGTTCTTGGTGCAGCGCCCCCACAGGCGAGCGGAGGAACAGGTTGGTTCAACAGGTTGACTCGACTGCACAGTGCAGTGTGAATGCAAACTCACCAGCTCAAATGTAAACAAAAGCTCATGAATATTGGTCCCGAACCGAACCGAGTCTACCGGACTATCTAGTCTGAAAACGACCTTAGTTATGCTGCTATAGGCTTAGACTGCTGGAGGACAAACTGACCACAATTTTCACTCTACTACTGTCTTTACTTACTCTGCTCAACCCGTTTTGTATTTGTAATTATTTTTTCTATCTTTAACGTGTTTTTTTGGTCTTTCAGATACACTTGGACCTATATCTGGACCTACCATTCTGTGTTTGTCTGTCTCTCCTTCCTGTCCTCTCAAACCAGCTGGTCAAAGCAGATGGCCGCTTGTCCTGAGCCTGGTTCTGCTGGAGGTTTCTTCCTTTTAAAAAGGGAGTTTTTCCTTTCCACTGTTGCTACTGTGCTTGCTCAGGATGGGAGACTGCAACGAAGCCAAGATTCAACTTGTCTGCTGATTCTTTAGGTAGAGAACTTTACTAAATTGGCTTTTATGTATGTGGATCTTTCTGTAAAGTGCCCTGAGACAACTTTGTTGTGATTTGGCACTATATAAATAAATTGAATTGAATTGACCTACATCTGGCCTACGCTTTAAAACTTTCCAGAGGCACCCTTGCATACTAGTTACCCATTCCCTCTGAGTTTTATTTCCACCAGCTGTTGTCTCAAAAATGGTAAAGAAATCCATGGTCGAGTTGTTTGATGGATTTCAAGCGCGCTGGACCCAAACGACGACTGACACATTCAGACGTTCACACAGTCACCGGTATCTGGTCTGGTCAGGCTGTCAGCATCAGTTAGTGAGCAGAGTGCTTTAATAGGCAGAGGTAATGTACAGCCACTAATCTAGAGGCTGCTGACATCCTGTTGGCAGGTGGCCAGGTGGGTTGGCATCTAAAATCTGCCCCCCCGCCCCCCTGCCCCCCACCTCGTCTCTCATGTAGTGTGGCTCTTCTTTCTTTCCTGTCTCTTTCTGCCTCTCCTCTCGCTCTCTGATTACAGCCTTATCACAACTATTAATCTCACACAAGCATCTCACTCAGCAGGTCTTATTGTAAAAGCCACCTGCCCAGAACTGAGTGAGCGGGTGTGTGTGTGTGTGTGTGTGTGTGTGTGTGTGTGTGTGTGTGTGTGTTAAGATATACAGAGATTGCCCTTTTCCAGATGAGAAACTACACCACAGGCAGATCTTTTTGTGACTCGTTTGTTCCAGTCTCCCTCTGCTCTTCATTTTCATTAACTTTTTTTTGTTCCTTCATTTCTTATAAAACAAAAAGCTTTCCATTCCCTAAAGGAAAGCAAATCTCCCATCCACTGAGTTTTAGATTAAAATCATTTCATGCTTTGAAAAGACCAAGTTGTAGACATTTTGCCTATTCTTTATTTTACCAGTATGCTCAGCATCATGCAATATCACAAAATGTTAGTTAAATATCTGACTGACTCAGTTATAGTGGCTATTATAGAGGCGGCTGTGGCTGAGTGGTTAGAGCAGTCGTCTGTGATGCAGGCTTCTGAACGGAGCGTTGATAACAACTTGGGCTATCTTTGTCCTCTCTGGTCCGGATGACATTGTAAGAGTGACATTCACTGCAGCTCCAAGATGGCCGCTAATCACCATCAGCTGACGGTCATCCATCTGACGAGCTACAACCCTACTTAAGGCTGCAGTCGAGTCCTACTCTTCGCTGGAGCATTGTTCCCTTATTATGGTACTTATGCTTCCAGCCAGACTTGTGTTTATGCCAAGAAATACTTACCTTGTTTTTGTGTGCCTACAGTCATCTCGTTTCGACTCTCCTCGCTCTGGATTCCTGTTTTTGTGCCTTGCCCTCCTGACACGTGCCTGACCTGCCTCTCCTCTGGGACTCTGTTGGATTTCTTCAGAACACCTCATGCACCATCTCCTCCATCTGTAAGACCAAACAAACAAATTGAATATCATATATGAGACAACTCCTTGGCCTACCCCTTCCTGACATTCCACTTCCTCCTTCAGGGATTCCAGAGGAACCACCTTGTATAATTGTAAATACCACTGTAAATAATAAACACTGTCACTTCTTATTACTTTGCCTTGTGTCGTTCCGGGTCTCGTTACGAACTGGGTTGTCCTAAAACATAACAGACATGGCATCCCAGTGTTCCATAAAGAACTTCAAATCATGACTCATCTGACCACAGAACAGTCTTCCATTGTGCTACACTCCTGCTCTGTGATACAGAGTCCTGATGACTCTGTATCACAGAGCAGACAGCATCCCCACTAACTCAGGAGCCAGGCAGAAGGAGAAATCCTACACAAGACAGGCTCTAGAGCAATGTGGATATCCTAACTGGGCCTTCCTGAAAGCAGAGAAGAAACCCAAATAGGACTCCAGTCAGTCATCAAGTGAAAAGGAGGAACCCAGACCCAGACCAGTGGTCATTCCGTATGTCGAGGGAGTATCAGAGAAACTGAGACGTTTATTTTCTAAACATAACGTCCCAGTGGCTTTTAAACCCCAAAATACATTATGGCAAAGACTGGTTCATCTCAAAGATCCAGTCCCCCGGCACAAACAGAGTAATATTGTGTATGCTGCTCAGTGTCAGAAGGGCTGTGATCAGTCTTACATCGGGGAAACTAAACAGCCACTGGCCAAAAGGATGGCCCAAAACAGAAGATCAACATCATCAGGCCAGGACCTGTGGTCTACACTCATCTCCAGGCCAGCGGTCACTCTTTCAGGGATGAAGATGTTCACATCCTGGACAGAAAGGAACGATGGTTTGAGAGAGGAGTAAAGGAGGCCATCTTTGTGAAAAGAAATCATCCATCATTAAACAGGGGTGGAGGCCTTCGGGGTTCAACTGTCCCCCTCTTACAATGCTGTTATTGCTAGTATCACTCAACCCCCTGTGAATAGTAAACAGCCATCATTGTGCTAATGATCCATTGTTAGGCTGATGGTCCTTCTTCACCATGTGAGCAGCTGGTTCTGGTTGTCAGCAGCAAACTGGTTGATCCACTCTGAGAAGGTGCTATTTAAGAGACTGAACTGAATACAGCACCTCAGACTGAGGAAGTCTCTCGGATGAGAGACAAAACGTTTCTACATTTTTTTTTTTTTTTTGCTTTGTTTTGTTTTTTGTTTTCTTGTTTTTTGAATGTCCAGAGGACCAGATTGAACTTTTTTGGGTTTTTCTACCTGGATTATTGAGCATGTATCAGGATATTTAAAATGTTACATTTACTCAGATTAAACTTTTGATCTGTCATCTATGTTATATTACAAATAAAATATTGACATTTGCCATCTCTACACCATTGCATTCAGTTTTTATTTACAATTTGTTTAGTGTCCCAACTTTTTTGGAATCCGGTTTGTGTGTATATATATATATACACACAAATAAAAGTTCACATGGCTGCGGCACCCATATTAAAACAGATTGACTCCAAACAGTACTCATTTAAAGAGGAACACACATTCATTGATTAATTCTTGAAAGTGTCATTAAAATTTGGCTAGTTGTTCATAAAATATTTTGCTAACAGGCAGACAGTGTTGTCTGTTATGGTAAATGACATAGTTTAAAACACAGATCTTGTGCACTGAGTTTGTGCTGAACTTATGTGCTAGGGTTTACACTCAGTTATTATCATACTAAGGTTTAGTTACATATTTGTAAAAATGAGCAGGGTTGTAGCCATCTTTGTATTTTGTTCAATTGCTTTCCTGTGACCATCTTGAATTGGGTTGACTCCAAAAGTTAATTATTTATGGATGTAAACATAGTGAACACGTAAAAAACATGCTTAAAATCTGTTCAGTATTTCATGAGATATTCAGGAGAAACTCAAGCATATGCCCACAGACATGAACAAAACTATATTGCTCAGCTGTTGTATTTGGGCAATAATTGTTCTCCAAAACAAAGCCTGAGCTTTGAAACCCTCCGTTTGCCAACAATAGATCACAGTGACACAGTGTTTCCATTAACAGCACCATTATGGCAAAAAGGTTTGAACGGCTCATGTTACTTGTCAAAACAACCCATGTCTGAGCCAGCTGGCAGGCTGACGAAACAGGAAGTGTGCAGTCATTAAACAAGCTGTCCTCTGCTTTTTTTTTTTTCCTCACCACACCTTTCAAACATTTTCTACTTCTGCCCTGAGAGGAACTTTCAAACAACTGAAAGCTCGATCTAAGGTCATAGTGTTTGAAGCATGTATTCCCAGTGCTGAGTAAAATAATCCCCCACTCTTCAGGAAAAAAGGAAAAGCCGTTTTTCATTTTGGTACGATTAGCCATCACATTTTTATTTGATCCAGAAGGATTTCAAAGGACTTCATAACACCCGCTGTGGAAGAGGTTACTAAACCTTTGGGGGGTGTATGTAATACTCTAGTGAGGTCAAAACTGGAGCCATGATTTCATGAGTTCTCCCCGTTTCTCCACCTGAAACCATATCTACATCAAGGACTTTTTACTGATGACACCCAGCTAAAATCAATGTTGATATGTAATTTTAAACCAGGCTAAGACTGGAAAGATATGCTAGCATGCACATGATTTGCATTTCATACGCAGTGATAGTCAAATAATATACTGAGGTCTAGATTAATGCAAAACTAGTGAATAAATTTGTTCATTTATGGCCCACAGCATTCTGCAGAGAGGCAGAAGGTAAAGGTCGTACTGTCCTCTTACCTGAATGCGTTTTACCTTTATTTTTTCATACTGCATAAAAAAATAACGACAAAACCTTTTTGCACTGATTTGCTTGAGAAAACTCAAACCAGAATTAGCAAAAGGATTGCATGTCTTTGGCGGATACAATATGGGATTTTGCTCTCTTTGGTCTAATTCACAAAATGTTCCCTAATTTAAATGTTCCTTTGACAACAGCTAAAGCAGCATTTTTTATTTTACATGGTTTGCTCATATGTTATATTACATTTAAAAATAAAATTGCTAACAAATACTGTCAGGGATACAAGTGTCTAATTCTAAACACCATCATTGTTTAAGACACACAGGTAATGTGAGATATCAACTGTCTTCTGAAAACAGGTGATAGTTGCATCACAGGTGAAGAAACTGAGGAAGATAAGGAGTCTGGTGCACTGCCATCACTAAAATGTCCAGGCATGTCAGGAGAGGTACAATTCATCCTCTATCCAGCAATGAATGGTTATCTGTTTAAATCAAATCAAACCATATAGAATTATGCTTGTTTATATGTTTATGGTGTTGTAAATATTGTTTTTTATGCTATTAACTTATATGTACGCCTTATATAGAAATGTATTATTATATGATTAGAATATTCAACTATTAATATTGATATTTTATGTGAAAAATAATATATTATTATAGATGTGGCATGGGATTAAATAAGTTTAAACTTCATACTCATTTTCAAACAGATAAAATGTTGACAAGTTCTTTATTTACTCAATCTGTTGTTTTTTTCTTCTCTTGCCTTAATATTAGTTTCTAGTTTTGTATGTGTCTTTGTGTGTGTTTTGTTGTTGTTGTTTATTTGTTCAGGTTTTTTGTGTTTTTGTTATAAAGCTGTTTTAACCTGTTCAAAATAAAAAGAAAAAATAATAAGAAAAAAGATACAGTCCGATGTTCATTGTTGTAAACCCTCAATTCAACCTTTTCTCTCGTAGTTAGCTTTATGCTATTGTTAGCTATTGTTTCACTTGTTTTAGCTTTTACCTAGTGTTTTGCTTTTTTTAATTTTAACAACTTTGTTTCAATTTCTTCAAAGTCATTCAACATTTTTACAGGAAATACATTCTGTTTTTTTTTATTTTGTTCATCTTTGTTTTCTTGCCTTTTGACAAATTATTTAATTTTAGATTTTGAATTTTTATTTTCACTTTTTTATGATATCTCGTTGATTTTTGAAGCATACTCATTGTTTAAAGCAATGTGTTAATTGTCTGTTTTTTGATGCATATAATTCTAATATTCTAATCTGACTGCAAACAAAACTGACACACCAAACAAAAGCTTTTGTTGTGGAGGTTAAGGAGTGTCTCTACTTTATTCATTCAGACCAGGAGCTCAGTGTGAGAACATATTTTCTTCTTCTGTCTCTTTAGTTCCTGATGTGTTTGTAGCTGAAGATCATATTTAGATTGTGCAGCGAGGACAGCTGTGATCTGACGCACAAAATGCTAAGACTTAATGAACTGAGAGGAAGAACATACTTTTAGTTTTGTATTGTTAAAGAATTGTGCCTCAAATGAAAAGCCAAACATACATTTTGAGTAAATCAAGTCAACGTCTGTACTAACAAATTACCCCCAATCTTCTCTGCAGGAAGCTCTATAAACACTTTGCTACATACCTTCCTGCGTCAGAGAAGGTAAGAGAAATTCCTCGTACCGACACATCCACCTGAACAATGCTCAGCAATCATATAAAAACCTGATTTCTTCTTCTTTAAATATAAATAAAACATCTTTAACAATGGCAGCACGGTGGCGCAACTGGTAGAGCTGCTGCCTCTCAGCGAGCAGGTCCCGGTTCAAATCCCGGTCCGTGGGCCTTTCTGGGTGGAGTTTGCATGTTCTCTCCGTGCATGCGTGGGTTTACTCCAGGTACTCCGGTTTCCTCCCACAGACCAAAAAACATGCATGTTAGGCTGATTGGTAACTCTAAATTGTCTCGAGGTGTGAGTGAGAGAGTGAATGGTTGTTTGTCTCGTTTGTCTCTATGTGTCCCTGTGACAGACTTGCGACCCGTCCATGGTGATGTCAAGACTCGAGGAACCCAGATGGAGCGAAACCAGAAAAGACAAG